>NC_057849.1:161168564-161471594 GCF_015237465.2 Chelonia mydas | reverse complement strand
GGTAGTGCTGCTTCTACCAAAGTGTAGGCAGGGAGAGATTCATGTGAAGAGGACCCCTTTTGCACCTAGATTTTGGGGATCTGATTCAGCCTTTTGCAATTATCCAAGTAAAAATATCTACAGTTATGAACACAGGCACATTTTATAGATATAATAAATCTGTAATCAATTTACTGTTCTATGCTGGTTTCCAGCCAGGTCTCAAATAAATGAATTAACGTACATTAAGTTCTTCCTAATTTTGTTATAACCGGATACTTTGTGTTTTGTGGAACAGTTAAATGTAGGTGGTAGTTACGGTCAGCTACTCATAGCACTCAAGGCGATGTTTACACAAAAGTAGCATTGTAAACTCAGAGTATGTGGTTAGATTCTCTTAAAGTGATAAGAAACATGAAGTTTCTCTGTTAATTGAAAAGAGCCTTTCAGAGATACAAAAGCTTAGCTTTGTATTTCTGCTAGCACACTGTAATCATTTAAATGTGTGTAAATAATGCAGCGTTGTAGTTGTACTTCATTTTCCTGAAATTTGTGTGAAGTTGAATAAAGTAGCAAAACTGTTGAACTACAGCAAATGAGTAGAATAGCAGGAAAGACATTAACTAGAGATGAAAGATTTTATTGACTAAATGGGTAGAGAGGAGTTTTCTCATTCAATGAACATAATGGGAATTGTGCATATCTTGTTTCTGATTATTATTAATTGCACATAGAAGGAAACTATGTAGAGTAAAAATGTATTGTCCAAAATGTGGGAAACTACTAATGGAATAATACCACCTAGCTAGGTATAATGCTTTCCATTAGTAGATCTCAAAGTGCTTTCAAAGGAGATCATTATCATGTAATGTCTGAATGAACCAGTCACATACAATGTGATGATACTTAATAGTATTCTCATGGTCAGGTGTGTGGCAGATTGAGGAGCTCTTCCTACTTTTAATAGCTGAAAACCACCTGGAGTAGTTTGTAAATAAAAGTTGATTATGTAGTTGTAGAAGCCTTCTGGGCAGAACAAATAAGCACTGTTACAAAGGCATTTGCTTAAATATCCCCATCCGCTATTGTACCACTATATCCCAGCATCAGAAATCACTTAATTGCCTGATCTGACGGTGCCAATTGGATGGACTCAGCAGAACTGACTTCTACATATGAAAAGTGAGAGATCTTTTAGTGGGGAAAACACCAGTTGCTCAGAGTGTGATCAAAGAAATCTGTCAGAGTAGCTTTCTTCAGGCAGTCTTTCTCTGATTGATCTTTATGGTTAACCACCTGAGACCACATATACTAACTCCCCTCCCCCCCCACCTACCAGTTACAACTTGGGGTCTGAATAAAGGATGACGAAACCCTGAAGAAAACTTTAATCAGAATAAACATGCTTTTCCTTTGAATATTCTTGTAGACTGAGTGGCCTTTTTATTTGCCATCAAAAGGTCTGGTGTTTTTTTTGTAAACTTTGTAATTTTGTAAATTTAACTTAAATATTTGCTACTGCATTCCATCATCTTTAATACTTAGCAATTTATAAGTTACTACACCTACGGTATTCATGTCTATACTTCCTTTCACTCAAATGCAAAAGCACTGGAGGGCGAGTTAGTTATAGCCTTTAAATCTCTGGATTCCTGGGTAGAAATTCTGACAGATCAGATGCCTTTGACCTCAACCTTAGTGTCTGTGAACATTTCAAAGTCACCATGTAACTTGGTATAATTTTGATTTTCTTTCTAATCAAGCATCTCAGGAGTTGAACATGACTGCTATAGGTCAGGATCAAGGTGCAATGGTTGAGCTATGTCAGTTTGAAAAAGTATATAAGCACATTGGTGAGAGACTTCTAACAAACTGGGTCTTCCATTACAAGAGCTGGATGATACTGGGGACAGCAAGAGAATTCAACATGTTGTATAATAGCATCTCTCTCGGTGGTATCCTCTCCAGCCACAGGGAAACGTCCACTCTGATCTTCTTGTCAAAACTTAAACTATGCATTTCTTCAACAAAGGATTGATATTTTAGTTCAGTACAGCAGTTGTGGGGTAATATGCACAAAGCTGAAGTCTAACAGCCGTGTTAGTCTGTATTCGCAACAAGAAAAGGAGTACTTGTGGCACCTTAAAGACTAACCAATTTATTTGAGCATAAGCTTTCGTGAGCTTCAGCTCACTTCATTGGATGCATACTGTGGAAAATACAGAAGATGTTTGTTTTTATACACACAAATCATGAAAAAATGAGTGTTTATCACTACAAAAGGTTTTCTCTCCCCCCACCCCACTCTCCTGCTGGTAATAGCTTATGTAAAGTGATCACTCTCCTTACAATGTATATGATAATCAAGGTGGGCCATTTCCAGCACAAATCCAGGGTTTAACAAGAACTTCTTGGGGGGGGGGGTTTAAGAAAACAAGGGGAAATAGCTTACCTTGCATAATGACTTAGCCACTCCCAGTCTCTATTCAAGCCTAAGTTAATTGTATCCAATTTGCAAATGAATTCCAATTCAGCAGTCTCTCGCTGGAGTGTGGATTTGAAGTTTTTCTGTTGTAATATCGCAACTTTCATGTCTGTAATTGCGTGACCAGAGAGATTGAAGTGTTCTCCGACTGGTTTATGAACGTTATAATTCTTGACATCTGATTTGTGTCCATTTATTCTTTTACGTAGAGACTGTCCAGTTTGACCAAGGTACATGGCAGAGGGGCATTGCTGACACATGATGGCATATGTCACAATGGTAGATGTGCAGGTGAACGAGCCTCTGATAGTGTGGCTGATGTTATTAGGCCCTGTGATGGTGTCCCCTGAATAGATATGTGGACACAGTTGGCAATGGGCTTTGTTGCAAGGATAGGTTCCTGGGTTAGTGGTTCTGTTGTGTGGTATGTGGTTGCTGGTGAGTATTCGCTTCAGGATGTGGGGGTGTCTGTAGGCAAGGACTGGCCTGTCTCCCAAGATTTGTGAGAGTGTTGGGTCATCCTTCAGGATAGGTTGTAGATCCTTGATAATGCGTTGGAGGAGTTTTAGTTGGGGACTGAAGGTGATGGCTAGTGGCGTTCTGTTATTTTCTTTGTTAGACCTGTCCTGTAGTAGGTGACTTCTGGGAACTCTTCTGGCTCTATCAATCTGTTTCTTCACTTCCGCAGGTGGGTATTGTAGTTGTAAGAATGCTTGATAGAGATCTTGTAGGTGTTTGTCTCTGTCTGAGGGGTTGCAGCAAATGCGGTTGTGTTGTAGAGCTTGGCTGTAGAAAATGGATCGTGTGGTGTGGTCTGGATGAAAGCTGGAGGCATGTAGGTAAATATAGCGGTCAGTAGGTTTCCGGTATAGGGTGGTGTTTATGTGACCATCGCTTATTAGCACTGTAGTGTCCAGGAAGTGGATCTCTTGTATGGACTGGACCAGGCTGAGGTTGATGGTGGGATGGAAATTGTTGAAATCATGCTGGAATTCCTCAAGAGCTTCTTTTCCATGGGTCCAGATGATGAAGATGTCATCAATATAGCTCAAGTAGAGTAGGGGCGTTAGGGGACGAGAGCTGAGGAAGCGTTGTTCTAAGTCAGCCATAAAAATGTTGGCATGCTGTGGGGTCATGCGGGTGCCCATAGCAGTGCCGCTGGTTTGAAGGTATACCTTGTCCCCAAATGTGAAATAGTTGTGGGTAAGGACAAAGTCACAAAGTTCAGCCACCAGGTTAGCCATGACGTTATCGGGGATAGTGTTCTTGACGGCCTGTAGTCCATCTTTGTGTGGAATGTTGGTGTAGAGGGCTTCTACATCCATAGTGGCCAGGATGGTGTTATCAGGAAGATCACTGATGGATTGTACTTTCCTCAGGAAGTCAGTGGTGTCTCGAAGGTAGCTGGGAGTGCTGGTAGCGTAGGGCCTGAGGAGGGAGTCTATATAGCCAGACAATCCTGCTGTCAGGGTGCCAATGCCTGAGATGATGGGGCGCCCAGGATTTCCAGTTTTATGGATCATGGGTAGTAAATGGAATATCCCAGGTCGGAGTTCCAGGGGTGTGTCTGTGCGGATTTGATCTTGTGCTTTTTCAGGGAGTTTCTTGAGCAAATGCTGTAGTTTCTTTTGGTAACTCTAAGTGAGATCAGAGGGTAATGGCTTGTAGAAAGTGGTATTGGAGAGCTGCCGAGCAGCCTCTTGTTCATATTCCGACCTATTCATGATGACAACAGCACCTCCTTTGTCAGCCTTTTTGATTATAATGTCAGAGTTGTTTCTGAGGCTGTGGATGGCATTGTGTTCTGCATGGCTGAGGTTGTAGGGCAAGTGATGCTGCTTTTCCACAATTTCAGCCCGTGCACGTCGGCGGAAGCACTCTATGTAGAAGTCCAGTCTGTTGATTCGACCTTCAGGAGGAGTCCACTCAGAATCCTTCTTTTTGTAGTGTTGGTAGGGAGGTCTCTGTGGATTAGTATGTTGTTCAGAGGTGTGTTGGAAATATTCCTTGAGTCAGAGACGTTGAAAATAGGATTCTAGGTCACCACAGAACTGTATCATGTTTGTGGGGGTGGAGGGGCAGAAGGAGAGGCCCCGAGATAGGACAGCTGCTTCTGCTGGGCTAAGAGTATAGTTGGAGAGGTTAACAATATTGCTGGGTGGGTTGAGGGAACCATTGCTGTGGCCCCTTGTGGCATGTAGTAGTAGTTTAGAAAGTTTAGTGTCCTTTTTCTTTTGTAGAGAAGCAAAGTGTGTGTTGTAAATGGCTTGTCTAGTTTTAGTAAAGTCCAGCCACGAGGAAGTTTGTGTGGAAGGTTGGTTTTTTATGAGAGTATCCATTTTTAAGAGCTCATTCTTAATCTTTCCCTGTTTGCTGTAGAGCATGTTGATCAGGTGGTTCCACAGTTTCTTTGAGAGCGTGTGGCACAAGCTGTCAGCATAGTCTGTGTGGTATGTAGATTTTAATGGATTTTTTACCTTCAGTCCTTTTGGTACGATGTCCATCTGTTTGCATTTGGAAAGGAAGATGATGTCTGTCTGTATCTGTACAAGTTTTTTCATGCAGTTGATAGATTTCCACTCCATATGGCTAAATGCAGTGCCTTGCATAATGACAGGTTTCAGAGTAACAGCCGTGTTAGTCTGTATTTGCAAAAAGAAAAGGAGTACTTGTGGCACCTTAGAGACTAACCAATTTATTTGAGCATAAGCTTTCGTGAGCTACAGCTCACTTCATCGGATGCATACTGTGGAAAATACAGTTGGGGTGTTGGGGGAGACGACCTGGATTTGTGCTGGAAATGGTCCACCTTGATTATCATACACATTGTAAGGAGAGTGATCACTTTACATAAGCTATTACCAGCAGGAGAGTGGGGTGGGGGGAGAGAAAACTTTTGTAGTGGTAAACACCCATTTTTTCATGATTTGTGTGTATAAAAACAAACATCTTCTGTATTTTCCACAGTATGCATCCGATGAAGTGAGCTGTAGCTCACGAAAGCTTTATTTATGCTCAAATAAATTGGTTAGTCTCTAAGGTGCCACAAGTACTCCTTTTCTTTTCGCTATTTGAACTCTCAGTTGATTAGTATCTCTACTCTTACTGTTCTGAGTTCTTCCTGTCTGGTTCAACATATAGTTTTTTTGTTTGTTTGTTTTTAAAGTATTCTGTACAGCATGTGTCTGGTTGCTTGTGACAAATATATCTGTATTCCCAGTAGAGTAGCAAAGGACAAAAAGACTTCAGGGAAGTTAATCAAACTCTGGTTTACGCACCAATATATAGGACTATAGGAGACATTTGAACTTGGTAGCTGGCAGAAATGGACAGCCCTAATGAATTAGGCTATGTAGCAAGTTTACTTTGCTTTTTAACTTTTTCCAGGAGCAATTCTGTTCCTTCTAGCAAAAACCCCATCTTCGTTATAATCTACAAAGTTCCTGTCCTCTTGCCTACAACCTGTCGGGGGGGAGGTTCTCTTGCCTGCTATAATGTTCCCTCAAACCTCTAAGATTCTCAGTCTGATTATAAGTATCTTGTATTTTAACTATCTTTGGGCTACTTTACACTGGCAGCGGCATCGCTTTAACGTGGCTTGTGTAGTCATGGCAGAGCGCCAGGAGAGAGGTCTCCCAGCGCTCTAAAAAAACCACCTCCATGAGGGGCGTAGCTATCAGTGCTGGGAGCCCAGCGCTGGTGTACTGTCTACACTGGCATTTTACAGTGCTGAAACTTGCTGTGCTCAGCGGGGGTGTAGACAAGCCCTTTGCTCGCACAGCAGGAGATACTGATTTCTTATCTCAATTTCTGGCAGTTAAGTAACTGTTTCAGGGAGGCCCTCATCATGGTGAGGTTGTGGGAGGAGGAGGACGAGATGAGCTATAGCTTACCCTCTCAAAAAAAGCATATTTCCTCCGTTAGTCCGGGTTGGTTTTGCTCATCTCATCTCTTCATTCTGGCTGTTGGGAACTACTTACTTAGCTGCCATGTCACTGCCACAAAAGAGCCTTTATAACTAACAGCTGAAGCTATATCATACTAGCAACTTTATAAGTAATGACCGAAACATACATACTCAGTTCTGAGGATACTACTGATTAGTCTTTAGAAATCTCAGCTGGTTAACCAGGCTGATTCGAGTCCCAGAGAGTTAGGCAGATCTTACATCCAGCTGCTGAACAGCAGGCAACATTCATCTGGAATATTTGAGTGAACTTCCCTGGGTGAGGAGTGAGAGATAAAGGCATCAGGGGGCCAGTCTCGCTAGCAAGTGCTCTAGCCTCTGGAATTCTCTTCCACTAGAAGTATGCTTACTAGCTGGGCCACATTCAAGAAGTGCTCCAGTTTCTAACTGTAAATTCCGGAGCCCTTAGCGTACAGAGATGGCTTTCTCATTCCTCTCTGTAAGTTTGTAGTGCCAGATTTTTGACTGGTGTCAATCAGCATTTTTCGTAGCCAAACAGGAAAAAAAAGCTTGGTTAGTTTTGAACCAAAACTGAATTAGGTAGTTTGTTTTTTCTCATTGTAATGAAAAACAGAAAATTTTGTTCAAGTCAAATGAAACGTTTTGAATGTCAGTTGACATCTTTAAATTTTTGTTTTCAGAGAGGGTTTTCAGCAGAAATTACTTGCCAGATTTGACCTGAATTCACAAATAGTTTTGGTGTCCCGAAAAAGTCATTTTGGGGTGGATTTATCATTTGCAGAGCCAGGCTACATGGAAGACAATGGAGCTAGGCTGATTTGCACTTGCTGAAAATATGGCCCATAGCATTATGGAGGGCTGGGAGTTTCCCTGTGCTTGGCAAAATATTGCTTGTCATCTCAACGATATCCAGTATGCTTTGAGAGTACACTGATGGCACTGATATAGCAACAAATTGGCTTCAGCTCCTGTCTTACAAATTTTCTCAGCTTTGCCTCTAGTCATGTGGGCACAGTGTTTACCTGCTCAGTTATTGAACTTCATTAATTATTGCCAATCCGGGAAGGTCCTTTTGATGACCCTTAATTTACTTACATAAATGCTTTCCTTGGTGCTGATTTAATTGGGAATAAACTCAGAGTTTAACTAGACTGTCTAGCCTCTCAGCTGGGCATCTGATCACAATATTGTTTTGCCACATCCATGGCCTATGATCAAAATATATATGTTTTATTTTTAGTTTGAAATAATCCTAAAATGTTTGTACTGGAGTTAGAATAACTTTTATTCTCTCTAAGGAAAGCAACGTAGTATAACTCTTAATTTATAATTGCTTAAATCATTAACATGCATTTACTTATTTTGTTTTGGTTCCCAGTTGCAGGAGCTAGTGTTGTCGCTCTTCATCCCCTCCTGCCCTCCCCACCCCCTGCTGTGCACTGTTTTCTTAAACAGTCCACTTTTTGTTCCTTCATTTGATGTACTGTAAAGTCAGAGACTACTCTACATGAAAGCCTATTCAAAAAGTGGCCTCAATGTTTTATACTTGAACGCTATTGTTTAACTGAAAAACTCATTTGTATACTCAGCTATAATGGTGTTTAGTACAGAGCATGAATTTAAAGAGCAATTTATTATAGGACTAGCTGAAGTACAAATTTGTTGACTAAGTCATTTGGATCCCTGTGGTGCTGTGTGCAATACCATGTCACTTTAATTTGTGCAATTTAGCAAAGTTTCTATAGAATTACACTAATCCTTTTCTTTCAGTTTACTGTACTATAGTTCCTTTATGGAGTAAAACATAACTTAGAAAATCACAATTTCATCATTCAAAGGAAGAAATAGAGACGTTTTCAGTTTGTTCTTTAAATGGTGGCTTAGTAACCCTGGTTCTGCTCTGCAGAATTCCTCTTTAAATGGGAATCAGATGATTCTTGAGTTTCTTGGTATATGTGGGTTTTTTTCTTTGTTTGTGGGAGACTTCACAAGGTCATAATTTAAAAACATAATTGTAAATCCTGCTTATTTGTAGGGCACTGGCTGACATGAACAACGATGGGAGGATGGACCAGATGGAATTTTCTATTGCTATGAAACTTATCAAACTAAAACTACAAGGTTATCAGCTCCCCTCTGTACTCCCTCCTGCCATGAAGCAGCCTCCTATTGCTATTCCTGGTGCACCAGGGTTTGGTAAGAGCAAAATTTGTTTCTAGTTCTGTGGTATGATAACCTCTATAAAAGTTTTGTTTGGGGGGTTTATATTTTGATTTATTTCAATTTCTAAAATTGAAAAAGGTACTACTTAAAATCAAAATGATATATAGTTTTAAAAAAGTCTAATGAGCCTGGCTCCTTAGCATCCAGGCATAATCAATAACAGGTCAGTTTCCTACTCCATTGCAGACCCTGCTCTGCTCCCTCTGTACTCTCACCATCACCAAATATTAGGAAAAGCAGATGGGCCTTGCACCATGCTGTGAAGATCAACAGAGCTGGGCTGTTTCAGACCAAGGGGAGTGAGTGAATTCTGAAGTTGGGGGCCCTCAGTGAGACCACCTTGCTGGCAGTTTCCTTAGGTCTTCGTTAATGGGTTCCAGCTCTAACACCTCTGCCACAGTTACAATCAGCGATCTTGATTTAATTTAACCAAAATAGTGTGGGAGCAGTCCACACCTGTTGGCCTATGCAAAGAGTGGCATTAATAGTAGTAGCCAGAGTGGCTACTGCTGCTCTTGTAACTTGTAACTGGTATTGCTGAAGTGGTCATGACACCAAAGAAAGAATTGGGTAACACAGGATTGAAATAGATGGCATAAAATAAATGGGTGGGTAAAAGCCTGGGTCCTCATGCTTAACATGTTAAGTTTCTTCTGCATTCTGGTGTTGAGAGCCACTTTACATGTAACCTTTAGTTTGCAACATCTCCTGGTATTTAGATGCCTGGTAATTGTGATCACCATAAAGAGTGAATTAAATAAATAATGTATTTGGTAAGTGTTGCACCAAAACTCTCACCTTTTAAAGCCTGTATATCTGCTAATTAGTTATTTTTCCTCCCCTCCCCTCCCCTCCCCCAAACTTTTGCTGTTTGGTTTATAAAACTTTATCTGGGGCCATAATGGTTGAGTGAAGTTCAAAAGAACAAATATTGGACTTAAGGAAGAAAAAGCATAAAAGATTGAAATTAAATGATGAAGCAAGAAATCCAGCAAATAATTAGGTTTTCTTCTCCTAGCCCACTGTAGACATGCTCCCAGCTGTGTGCATGTAGCCTCACCTCTTTCCCCAGTGGAATCGCTGAATCTCCTTGACCGCCACTTGTCATCTGTGCAGCTGTGCTCATACCTAAAATATCTTCTTACTGTGCTTTACCCTATTAGCTTTGCATTGCTTTGTTTTGGCAGTAGGCTGCGAGCAGTTCTGAAACTCATTCTTTTTGGACGGTGGCTAAATGTAGATTTTCGGTTCTCTACCCGCTAGTGTTTGACAGTGCTGCTCTTCAGCTAGCACACAGTGAACAAGTTTCTAAAGGCAGGTTTCAGAGTAACAGCCGTGTTAGTCTGTATCCACAAAAAGAACAGGAGGACTTGTGGCACCTTAGAGACTAACAAATTTCTTTAAGCATAAGCTTTCGTGAGCTACAGCTCACTTCATCGGATGCATGCAGTGGAAAATACAGTGGGGAGATTTTATATACACAGAGAACATGAAACAGTGGGTGTTACCATATCACTCTCGTTACAGTGTGTCAGGTAAGGTGAGCTGTTACCAGCAGGAGAGAAAAAAAACCTTTTGTAGTGATAATCAAGGTGGGCCATTTCCAGCAGTTGACAAGAACGTGTGAGGAACAGTGGGGGCGGGGGGGAAATAATCATGGGGAAATAGTTTTACTTTGTGTAATGACACATCCACTCCCAGTCTTTATTCAAGCCTAATGTAATGATGGCCAGTTTGCAAATTAATTCCAATTCAGCAGTCTCTCGTTGGAGTCTGTTTGTTTCTGAAGCTTTTTTTGTTGAAGAATGGCCACTTTTAGGTCTGTAATCGAGTAACCAGAGAGATTGAAGTGTTCTCCGACTGGTTTTTGAATGTTATAATTCTTGACGTCTGATTTGTGTCCATTTATTCTTTTACGTAGAGACTGTCCGGTTTGGCCAATGTACATGGCAGAGGGGCATTGCTGGCACATGATGGCATATATCACATTGGTAGATGTGCAGGTGAATGAGCCTCTGATAGTGTGGCTGATGTGATTAGGCCCTATGATGGTGTCCCCTGAATAGATATGTGGACACAGTTGGCAACAGGCTTTGTTGCAAGGATAGGTTCCTGGGTTAGTGGTTCTGTTGTGTGGTGTGTGGTTGCTGATGAGTATTTGCTTCAGGTTGGAGGGCTGTCTGTAAGCAAGGACTGGCCTGTCTCCCAAGATCGGTGAGAGTGATGGGTCGTCCTTCAGGATAGGTTGTAGATTCTGGATGATGCGCTGGAGAGGTTTTAGTTGGGGGCTGAGGGTGATGGCTGGTGGCGTTCTGTTATTTTCTTTGTTGGGCCTGTCCTGTAGTAGGTGACTTCTGGGTACTCTTCTGGCTCGGTCAGTCTGTTTCTTCACTTCAGCAGGTGGGTATTGTAGTTGTAAGAACGCTTGATAGAGATCTTGTAGTTGTTTGTCTCTGTCTGAGGGGTTGCAAATGCGGTTGTATCGTAGAGCGTGGCTGTAGAAAATGGATTGTGTGGTGTGGTCTGGATGAAAGCTGGAGGCATGTAGGTAAATATAGCGGTCAGTAGGTTTCCGGTATAGGGTGGTGTTTATGTGACCATCGCTTATTAGCACCGTAGTGTCCAGGAAGTGGATCTCTTGTGTGGACTGGTCCAGGCTGAGGTTGATGGTGGGATGGAAATTGTTGAAATAATGGTAGAATTCCTCAAGGGCTTCTTTTCCATGGGTCCAGATAATGAAGATGTCATCAATATAGCTCAAGTAGAGTAGGGGCGTTAGGGGATGAGAGCTGAGGAAGCGTTGTTCTAAGTCAGCCATAAAAATGTTGGGATACTGTGGGGCCATGCTGGTACCCATAGCAGTGCCGCTGATTTGAAGGTATACATTGTCCCCAAATGAGAAATAGTTATGGGTGAGGACAAAGTCACAAAGTTCAGCCTCCAGGTTAGCCGTGGCGTTATCGGGGATACTGTGCCTGACGACTTGTAGTCCATCTTTGTGTGTAATGTTGGTGTAGAGGGCTTCTACATCCATAGTGGCCAGGATGGTGTTTTCAGGAAGATCACCGATGGGTTGTAGTTTCCTCAGGAAGTCAGTGGTGTCTCCAAGATAGCTAGGAGTGCTGGTAGCATAGGGCCTGAGGAGGGAGTCTATATAGCCAGACAATCCTGCTGTCAGGGTGCCAATGCCTGAGATGATGGGGCGTCCAGGATTTCCAGGTTTATGGATCTTGGGTAGCAGATAGAATACCCCTGTTTGGGGTTCTCGGGGTGTGTCTGTGCAGATTTGTTCTTGTGCTTTTTCAGGGAGTTTCTTGAGCAGATGGTGTAGTTTCTTTTGGTAACCCTCAGTGGGATCAGAGGGTAATGGCTTGTAGAATGTGGTGTTGGAGAGCTGCCTAGCAGCCTTTTGTTCATATTCCGACCTATTCATGATGACGACAGCACCTCCTTTGTCAGCCTTTTTGATTATGAGGTCAGAGTTGTTTCTGAGGCTGTGGATAGCATTGTGTTCTGCATGGCTGAGGTTATGGGGCAAATGATGCTGCTTTTCCACAATTTTCAGCCTGTGCATGTCGGCGGAAGCACTCTATGTAGAAGTCCAGTCTGTTGATTCGACCTTCAGGAGGAGTCCACTCAGAATCCTTCTTTTTGTAGTGTTGGTAGGAAGGTCTCTGTGGGTTAGTATGCTGTTCAGAGGTGTGTTGGAAATATTCCTTGAGTCGGAGATGTCGAAAATAAGGTTCTAGGTCACCACAGAACTGTATCATGTTTGTGGGGGTGGAGGGGCAGAAGGAGAGGCCCCGTGATAGTGTGTATGGTAACACCCATTGTTTTGTGTTCTCTGTGTATATAAAATCTCCCCACTGTATTTTCCACTGCATGCATCTGACAAAGTGAGCTGTAGCTCACGAAAGCTTATGCTCAAATAAATTTGTTAGTCTCTAAGGTGCCACAAATTTTCTAAAGCAAACTCTTATATTTCTTTGGTTAGCATTGCAGTCACATAATCCTGTAATATACATACACTATAAAATATTATGTTCTTCTCCTTAAACCATTTCACGTTGCCATTACTAACTAAGAGCTTGGTAACCCTGGAGTTTTTCAGAGTCTTTATCCTCACTTCAACCTGCTGTCTAATTCTAGGTTTACTGCTGTATAACTCTGCAGTCTGCAGACTCCTTAAATTATTTTCTGATACGAATGATTCTAAATTGGAAAAATGTCTACTTTTTCTTGTATGCAGGTATTGGGGGCATTGTCAGCATGCCATCTCTTACAGCTGTAGCCCCAGTACCAATGGCGTCCATTCCAGTAGTAGGAATGTCTCCACCTTTAGTATCTTCTGTTCCTAAAGCAGCAGTGCCTCCCCTGGCTAATGGAGCTCCTGCTGTTATACAACCTCTGCCTGCTTTTGCTCATCCTGGTATGCTGCATACTGACACCGTGTATTGACCTTTTGTCTGTTAAATTGTTGAGCAATTTTCTTTGTATCCAAAAAGAGAGAATATGGTATTAGTAACTGTTATTATTTGAAAGAATTGCTTTATTTAGGGAATACACTTAAATTGGGTTAATTCAAATAGGATTAAAAAAAAAACCCTTAAACCTTCAGTAGAAGAAATCTAGGTTTATTATATTTTAAAACTACTTAGATTTTTTCAGAATTTCTATACACAAACCAACAATCACCATGAACAAAATGTTGGCACTCTAGTAAAAGTACAATTAAATTAGCTTGCCCATCATCCAGAATTGATACCTACAAATTGGTACTCCTTACCTATTTGTAACCATTAAGATAATACTGTTCTTTGGATTACTTTCAAAATACCAGAATATGCAGTATTCCAATTTTTATTTTATAAAGTAAGCTGCTTTTTTAATGTATCAACTAGATTTATATTAAGAATGCAAACACAGGAAGTCATGAAAGTGATGTGTGTTGCTATTTTTTGTGGGGCAGAAGAGAGGTTACTAATTTTTTTTTTGTATTGGGAACATTGTCTAAAAAACCCCCAAACTGATTTTAAAATTATAATACTTGTTTTGTGGGGTTAGCAGTTAGTTGTCTATCATTATGAATTGTACAGATATGTTTCAAATTTACTTTTATGATTATTCTTACTATTACAGCCACATTGCCAAAGAGTTCTTCCTTTAGTAGATCTGGACCTGGGTCACAGTTAAACGCAAAACTGCAAAAGGCACAATCATTTGATGTGGCTAGGTAAGTTAGTGTGGAGTGTGTGTGAACGCACATGTGACATATGCTCTGGCAGGCACTACTGCCTTAGACTCTAATAGATTAACACCATTCTTCATTAAACTTAACTTCTGTAATTCAGAAAATCAAGTCTTGTCAAGTTATTACTTCAAAGGTTTTATAGAATATCTTCATTAAATGTGAAATACTAGATTAGTTACAAACCAGTGAAATATAGCATTTTCAATTGTTGTAAAAGTTTCAAGTCACGTTACAACATGAAGCTTTTGAGTGTGTACAGAAAAGTACATGCCTAAAGTGAGCCTAATCTGGTTCGTTTCATATCACTAGGCCACTCCTTTTGTGCTGCAGAAAGATAACACTTATATTTTTCTTAGAAAATAGAGAAGTAGTTTCAGAAGTAAATTATTAAATGTGGGAGTGCTATCCAGAGACTAACTCTTTCTTGTAAGTTTTTTGGTTTTATTTTTTTTGTTATATGTAAGAATTTATTAAAAGACTGGTCCAAGGAGACATCAAATATTGACTTAAAGAGAACTTTGATGGGGGAAGGAAGCTAATAGTTGCAATATAGTGTTGAGGACTGAACAGTTGTTCAAATCCCTGTGGATTTCAGGGAAGAAAATAATTGCTGCTTCACATACCATTTTTAAGTGTTAAAATTTTGTTTGGCTTTTAATCTTAGCTCTCCAGGTAAATTGTGTTTGGAAGTTTCTTTTGTGTCACAGTGTTAGATGCTAAATGTCACTATTACTTGTCTGTAAATGAGATTTAAAAATGCCTTGCAACTCAAACTTTTTTTTGTCTGAGTGTTGTTGGGACCACAGTGGAAGCAGTATGCTGTAATCCCCACACGGGGAGTGGAGTGTACCGCTTTCACCAGTGTGAAGTAATAGTGATTAGCTCCAAAGGGACTGAAATCCAGGACTCCTTAGGTAGAAGAACTGGATATTCCTTAAGACAGCTATCACAGTGATAAGGCAAACTTCACCTCTGACTCTCTGGTCTCTTCTAGAGCTGGGTGGGATATGGTTTTCCTTTCTTGTAAAACCTTTGAGATTTCAAAAATTTTCCTGTTACATATTGGGATGAGCCTGAGACCTTTTGAAGTTTTGAGGTGAAGGAGAATAGGACAGTGGGCAGACTATTCAGGGATCAATATCCCTGAATATCTCCTGTTGGAACTGTTCCACTGTGTATAAAAAGTATTCACTGGGCCAGAGAGACACTAACTTTATAGTCCAGCGAATAGGGCAGCCGCTTGGGATGTGGGAGACCCAGATTAAAATCTGCACTCTGAGTCAGACAGAATGCCCTAACCATCATGCTGTTAGCTATTCTGAGGTGATCGGGTTCTCTCATTTTGATCAGAAATTCCATCATTTAAACAGGTATGGTTCCACAAAATTTTGGTTTTGATGAATTGGCATTTTCTGATGAGAAAACATTTTTAGTAGGGCTGTCAATTAATTGCAGTTAATTTGTTTTGAGTTAATCTCTTGAGTTAACTCAATTCAAAAAAATTATGATCACAGTTTTAATCACACCGTTAAACAATAGAATACCAATTTAAACTTATTTTAAATATTTTTGGATTTTTTTTATATTTTCAAATATATTGATTTCAATTACAAACACAATACAAAGTGTACAGTGGTCACTTTATATTATATTTATTTGCACTGTAAAAGAAGATAAAAGAAATAGCATTTTCCAATTCACTTCATACAAGTATTATATTGCAATCTCTTTATCGTGAAAGTGCAACTTACAAATGTAGATTTGTTTGTTTGTTACATAACTGCACTCGAAAACAAAACATAAAACTTTAGCACCTACAAGTCCACACTGCTGATGACTGGGTCTGCTCGATAATGATTCAAAGCAGTGCGGACTGATGCACGTTCATTTTTCATCATCTAAATCAGATGCCACCAGGTTGATTTTGTTTTGATTGTTCAGGTTCTGTAGTTTTCCAAATCAGAGTGTTGCTCTTCTAAGACTTCTGACATTAGATTCCACACCTCATCCCTCTCAGATTTTAGAAGGCACTTCAGATTCTTAAGCCTTGGGTAGAGTGCTGTAGCTCTCTTTAGAAATCTCATATTGGTACCATCTTTGTGTTTTGTCAAGTCTGCAATGAAAGTGCTCTTAAAATGAACATCTGCTGGGTCGTCATCCAGGACTGCCATAACATGAAATATATGGCAGAATGCAGATACAACCACGGAGCAGGAGACATACAATTCTCCCCCAAGGAGTTCAGTTACAAATTTAATTAACGGATTTTTTTTTTTAAACGATAGTCATAATCATGGAAGCATGTCCTCTGGAATGGTGACCGAAGCATGAAGGGGCATACCAATGTTTTAACATGTAAACGGGGCATGTAAATACCTTGCAATGCCTGCTACAAAAGTGCCATGTGAATGCCTCTTCTCACTTTCAGGTGACATTGTAAATAAGAAACGGGCAGCATTATTTCCCATAAATATAAACAAACTTGTTTGTCTGAGCAATTGGCTGAAGAAGTAGGACCGAGTGGACTTGTAGGCTCCAAAGTTTTACATAGATTTTTTTTAAAAAAAAAACTGCAATAAAAAATAAAACATTTGTAAGGTGCAAATATTTGTAAACAAAAATATAAAGTGACTACTGTATACTTTGTATTCCATGTTGTTGTTGAAATCAATATATTTGAAAAGGTAGAAAACATCCAAAAACATTTAAATAAAATGGTATTCTATTGTTTAACAGTGCGATTAAAGCTACGATTAATCATGATTAATTTTTGTAATCATTTGACAACCCTAATTTTTAGAGTTCTAGCCTGAATCTGTTGACCTGTGCTGTAGTGCTTTTTCCCACCATGGGCTCCAAAAATGCAGCGTAGACATACTTTCTCAGACTTGAGCCCTGGGCTGCCGTTCTTTGTGATCAGTTATGATTATCTCAGCAGGCCTGACTTATCTTCAGTGCCTGCAGTACCGTTCCCTCTGGGAACAGTGACAGTGCATTAAGAAGGCTATCTACCCACTGGTTACCAAAGTATTACTTACTTAGAACCAAAATGTTTTAGAGAACAGATTTTAAAACAATAAACTATTCTCTACACGTCGCTGCCTCTCTAAAGCTTAACATTGCAGGGAGCAGGAAAAGGTCCGTTTTTCTTCAGACTTCCTCCATAGATCTGCTCTCTGCGTTAGCCTGTCCCCTTTGACACCCTCTCACAGCTGATACCTCGTGCAGTCTTCCCTTTTTGACTGTTCAGTGTTTGTTTGGAGGATACTTGTCTAGATCCATTGTGTTGCTTTCCGGCTTGTTTTTCCCACAACCCCTTATTAAGCTGTATTAGTACATGAAAATCTTATAACTTGTTATACAATAACTTCACTGACCAGTTCACATACAGTGTTCATAAAATTATTATATCTTAGTATTCTTAGATTATTACATAGCAGCTCCATATCAGTCACCACAGCCATCCAATACTGGGAATAAACAGGAATAGATTGCGGGGGGAGGACAAATGCACACAAATATGGTGGCTTTTCAATGATCAATGTTTTAAAAATCTTTAATTCACCTTTCATATGTAAATTAAGACATTAATATTTTGTATTCCAGTGCAAAATGTAGAAGATGTACTTTAAGATTAAAAGGATCTTACTAGCTGAACAACTTCACTTTAAAATAAATATATAGTGTGAGGAAAGGGGGAGGGCGGAGATAAGGGATGCAGACTGGCTCAGGCAATGTTAGAATGGAATATAAGAGTCACTACCGGTTTAGTGGTTTCAGCCCTTCTCAGCTCAGTAGGGAAAGGAGTTGCTATGCAATCTGTTCAGTGGCCTATGTGAAAGAAATTGGATTGTCTCAGTCCAATTCTTACTGTGTCCTAGTGTCCTGGCATGTTTTGGCAGACTTAATAGAGGACCAAGGGTTAAATGGGACTGAAGACTGAACTAACATTTCATTCCTATACCTGCTCTCTCCAGTTCTTAGTACTGAGACACATTGGCAGCTAGCATGGCGAAACTGTCTCTGCAAATAGCTGACCTATTTAAAAATACTTGTATTTTCCGTTAGCTCTGTTTGTTTCTTTTCAGCTCTGTTATGAGCCTCCGGTTGGTTGGTTGCTAGGCTGGAAAGACACCTGGTTAAGGTTAGCATAAGATGAGATGCTGTTTCTACCAACTATATGGAGAGTTTCCCACCATACAATTGAACAAAGATTTTTGCATATTTTGGATCTTCCAAAGCACTGAGACTATTTACTTTTCTACCTTTCTGAAAAAGCAAAGCTATCTATGACAAGGGTGAATATTTGGCCTAATTTGGGATAAGAAACATGCTTTTAAAATGCTGAACTGGGTAACTGTTCTCAACCACTACTTCAATAGTATGTAATGGTTTTGAAGTAAGAGCTGGGAAAAATTGTTGAAAGAACAAATTCAGATGTAAAACTTCAATCTGTCCTCCTGTAGCTTGAAACATATGAGTATTTTTTTCTCTCTCCTAATTCCAGTGTGCCTCCTGTAGCAGAATGGGCTGTTCCTCAGTCATCAAGACTGAAATATAGGCAGCTGTTCAATAGCCATGACAAAACTATGAGTGGACACTTAACAGGTATTAGAACAATTTTTATATTCTTTATTTTTTTGCTTCCATTTGATTGATCTTTGACAATTATGTGTCTGTTAATGTGGTGCTTGAATTATGGAAGGCGAGTGAAAGCAGAGTTCGCATCCTGAAATGAGTAACTTTCCAAATGGGGGGGAAAAAAGCTTATTTTCTATAATACTGTTTTCCATCCGCCCTTTGATTACAATTGAGAGCAAACATATGATCATTTGTGAGTGGTTGCTACTTAGGGCTTGTCTACACAGGGAAGTTAGAATGCAGCAAACTAGGGTGTGAATTTATGGCACACTAGCTACTCTGCCCTATCTCCCCAAGTGGACATTCTGACTGCACTAAAAGAGCCTGCATGAGAACGCATTTAGTGCGCAGAATGTTGACTTGGGGAAGATAGTGCAGAGTAGCTAGTGTACTGTAAATTCACACCCTAGTTTGCTGCATGTTAACTTCCCTGTGTAGACAGGCTCTTAGTAAAATGGGCGAGGGTTGGGGAAGGGAGTTCAAAAGCCATCTAATGCCCCTGTGTGACAGGCTTCAGTTGGTCCACTGAGCCACTGTGGGGGGGTGGAGAGTTACTGCCTCACCAGCAGGCCTTGATCACACCTTTTGTCACTAGGGAATTAGCGGAGGGAGGTGTGCCGGCAAGAATCTGTGGCACGCCCCTCAGGCAGGGGAAGTGCCGGCAAGAGTCTGTGACGTTGTCGGGATTCTGCTACCCTAGGCGGGTTGGCTGGGGTAAGGGAACGCAGGCCCACCCAACTCCACTGCGTTCCAGCTCAGGGCCCTGACAGTGGCGGGAGGAGAGGGTCCCGCCACTGGGTGAGTGGGGAGCCATCCGCAACACGCTGACCAAATAGACCCACCGCACTGTGCAGTTCTGCCCCTGGGCTACTTCCTACCCGGTCTCTCGAGCGGGTCCCTCTGGTCCCTCCAGCTCGTCAGAGTATTCAGCTGCTGGCAGCTCCAGCTCCAGCTCCCACTCCGTGTCAGGCTCACACTGGCCCGGGTTACTGCCTGGCTCCTCCAGGTACTCGGTGGCTGGCAGTCCTGGTAGCCCCAGTCCTTCCTCCAGGTCAGGTTTCTCCTGGCCCAGGGCCTCCCCTAGCTCGGCAGCAGGGTCTGAAGGGAACAGCCAGCAGCCTGTGTCTGTCTCCCTCCCTGGTGCTGCCCTGACTGGGCTAAGGGCCCCGTCCTTTGTACTTCCTGTTCCATCCCTCCCCTTCCAGGGCTTGGAGTAAGCTTGGTCTGGCCCCACCCACTCAGGCTGGGAGAGTGGCTCTTTACCCTCTGGTTCGGAGGGAAACCACCCTGGCTCCCTACACCCTGGTACAGGATTATGAGAGGTACTGGGCACCTGCAACTTCCATCAGCTTCTTGCTAATTTTTTCCTCTCCTCACTCCTGCTTTCACACTGATTGATTTATTGTAAGGGTGATCCCTTCTGGCCTTAAACTCTAACTATGACTCTGAGATCCATGCCCCAGAACTTACTTAATTTTCTTTTTGAAACTTATCCTGCCGGTGTAGTTGGACAGGGCTCCTCATCTCCGCTGACCACCCAAAAAGGAAAAGACTTTGACAATTGTGGAATTCTTCTTGTCCCCATTACTCCTTGTTGACAACTTATCAAGCGGGTGAAAGTGTTGAGTAGTGATCAACACTATCAGCTGGCTGGTAGGCTGTCATGGCTTGTAGGCTGTCAACGAGGAGCTTTTCTCTTCAGACCACACACACAGGTGCCTCTGCCCAAGAGAGAACCCACCCCAAATGGGGGGAGGCACTGAGCATGTACAGGAGTCCTCCATCACCCTTATGTCATCCCAAGAGTTTATTGCGAGGTATGAAATTGGTTGTGGCAAACTGTGACTCCTGCAAAGGGCATGGGTGGCTGGGTCAAGCTTTGTGTGCCCCTTTCATGAGAGACAGTTTCCCCATCATGATAGCAAACTGCCTGTGCAGTGGGAAAGGGTACATCAAATGTGGGATTATTAACCCTAGCATCATTCCTTAATCTTAGATATTCTTCTAAAATAACTTCCCTCTTGTGCACCGTGACAGTTTGTTCTGAGCAGTAGTATGTTAATCTCTAACACATAGGGAACTGACATTTTTCAGGTTAGCCCCTCAAAACTGAGTTCTGCTCCAGAATAATGTTCGCTGATTTTTTGTTTGTTTGTTTCTTAACGCTTGTTCTAATTTGTTAGGTCCACAAGCAAGAACTATCCTTATGCAATCAAGTTTACCACAGGCTCAGTTGGCTACAATATGGTAAAGATAGTTCCTTTAATTTTTCTCAAATCAGAAGCTGTACTTATCACGCTGGATTATACGCTTCCCCCTCCCCCACGCCCCCACTAACTTGTTAAATTTTGCAGTCTTTTTCTTTACACAAGATATACATTAAAAACTGCATACTTGTACACATTAACATTACTATTTAATAAAGGGCATTATCAGAGGAATTAGATTAGTTGCCACTGAATTTTTCTAATGTCAGCTAATTCTTACAAAATATAAAAAATGGTTCATAAAAGGAACTCTTCAAGTTTATTTTACTTTAGATACCTATAGTAATCCTCACCTTCTGTGTGGGTTGAAAACATATCTGACATTTTTACTTGGTTTTGTCTTTTAATTGTTTGTAAAAAAGCCACTTTGTTTCTCTTACCTGTAGTGAAATTATACCCCGGAACTTAATACAAAAAAGTATTTTTTTAAAATGTGTAGTAAAGAAAACTGTAGCCTCCTAAGATTGTCCTTTATCCCTAGTTGTGTCCTGGCAGAAGTATTAACTCTTCGAAAAAAGAAAAGGAGTACTTGTGGCACCTTAGAGACTAACCAATTTATCTGAGCATAAGCTTTTGTGACCTACAGCTCACTTCATTGGATGCATACTGTGGAAAGTACAGAAGATGGCATATATCACATCCATCAATGTGATATATGCCATCATGTGCCAGCAATGCCCCTCTGCCATGTACATTGGTCAAACTGGACAGTCTCTACGTAAAAGAATAAATGAACACAAATCAGATGTCAAGAATTATAACATTCATAAACCAGTCGGAGAACACTTCGATCCCTCTGGTCACGCAATTACAGACATGAAAGTTGCGATATTACAACAGAAAAACTTCAAAACTAGACTCCAGCGAGAAACTGTTGAATTGGAATTCATTTGCAAATTGAATACTATTAACTTAGGCTTGAATAGAGACTGGGAGTGGCTAAGTCATTATGCAAGGTAACCTATTTCCCCTTGTTTTTTCCTACCCCTCCTCCCCCCAGACGTTCTTGTTAAACACTGGATTTGTGCTGGAGATGGCCCAGCTTGATTATCATACACATTGTAAGGAGAGTGATCACTTTAGATAAGCTATTAACAGCAGGAGAGTGGGGTGGGGGGAGAGAAAACCTTTTGTAGTGGTAAACACCCATTTTTTTATGGTTTGTGTGTATAAAAAGATCTTCTGTACTTTCTGCAGTATGTATCCGATGAAGTGAGCTGTAGCTCACGAAAGCTTATGCTCAAATAAATTGGTTAGTCTCTAAGGTGCCACAAGTACTCCTTTTCTTTTTGCGAATACGGACTAACACGGCTGTTACTCTGAAACCTGTCATTAACTCTTTGAGTTTCTTCTCTTTGATGTGCTTTAAAGGAGTGTCCTTTGTTTTTTATCTCCGCATTCTTATCTGCCAAAGTAGATTGCCTTCTATTAACATAACCAACCAGGTCTCTCATTTCTCCTTCAGCCTGAGTAATCTCTTGTACCTTGCTGTGTAACTGCATAGTGGCTTTAGTATTTATTTATTTGCCTTTTTACTACTCTTCTGGTATTTTGGTTCCTGATTGTTCAGGGTCACCTTCTGTGATGTTTGAAATGGCCTCCATGCCACTTTTGTGTATTTTAACGGATTAGTTGCTCTCTGCTGCCTATTTCTAGTTAACTTCCTCTCTTGAAATTCAGTGTCTTAAATCTCTGCTTGAAATTCAGTGTCTCACTACAGTACTACCACATGATTTCCCCTGTGCTAGGATGTCAACTATATTTATTGTCATTATTGCATAGTGGCTCTGCCATACTTGCTTTATAGGGTTTGGCTTAGATATTATTCAGGACTTACAGTAGCCTCTTCTCTTTTGTTTCCTAACAAAGTTGCTATAAGAAACAATGGCAACCCAATAATCCAGAACATCACTAGCTGTGACTGGGGTCCCAGTGGGGGCCAGCAGAGGTCACTCAGTTAGGGTGAACTGCAAAGAATGGGGTAGATAATCCCCAAAGCTGGTGGATATTTTCAATACTTAAATTTACCAAGGCAGTATAAAATCACTTCTTTATTACTTCACTGGTTGCCAAGAAGTCTCCTCCTCAGGAGTTCAGAAACCCCGAGGAACCCCAAGGATCTGCTTGTATCTGAGCTTCCTGAGTCACCACTACTCAGACACAATCTCCCTCCACTTCCATCCTCCTCTCCAGAATCACAGCATTGTTCCCTTTCCCCTCTGAGGATGGCACCGCCCTTTCCCAGTGATGCAGAGGAGGAGGAGTACTTTGTCCCATCCTTTTACTTGGGACAGGCACAAGATGCATCCTCTACATGTCCTCACTATCCACAACCAGACCAGGGCCCTGGTATGGACTGCCATGGATTTAACCCCACGTGCTGCTCCCTCCACATTGGCCATACGGGATCCTTGGGCAGGGCACAGTTCGGGAAGCCTCCCATACAGCAAAGCCAGAGGTCTACACATTCACCATCTCCATCGGTCTCTTGACCACCAGAGACTTAACCTTTCCCCATAGCAGACAAGGAGGAACACCAAGAGGGGGAAGTTCCGCCACCACTCCACTGCTTCTCTTCTTCCCCCGATGAGGCTATCATGCCTCCACCCCCTACTGCAGCAAATGACTTCAAACACTTTCAGGAGTTGTTTCACAGGATTGCAGACTCCCTCTAGATTCATTTGGAGGAAGCCAAAGAACAACAGCATAAACTCCTCGACATCCTGCACGCATCCTCATCCTCCAAAGTAGCCCTTCCTGTCAATGAGGCCCTTCTCGACCCCGCCAAGGTGCTCTGCAGACCCCAGTGTCTATCCCACCAATCTGAAAGCAGGCAGACAAAAAAAATTACATTCCTGCAAATGACATGGAATCTTTTTTCTCACCCCACTCCAAATTCCTTCGTTGTCTATGCCGTACACAAAAAGGAACACCAATACCAACCTCAATCCACTGCTCATGACAGACTGGAAGCAATTGGATCTATGGACGCACAGCTTATTTATCTGCTACGCTCCAATTCCGGATATCCAACTACGAGACTCTCATGGCCAAATACGATCTCAACTATTCCAAAATACAGGAACTCTGCTAAGACCTTCCTGATGGCAAAAAAGAGCAATTCCAGGCACTTGTATCCAAAGGACACTTCTTGGCCTGTATGGCTTTACAAGCCCCCTTGGACTCCATGGATACCACTGCCCATTCCATCATGACTGCCGTAGTCATGAGGCGGGCATCATAGCCACACCTCTCCAACGTTCCTAAGGAGGTACAAGCCACTGTCGAGGACCTACCCTTTGAGGGCCCCAAATTATTTGCGGAGTGTATGATGAGTCCCTACACTTCCTTAAGGACTCTTAAGCAACTCTCTGCTCTCTTGGCATTTACTCACCAGTGCCAAAAAGACACTCAGGGAAATACCAACTTCCTCCATGATCCCGACCACAGCAATACACCCCCCAATAACAGTGCGATGCTCAACACTGTCAACAGAAGCCCCCTACCAAGCACAGACATGACTCCTCAAGGGGCAACCTCTCACATACCTTTGGCCAAACAACAATTTTGAAGGTGTGTTCGAGGCCCTGAGAAGCCTCCCCCTATTCCAGTGAAAACAACCATCTCCAACATCCCACCAGTTTGGCGATATTCTATCCCCTTTTTTTCCATCATGGCAGCTACTTACCTCAGACAAGTGGGTTCTAGGGATAATCAAGGAAGGATACTCCATTCCTTTCCTATCCCCCCCCCCCCACTTTCCGTCCCTCTAAAGGGACCCTTCTCATGAACGCCTTCTACGAGAAGAAATCACCTTCTGCAACTGGGAGCCATAGAGCCGGTCCCATCCCAGCATAGAGGGAAGAGTTTTTGTTCCCATTATATTTTGATCCAAAAGAAATCTGGCGTATGGAGACCAATCCTAGACCTTTGAAACCTAAATGAGTTAGTCAAACTGCAGTGCTTCAAGATGGTTATCTGTTCTACCATTATCCCAGCACTTGAACACGGGGACTGGTTCTTGTTCCTTAACCTCCAAGACTCATACTTTCACGTCACAATTTACCCTGCCCACACACGGTTTCTCCAATTCATCCTGGGAACTGATTACTAGGGCTCAGTGTCTGTCACGGAGGTTGCAGAAGTCACGGGTTCCGTGACTTTCCACGACCTCCGTAACTTCTCCAGTGGCCAGTGTGGCTGACCCCAGGGTCTGCTAGCCCTGGCAGTGGTGCCGCTGACCCCAGGCGCCACCCTGTCCCAGCAGCAGTACCTCCCTCCCTCTCACGCCCTCTCACCCTCCCCAAGATTTAGTCACAGGTATTTAAGTCATGGATAGTCACAGGCCATGAATTTTTTTATTGCCTGTGACCTGTCCGTGACTTTTACTAAAAATACCCGTGACAAAGTATTGCTCGTCAAACTCTTGACAGCACCTAATGTGTTCTCCAAAGTCCTTGTGGTAGTGGCTGCCTATCTACACAAAGAAGGCGTTATCTTTCCATATTTAGATGACTGCTCTTCACAATGTCTGAATGACAATGGACCTTTTCTTGAGCCTCAGCCTTCACATAAACCTGGAGAAATCTACACTAACATTGGTGCAACACCTGTAGTTTAGCGAGGCACAATTGGATGCCATACAAGCCAGAGCCTTCCTCCCAGCTCACAGATTTTTAGTTATGGTTGATCTTGTATTCATGGTGAGAACCTGTCCCCAGATCTCAGCCAGGGCATGTCTCCAACTACTTGGCCACATGGGAGCAGCCGTCTTCCTGGTAAAGTACGCATGTGTTATATCTCCAGGTGTAGCTACATAGTCTATGTACCTCACAGACACATCCTTCACAAACTCCTATCCATACCTATGAAGGTCAAGGACCGACTAGTCTGGTGGACACAGACCAAAAACGTCTGTGTTGGGGTACCTTTCCTTCAATCAGCGCCGTCCATGATTCTAACAACCGACTCCTTGATTGGGGAGTACACCTTCACACTCACACAGTGCAGGATAGATGGTCCTTAACCAAATGCACCCTACACATCAACGTCCTCGAGTTATGAACAGTCTGCAGTGCCTGCTGATGTTTTCTCCCACTAATAGTGTGATGTGCTATCAGAGTCATGACTGACAATATGGTCTGCATGATCTACATCAACAGGCAAGGTTGAGGGAGATCCCTCTCTACACTTAGAGGCATTGAAATTATGGAACTGGTGTATCCAACACTGCATCACTATCATAGCTGTATGCCTCCCTGGACACCAGAACACCATTGCAGACTTACTGAGCAGGAGATTCTCCCACAGTCACACATGGGAACTAGATACGTGAGTCCTTCAGCACATCCTCAACCACTGGGGATTACCCTCCATAGGCCTCTTGGCCACACCAGCGAACTCCCACTGCCCTCAGTTTTGCTCAAGATGGGGTCGAGGATGCGGATCCCTGGAAGATGCATTCCTTATCACATGGGATACACTGGTACTCTGTGCCTTCTCTCCCTTCTCCCTTCTGTTCAGAGTACTCCACAAGAACCAAGGGGACAGAGCCAGAATCATGCGTATAGCTCCAACATGGCCACCCCAGATCTGGTATACTTACCTCATTTGCATGACAGTATGCCCTCCAACCACTCTGTGTCCAACTCAGTGACTTCTTTCACAGGATGAGGGTTGCATCCTCCATCCCAATCCACAGCTACTCTCACTGAACGCACGGCTCCTCCATGGTTCCGGGATTCAGAAATAACCTCTTTGGAAGCAGTTAAACATGTACTTTCGAACAGCAGGCGCAATATCACTAGATGCACTTACCTCCACAAATGGACTAGAATTCAATCCTGGTGCACCTCCCATTAGGTTGAGGCATTGAGCGCTCCATTACCACTTATCCTGGACTATGTTTTGTACCTTTAAAAGATTGGGGTTATCCACAAGCTCCATAGGTATGCATTTGGCAGCCTTCCCAACCTTTCACTGCAAGATAGACGGCCACTCCATCTTCACACACCCGCTCATTAAATGATTCCTGAAGGGACTCCAAAATCTTTCCCCTCACATATGGTCTCCAACCCTGGCTTGGGACTCTGGTCACTAGACCTCCATTCAAACCAATGACAACTTGCTTCTATGTTCATTTATCATACAAGAACAGTATTTTTTGTTATCACCTCTGCCTGGTGGATTGGTGAAATTTTTCTAAAGACAAAGTTACGCTACACCCACATCCAAAATTTTTGTCTGGGGTACCATCTAAACCAACCTATCCACCTTCCCTGCTTCTTTCCAATCCCACCCAGCAACCAACAGGAGGCAACATTGTATACCCTAGACATCAGATGAGCAATAGCTTTCTACCTGGTCAGAACTAAACCTTTCAGGAAATCACCCCGTTTATTCCTCCCAATGGCCAAAAGATAGAAAGGCGCAGTCATTTCTAAGCAATGCCTTTCCAAGTGGATCTCACAGTGTATACATCTTTCTTACTAATTACACAATCAATAACCTCCCCTTGAAACTAGAGCACATTCCACTCACTCATTCTCCACCTCGATCGCCTTTCTTAACAAAGTAGCCACATGCACATCAGCGGACACTTTTAGCCATCACTACACCATTACTCAGGACGCCGCATCAGATACTCTTCTAGGACATGCTGGCCTATCATCCACAGTAAATGCCACTCCAAAGCTCCAGCTTTCCAACTGGGGGTACTGCTTTATAATCACCTACAGTGGAGCACCCATAGGGACATCATTTGAAGAGAAGGTTACTCACCTCTGTGCAGTATCTGAGGTTCTTTGAGATGTGTCCCTATGGGTGCTCCACTCCCCATCCTTCTCCCCTTTGTTTCAGAGCTGAAAGATAAGCTCTGCAACAGAGAAGGAACTCGGGGGTGATCAGGCCGCACAGTGCTATATATATGTCCCACTCACAGTGTGCATGTGCAGTCCAACAGGCACTGCTGATGAAGATCTCTAATCCCAGGTGCAGGGGGTGCTGTCACACCTACAGGGGAGCACCCATAGATGAAAGGAGAGACTTGCACTCCATGAGGGAGGTGATCTTGCTAACTTCCCTGAGGCTTATCCTCTGGAAGTAGAACCGGTGTGGTTGCGTGCAGGAGGCAGCATTTGTGAGCCCATGCTGGCGATGGCCCCACTAAGGAGATCAGTGGCACAGACACGGATCAGTGGTGGGTGGGGGAGGGAGGAATAGGTTAGTGGTCTTCCAAATTCTGCCCACAAATAAAGCCTTATACACTTGAGATGTCCACAACACTCCATTCTCAAAGATCTCTGCAATATGAGCCTTGCCTGTATGCTTTGAATCAGCATCCAATAACTGATGAAGCTACAACTCTGAAATCTAATGATGAAAATTTAAACTCGTAATATGAATAAAGACATTTCACAGTCATGTCAGAACTGGTTTAGGCCATCATCAGACATCATTGCCTTGGTTTATACTTGGTTAACATTCAAGTTTTCTTTGCATTTGTCAGTGCTGGATCTTAACTTCTTTTAAATGAAAGCTTAAATTCCAAGAACATGGTAGCAGCCTCCAGGAAAAAGTGCTGGTGTGCCAAACCACCATAAACAAGTCCAATCTGACCCTCGCTGCACTGCATTGTGCAGTGGATATTTGTGGGAGGAACAAGACTCTACCTGCCAATCTTGCCTCTTGTAGTGGGTGCATCGGCAATTCTAGGCCTGAAGGAGTAGAAACCATGGACCAGATGTGGATGCAGAGATTATAAATTGGGGGAAGAGGGGTGGCACACTTGATTTCAGCCCAGCCATAAGATATTTTAAACTTAAATGGGGGGAAATTGTTGTCAATTGTCTAACAATAGAAATAAGAAAAAATGAATCACTTGTGAACTGATAATATAAAAACCATGCCATTAACCAGTATTTGAGTTTAAAAATTATTTTAAAACTGATTTATTTGGGTCTTTTCATTAAACAGGAATCTTTCAGATATTGACCAAGATGGAAAACTTACAGCAGAAGAGTTTATTCTGGCTATGCACTTAATTGATGTGGCCATGTCTGGCCAACCATTGCCACCTGTACTGCCTCCAGAATATATTCCACCTTCATTTAGGTAAAATGGTTATAAATTGTGCAATTTCATTCCTAAACTACTTAATCTTGGCTTTGTTTGAGAAACCTATTTTGATCTTTCTGTTCAGTTGTGTGGAAGTCGAGGATAAGAGGCTGGAAAAAGCTGCTACTTATCCCATTATCTCTGCATTGCACAGGCAGCATGCAATACTCTCTCACTGGGGAAATGTCTGCTGTAGCTTTTATTATTGGTTACTGGCAAATGAAGACGCTCCATCACAAGAAGTTACTTTAAGAGTACAGTTCTTGTCAATAAGTGAATTTTAGGAAAATAAACTGAGAACTAAAGCAATTTGAACTAAAATCTATTGTAATTCAGCTACCCAATATTACCCTCCCTTTTACTGCACCACAAGGAGATATGTGAGAATTCAAAACTTGCCCTGAACTTCTACTATAGTAAATTCTGGTTTGTGGTCCAGTAGTATTTATGGATTCCAAACACTGAGTTACTCTACTTCTTTTTCCATTTTCCTTTTCCAAGGCAAAATTGCAGCGAGACGGCACCTTTACTTATGTTCACTGTCTCAGGAACTTGAATTTTAATCTTACAGATAGCGATTCATAACTTATTGCACACAGTATTTTTTTAATTAAACTTTGAGCTTCTGTATCTCCTTGCTTCTTGAGCTCTTGCCTAGACCATAGTTGTCAAACATTTTGGCCATAATTGGTTTACACAATTTATAACTATTTTTAATTGGCAGAAGAGTACGCTCTGGCAGTGGCATCTCTGTGATCAGCTCAGTATCTGTAGACCAAAGGTTGCCAGAAGAACCAGTGTTGGAAGAAGAACAGCAACAACTGGAAAAGAAATTGCCAGGTAAATGAGTTTGCAGTGTTGTTGTAGCTGTGTTGGTCCCAGGATATCAGAGACAAGGTGGGTGAGGTAATATCTTTAATTGGACCAACTTAGTTGGTCAGAGACAAATTTTTGAGCTACACAGAGCTCTTCTTCACATGAGTGAGTGTAAGTTTAGATATGCTCTGTCCTGTTAAAGCAGAAAGCACTATCAGCTGCTCACATATATTAATAACATTAAGATTTTTTTGTTAAGGTTACATTGTGATGCGAGAAGCATGGCTGAGATGTTGCTGTGTCCAACTGATTCCCAGTTTCTGAAATGGCTTCTGTGGGCCATTGTCAGCAGACACGGGAACAGTTTTCACACCGCTTTATCTTGCCCTGATGGCTGGTAGGCCCAGACTGGGGCTACTGCAATAGTGGTATAATGTTACTTTTGACCCCCTCCCCCCGACTTGCACCGAGTGCATTTTGGCCTGTGTGGAGGATCAGGACCATAGTGTGTATATACAAGTCTATTTTATTGTAATCTGTGTACTTTATGCTTTTATACATTTTTAATCAGTTCTGTTTAAGAAGGTATCAAGTTTTCTGAACATTAACTAAATGGCTTCTGATATTAAAACATCTAAAACTTTATTGAGGAATTCTTAGCTTATGATTGGGTTGATACTTAGTTGTTGGTGTGAAGCAATAGTAACAACCAGTTACAACAAAGCAGCCAGTGGGGCTTATCCTGCATGATGAGTTTTTAGAGCATATTTCTAGTTGAAATGTTCACTGCATTCTTTCAGAGAACTAGAGAAACAAAACTTGTTTCCACCCATCCAAAGTGTACTCCGTTTTCTTCACTATGAACTGCACATCTGCCCGAATGCCCTTCTGACAAAGGAGGACTGCACTCAGCTAAATTACCTCAATGAATCTACTCTATACCACTCTGTGGCAGCAAGATGGTGGCCCTGGTAGAATGATGTGGGGTATTGCCACCCCCTCAACAGGCTTCCTGTGCTGTGCCTCGAGGTAGTGCCAATCCTGGAGTGAGAGATCTAACTTGAATCCTCAAACTGATGTCTTGTGTGGGATGTGTTATCACTATATCACTAGCCTAACCCTGAGGCAATTAGTGACTGAACCAAACCCAAAGCTTAGTGTCGTATTTTCACTCATGTCTTAGTGTTGTTTTATCAGAAAAATATCTTGAAATCATGCAGTATGTAGCTCACAGAAAAAATACCTTTGTAACTGCAGTTAAATTGCTCTTAAGCTGTTATACTGCATCTCAAACTTAACTTACCTCTTTCTGTGTCTGATCTATTATAAATGAAGTGCTGTAAATAAAATGATAATCAGTGAATATATTAAGTGATTAAATGTGAGGCTCAAGGTGAGCACAGTAGTTTAAGAATTGTGCTCTTCACTGCCTGGATTCAACTGGACAGTTTTTCAGAAGTTTTCCTCAATAAATTAATGAATCATAGCCTGCACTTTCTTGGCTTTGTAATAAGTTAGCTTCCACCTCAGTGGTGCTACATGGCAGTGGTTTCTAATCTCCTTGGAAAGTCATAGCTTTTACTAAACTAAAACTTGGACTTTTGGTTCTCAGTGAACACCACACACTTGATAGTATACAATTCACATATGTTGAGGGGCTCCAAATCCTAGAGTATGCAAGATGGGGGGGAATGGACTGCCTAAACTCCAGTATACACATCTGGATAGAAGCTGGGCTTGTGGCACAGAGGAGCCCAAAGGGTAGGCCTGGAATTCATCCTTCAAGTAAGGATGAGGGCTTTGGTGGAGATGGCAATATAAGTGCCAGTGACAACATCAAGAAGTATTCATTACAGTTCTGCTTATCCGTAGTTGAGAACGAGGTTGGAATACTGTTGGACACTGGTTGCATGTAGCAAACTGTTTTCATAGTCCTTTTGTTTGGTTGCTTGTTTTTTTTTTTTAGACAAAGCAAAGCTTAATTTCACCATTCACATTTTCTTGTGTTGAAGTTACGTTTGAAGATAAAAAACGTGAGAACTTTGAACGTGGCAATCTGGAGCTCGAAAAGCGGAGGCAGGCCCTTCTGGAGCAGCAACGCAAAGAGCAAGAGCGTCTAGCACAACTGGAACGGGCGGAGCAGGAAAGGAAAGAACGTGAACGACAGGAGCAAGAACGTAAAAGACAACTGGAGCTAGAAAAGCAATTAGAAAAACAACGCGAATTGGAACGTCAGCGAGAAGAAGAAAGGCGGAAAGAAATAGAAAGGCGTGAGGTAAATGGGTACAGAGGTAGTAGTGTTTCTGAAAATTGTCTTTTGATCTGAACAAAACCGAAAAAAGTATGCTGGCAAGTATTTTACCATACTTTCTTTATTATAAAAGTCTTTACTTGTTTATAATTCCTTAGAAACTAATCTGTTTATTAGTGAAATATTTTTCTTGCTACAATTAAGGAACAGACTTCAGTTTCAAGTTTCCTGGAAGTAGATAGAGACAACTTTACCTAAATCTAGGATGTTTTCTTGTGAAATGTCTCCCATCATACTGAATGGATCAGATAGTTAGGTGTAGCATAAAGTGTTCTTGACCTCCAACCTCAAAACTTTCTGCAACATGAAGTGATCCTGCTTTCAATGAAGGAGCAAAGACTTCTGCCTGGGGTTGGAAATTCTTCATGCTTCTGATGCAGTCAGTACATTAGGTGAAGAGAAAACTCAATGGCAAGCTTAGGAAGAGCTGCTGTGTTTTGAAATCACCAGACTTTAACTGTTTTTAAAATTTAATGGAGCAGCACTTGACCTTCTACTCCCATATATGTTTGATAAATTGTGTGTGATTATTCAGAGTTTATTGAAATGTCAAATTAAATGTGGGTTAATTTATTAAAATGGAAGGAATATTTATATTTCAAAAGTAGCACCTTTGCTCATTGTGGCTTCAGTTGACCAAGGGTCTTAAGCGCATGCCTAACTTTAAGCAGTGGGATGATTCTCATGTTGTTAAAGCTAGGTATATACTTAAGTACTTTTTGAACAGGGGCATATATTAATGCTTCCAGTGTACACTATACTAGAACTATTCTAATGAGGGAATAGGGTAGATTCACAGACTGGACATTTCAATAGTAATTGTTTTTTTACATACTATAGGCTGCAAAAAGGGAACTTGAAAGGCAAAGACAACTTGAGTGGGAGCGTAATCGTCGGCAAGAACTACTAAATCAAAGAAACAAAGAACAAGAGGACATAGTTGTGCTAAAGGCAAAGAAAAAGACTTTAGAATTTGAGTTGGAAGCTCTAGTAAGTGAAGATCTTTTTAAAATGTTGTAGGTTTAAGTATTTTATTATATATGACCAACCATTTCCAAAAAACTTGTATTTAAGAGAAAAAATGTAGTGGTGATTACATTGTAAATGAAGTACAAGATCACAGTAACAAACACTACAGAATCTTGATTAGTTTCCATAATTACATCTTGGTTTTTATTCTACAACTAACCGACTATTTTTAGTTTTAGAAAGCATATAAAATCCAGATTTGCATGATGAATTATTGTAGTAACCAAAATGTATCTCTTCTTGCTGAAGAATGATAAAAAACATCAGCTGGAGGGAAAGCTTCAGGATATCAGGTGTCGATTGTCTATCCAAAGACATGAAATTGAGAGCACAAACAAATCTAGAGAACTGAGAATTGCAGAAATTACACACTTGCAACAGCAATTACAGGTGAGCATGCTGGTGATTCTTATGTTTAGCCTTTAGGCTTGTTTTATATCCTCACCCATCTGGATCAGTGTCCTGACCAAACTTCCCCGCCAAACATTGCATGCTACTTTGTCATTCCTGAATAGTTCCTCTAATTCATTTTTATAGTGTCTTTCATGCCAAAAGATCAAGTCACTCTTAAAACTATGCATAGGAATTGCTTACCACACTGGAAGTTAGCAGCAATTGATTGAACATGCACAGCAATATCTCAAAAAGAAAAGGAGTACTTGTGGCACCTTGGAGACTAACCAATTTATTTGAGCATAAGCTTTCGTGAGCTACAGCTCTCTTCATCAGATGCATATCTGATGAAGTGAGCTGTAGCTCACGAAAGCTTATGCTCAAATAAACTGGTTAGTTTCTAAGGTGCCACAAGTACTCCTTTTCTTTTTGCGAATACAGACTAACACGGTTGCTACTCTGAAACCTAGCAATATCTCACACTCTTCAGATTGGAAGAAGTGATTAAATTGTCTATCTGAAAATGTATGGGGAATTGAGGGAGGTGGATTTTTTTATTAAAATATACATTTATATATAGGAGCCCATCCCATACATTCAAATATAAGTACTACCCATAAGAAGTAGCTACCAAACTCCTCCAACCCTCAATCCAGCACCCTCCCAAGTTGGAATTCACCAGCACATTGTGGCGAACAACAGTCTTGTGAAAAGCCTGTATAGCAAACAAAGGCATAACAAAATCAAGAGGCTGGAAGATGGAAAACTTAAGATGGAAGTAAGAGTGAAAGTTTTAATGATAAGGGTAGTTAATAATTGCAATAAATTACCAAGGATTTGGTAAATTCTCCATCACTTAGAATCTTTGAATACAGATTGGATATTTTCTGAAGATAGCTCCAGTTTCAATTACATGTTACTGATTGCTCCAATTCAACTAAACATTGAGTAAAATTCCAATGCCTGTGGTATGCAGGAGGTTAGACTTTTTTATTCCTTCTGTGAAATTGTGAAAAATGCCATTGGACTGTAGATGACAGAGGTGTTTAATGCCTATTTGACTTCAGTCTTCACTAAACAGGTTAACGGTGCCCAGATGCTCAACACAACTAATATCAACGGCAAAGGGGAAGGAGTGCAAGCCAAAACAGGGAAAGAACAGGCTAAAGAATATTTAGATAAGTTGCATGTAACTTAAGTCAGCAGGGCCTGTTGAAATTGATCCTAGGGTACTTAAGGAACTAGTTGAAGCAATCTTGGAACCATTAGCAATGATCTTTGAGAACTGTTGGGAGGATGGTTGAGGTCCCAAAAGACCAGAGAAAGGCAGGTGCTATGTTTGCCTATCTTTAAAGGACCCAGGGAATTATAGATCAGACAGCCTAACTTTGGTGCCTGGAAAGATACTGGAACAAATTTGTTAAACAATCCATTTATAAGCACCTGCAGGATAATAGGATTATCAAAAATAGTCCCTATGGATTTGTTAAGAACAAATCATGCCAAAACAACCTAATTTCCTTCTTTGATAGGGTTACTGGCCTATTGGATGGGGGGGAAGCAGTAGATGAGATGTATCTTTATTTTAGTAAGGTTTTGACACAGTCCCACACGATATTCTCATAAGCAAAGCAGGGAGATGTGGTCTAGATGAAATTACTATAAGGTGCATTCACAACTGGTTGAAAGCCCATACTTAGAATTAATGCCCTAAATCTGCAGCAAGGAAGATTTAGGTTAGATATTAGGAAAAACATTCTAACTGTGAGGGTAGTTAAATTCTGGAATAGGGTTCCAAGGGAGGTTGTGGAATTCCCATCATTGGAGAGTTTTAAAACAAGTTGGACAAATCTTTGTCAGGGATGGGCTAGGGTTTATTTGGTTCTGCTGCCACAGAGATGATTTCTCAAGGTCCCTTCCAGCTCTACATTTTTATGGTTCTATGACCACAAGTGTTTGGGACCGTATTAAGTTAAATGGTGGATGGGTTTGGATATTTATATACATGGGGAAAGTCCTTTTTTTAATACAACTTGTAGGATGAGCTCCCACAACATAGAATGGATACTTACAGATATTTTATTTATGAATATTTGCTAAAGCCAGAAGGAATCACTATGATCACCTGATCCAAACTCCTGTGTAACACAGGCCATAGAACTTCTCTGAAATAAATTCAAATGTATAGACTCTCATTCCCTAAATTTTACATCTCAGTCAAGAGAAGTGAAAAATCTCTTTTCCTGTGAACATCCAGTATTCAGATTTATTTTAATGAGCTTTTGGTATTTTACTAACATATCCTTGCTGTAGATGGAAAGAGAGTGAAGGGGGCACTGACCTATGATTTTTGATACTCAAATGTAGTATATTATTCTGTTTCTTTAACAGTTAACATTGTCATGTTTAAATAAATGAGAAAATAATTTAGATTCCTGCAGAGGATCTCTGGTGAAATTCTGCCCTCAGCATGTACGTACACTTCCTGACTTTTGCTGGAAGCTGTGCATGTATATCTGAGGGCAGAATTTGTCTCTTCACTGTACTTTTTAGTTCAAGTGACTTCTTATTTTACACATGCAGACAGCAGTGATGTTATGTCAGAAAGATTTTATGTTCCTGGTGTGAAACCAAGCTATTTTCCTGTATTTTAAAGTTAGAAAATAGTGTTGTTTTAATACTGAAATTACCAGGTAAAATATACAGTAGGGGGTTTTTTGGTGGGTTTTTTTTTTTTTTAGTCTAGTCCTGGCAATTTAGTTTTTCTTTTCTCGCCTGTTTTTTCTCCTTCACCGTCCCAAACTTCAGACAAGCAAGGAGTGATTTGATGTAATGTTAAATGTTGTGGTATTCATTGTACTTTTAGTTAGAAACGCTAGTTAGATTGCAAGCTCTTTAGGGCAGGGATGACCTTTCTGTGTTTTGTTCAGCACCTAGCACAATAGGGTCCTGGTCCATGATGGGGGTTTTTGGTGCTTCTGCAGAACTACTGCTATTAATTCTTAATTTCAAAGAGGATGAATTGAAATTTCAGTTGTGAAAATGTAAGGTTAAAGCTGTCTTAAAACTCAAACCTACAGTTACTTTTTTCAAGCCATATACAGCATAGTCTGTTCACTCGAGCGAAGTCAGCACTTGGAAGTTAAATCTCTCAATTTTATGCTCACATTGTATCATTTTAGTTTATGGCTTTCAATTTTATGTTCCTAAGTTTAAATTTTAAACGTTTTAAATTTCCTTTGGAGTATTATATGGTACACTGTTAGGCCCTTCATAATAGTAGCCTTTTTTTGATTGTAGTAATCACTGTAATAAAATAAGCTTCAGTTTAGGGATGTCTGTGACACTTACAGTGCTAAACTTAATTTGACGCAAGCAATGACAAAAAGTCCTTCAAAACTTTTTGGCAAACTCAAGCATCAGTAAGTCTACAGCATCTTAAAATCTGCTGCTGTTTACATACTGCAATAATGGCTCAAATTAACAAGTAGCAGCTAACTGAAGGAGAAACTGGCTGCAAGTGAGGAAATTCATACAGTATAATCCCTTTATGTAACATAAGGACTACTTAAAAAAGACGTCCATACAGCCTAAATTTCATGTAAAAGTAATGATCACTTGTATTTGCCTTTACCCCTAAACACTTAAGCTGTTACTAGAAATTGTTTAAAAGAATGTACCACAAATCAAAGGGGTGTACAAATTTAGATAAGTTGTGTGGTGAAACTGTTGTGAACCCCCCCCCCCCCCCCGCCTCTCCCCCCCATTAAGCAACCCAAATCCTTGCACAGCTTTTTAAACATATGCTGCCCCGGTGTCCTGGACAATCAGTGAGGCCACTGGGCAATCAAGTTGCTAAAGTAGCACTCAAGGAAGACAAGGCCACTGTGGAAAAGCTAAATTTGCATCAGTCTTTACTGCAGAGGATGTGAGGGAGATTCCCACATCTGATCCATTCCTTTTAGGTGACAAATCTGAGGAACTGTCCCAGACTGAAGTGTCAATAGAGGTGGTTTTGGAACAAATTCATAAATTAAATCGTAGTTCCCCTGGACCTGATGGTATTCACCCGAGAGTTCTGAAAAAACTCAAATACAAACTCCTAACTGTGGTATGTAACATATTGCTTAAATCAACCTCTGTACCAGATGACTGGAGGACAGCTAATATAACACCGATTTTTTTTAAAAAGGCTCCAGAGGTGAACCTGTCAATTACAGGCCAGTAAGCCTAACTTCAGTACCAGGGAAATTGGTTGAAACTGTGGTAAAGAACAGAAGTGTCAGACATATAAATGAACACCGTATGATGGGGAAGAGTCAACATGGCTTTTGTAAAGAGAAATCATAACTCGTCAATCTATTAGAATTCTTTGAGGGAGTCAACAAGCATGTGGACAAGGGTGATCCAGTGAACTTAGTGTACTTGGACTTTCAGAAATCCTTTGACAACATGCCACACCAAAGACTGTTAAGTAAAGTGAGGAGTCATGGGATAAGAAGGAATGTCCTTTCATGGGTCAGTAACTGGGAAAAAGATAGGAAACAAAGAATAGGAATAAATGGTTAGTTTTCATAGTGGAGAGAGGTAAATAGCAGAGTCCCCCAAGCATCTGTACTGGGACCAGTGCTGATTAACCTATCCATAAATGATCTTGAAAAGGGGTAAACAGTGAAATGGGAAAGTTTGCATTCGATACAAGCTTATTCAAGGTAGCAAAGTCTAAAGTAGACTGCGAAGAGTGACAAAGGGATCTCACAACCCTGGGAGTCTGGGCAACAAAATGGGAGATGAAATTTAGTGTTGATTTAAATGCAAAGTAATGCATATTGGGAAACATAATCCCAACTATATATACAAGATGATGGGGTCTATATTAGTTTTATCACTTAAGAAAGACCTTGGAGTCATTGTGGATAGTTCTCTGAAAGCATTTGCTCAGTAAGCAGCAGCAGCAGTCAAAAAAGCTAACCATGTTAGGAACTGTTAGAAAAGGGATAGAATCTAGATAATAAGACAGAAAGTATCATAATGCCATGATATAAATCCACAATATGCCCACATCTTGAATACTGCTTGCAGTTCTGGTTGCCTCATCTCAAAAAGTACAGAAAAGAGCAATAAAAATGGTTAGGGGTATGGAACAGCTTCCGTATGAGGGGAGGTTAAAAAGATTGGGACTGTTCAGGTTAGAAAAGATGACTGAGGGGGGGATATGATAGAGATCTATAAAATCATGAGTGGTGTGGGGAAAGTAAGTAAGGAAGTGTTCTAAACCTACTGCCTATCAATGGGCAACCTTGGTACCTGTGCTATGTGAAGGGGTAAAACAAACATGAGGAAGTACTACTTCACACAATACACAGTCAGCCTGTGGAACTCCATTACCAGGAGTAGATGTTGTGAAAGCCAAAAGTTTAACTGGGTTCAAAAAAGAACTGAATAAGTTCATCAAGATAATCTATTATTGGATATTTGCCAAGATGATCAGGGATGCAGCCTTATGCTCTGGGTGTCCTTAAACCTCTGAATACCAGGAGATGAGGCTGGATGGCGGGATAGATCACTTGATAATTGCCCTAGTCTGTTCGTTCTCTCTGAAGCACCTTTCAGTGGCCACTGTCAGAAGACAGGATCCTGGGTTAGATGGACCATTGGTCTGACCCAGTATGGCCATTCTGATGTTCTTATGACAAATACTATTTTAGGTAATTGCATTTTTCCTACAGACTAAACTGAGTTCATGTTCTCTTGCCATATACTGTTTCTATGAACTGTAAACAATTCTTTCCTTCCACATTGGAATTGGCTATATTTTTATGGTAGGTAAAATGGCTTGTTTATGTAGCTTGTAAAGAACTTTTGCATCCTTTAGAATGAAAGGTGCTGTGTAAATTTTAGATATTAATATGGCTCTGGGTAAGGCTGCGAGTTCGTCACAGAGGGACGAAGTCACGGATTCCATGACTTTCCAGGATCTCTGTTACTTCTGCAGTGGCCTTTGCAGCTGGCCTGTGGGCTGCCTGAGCACCAGCAGTTGCTGGAACAGTCTCAGGCCACCACCACACTCCCACCCCCGCAGCAGGAGTTTGGGTGTAGAGGGGGCTCAGGGCTGGGGCAGGGGGTTGGGGCATGGGAGGGAGTGAGGGCTGCAGGCGGCATTCACCTCAGGGAGCAGCGACATGTTCCTCCATCAGCTGCTAGGCGGAGGTACAGCCAGGTGGCTCCACACGCTGCCTCCGCCCACATGCGCCAGCCCTGCAGCTCCCATTGGTAGTGGTTCCCAGCCAATGGGAGCTTCCAGCCCCACCAACCCCTTCCCCCCGAGTACCTGTGGCACTCCCGGGCCACCCCTCACCCCCACCCTACCCCAGAGCACCCAAGATTAGTCAGGGGTATATAGTACAAGTCATGGACAGGTCATGGACTGTGAATTTTTGTTTACTGCCTGTGACCTGTCCATGACTTTTACTAAAAATACCCACGACTAAAACGTAGCCTTAGCTATGAGTAGTTGCATTTTCATGAGTTCATTAACTGCTGCATTGTTTGTCTGAACTGCACATAACACATGTATCTATTAGGAATTGATATGTGAGAGTCTTCTGGTTTGTTTGATACTGTTTTTATAGGTTCTTATGGTCCTCATCCCCGTAACACTTGAGCACCTCTTAGCTTTCTAAAAACAGAAATACCAGTGAGAATTGTTTTTGTACTGTTCTCTCGCTCTTCCCGCTCCCCCATCTAGCTCTTAAGGTGTTTTGTTTGATTAGTTGTTTGGAAGGTGGGTAATCTGTGGGGATGTTTCTTTGTGTAGAAACAAAGGAAAAGCTGACTCAACCAAATGAGTGGAGAATGATTAGATAACTGAAGTCACTCTCTTAAAAGATAAGAATGATCACAGACCTAAGTCCAGCTCTTGTGAAAGTTTTTTCTTCTGTATTAATGGACTTCCTCCTTTAGTTTACAGCTTTCTGCTTTCAGAGCAAAGCAAATGTAACACATTGAAGATTGAGCCCTAGTCATCAGGATTCTCTCCTCCCTAAATCCCCTTGAAATGGGATTTATTTTCACCAAAGTCAAAACTGATATTTCCGTAACACGTTGGTTCTTCTCTACAAAGTGAGAAATATATAAAACAGAGTAAAGAGAACATTTATAAAGTGGAGATAGAAAATAGAGTAGCAATGGAAGAGTTGAAAGCTTGAAATGTGGCAACACACTGTAAGTGGATTGAATGTTAGAAAACTCTGTAGAATGGAGAAACAACTGAGCTACTACAGTATTTTATAACTTAATTCATGAGTCATTAACATAGGCGCCGACTCTGTGGGTGCTCTGGGGCTGGAGCACCCATAGGCAGCCAAGTTCCTCCCCAACCCGAGTGTGCCGTGCCCATGCTCCTCCACCTACCTCTCAGCACTACCCGCTGCCAAACAGCTGTTTGACGAGGCTTAGGACTTTCCAGGGGGGAGGAGCAGGGACGAGGCACGCTCAGGGGAGGAGGTGAAGAAGAGGTGGGGCAGGGACGGGGACTTGGGGGAAGGGGGTGGAATGGGGATGGAAAGGGGGCAGGGACTTTGGGGAAGGGGTGGAATGGGGGCAGGGTGAGGGCAGTGCAGGGTCGGGGGTGGGGTTGAGCACCCACTGGGAACAGTGGAAGTCGGCGCCTATGACGTTACTGATTTTATCACATGCATACAAGGCTTGAATGCATGCAGATGTCCTTAAAATGTTACCTTTTATACTAACTTTATGCCATCAGTTTCACTGTATCACTGTAGGAGATCCGAAGGGGAGCAATTTACCTGCTTTTTAAAAAATAATTGTTTACCTAACTGTATTAGTTCTGAGTGGGGGAGAAATTCCTCCCTGTAAATGTACCCTATGCAGCATACAACTGCTTTTTGCTTATCTCAATCATTAGTTTGCCCTCTGTTTAATTCCATTAAAATTTCCAAAACAAAATCAACTTTGTTGAAAATTACCTACTTTCTAACCTTCGTTCAAACCACTCGTGATTTTAGGTTTGGGTAAATGGTTACAATCTGAATTTAATCCTGAGCATCCAGCAATGCAATTAATACAGAGCATTAACTGTTTATAAATGCTCTGTTCACAATGATTGGAACTGAATTACCATCATACCCTTAAAAAGAAAAGGAGTGCTTGTGGCACCTTAGAGACTAACAAATTTATTTGAGCATAAGCTTTCGTGAGCTACAGCTCACTTCATCGGATGCATTCAGTGGAAATGAATGCATCCGATGCTGCCTGCTTATTTACGTCAACTGAAACTGATAGGTATGCACATGGCACTTTTGTAGCCAGCATTGCAAAGTATTTACAAGCCAGAGATGCTAAACGTTCATATGCCTCTTCACGCTTCAACCACCATTCCAGAGGACATGCTTCCCTGCTGATGACGCTCCTTAAAAAAAATCATGCGTTAATGAAATTTGTGACTGAACTCCTTGGGGGAGAATTGTGTGCCTCCTGATCTGTTTTACCAACAATCTGCCATATATTTCATGTTATAGCAGTCTCAGATGATGACCTAGCACATGTTGTTCATTTCAAGAACACTTTCACTGCAGATTTGACAAAATGCAAAGAAGGTACCTATGAGAGATTTCTAAAGATAGCTACAGCACTCGATCCAAGGTTTAAGAATCCGAAGTGCCTTTCAAAATCTGAGAGGGACGAAGTCTGGAGCATGCTTTCAGAAGTCTTAGAGCAACACTCCGATGTGGAAACTACAGAACCTGAACCCCCCCACCCCACTCCCCCCCAAAATCAACCTTCTGTGATGGCAGCTGACTCAAATTATGAAAATGAACATGCATTGGTCCACACAGCTTTGGATCATTATCAAGCAGAACCTGTCATCAGCATGGATACATGTCCTCTGGAATAGTGGTTGAGGCATGAAGGGACATACAAATATTTAGCGCATCTGGCACGTAAATATCTTGTGACACCAGCTATAACAGTGCCATGTGAATGCCTGTTCTCACTTTCAGGTGACATTGTTGTCTGTAAATGTAAACAAACTTGTTTGTCTGAGTGATTGGCTGAACAAGAAGTAGGACTGAGTGGACTTGTAGGTTCTAAAGTTTTACATTGTTTTGTTTTTGAGTACAGTTATTTTTTTTACATAGTTGTACATTTTGTCATGAAAGTTGAACTTACAAGAGATCACACTACAGTACTTGTATTAGGTGAATTGGAAAATACTATTTCTTTTGTTTATCACTTTTACACTGCCAATATTTGGAATAAAAAATAATAATATAAAGTGAGCACTGTACACTTTGTATTCTGTGTTGTAATTGAAATCAATATATTTGAAAATGTAGAACAACATCCAAAATATTTAATAAATTTTAATTGGTAGTCTCTTGTTTAGCAGCGCAATTAAAACTGCAATTGTGATTTTTTTAATCACAATTAATTTTTTTGAGTTAATCATGTGAGTTAACTGCGATTAATCAACAGCCTTGCTATGTTGTCATTTCAGTACCATCATATATGTGTTCTTGTAAGCAAATGCAAATCTTTGACTGGGCTCACGAAAGGATTAACAAGTTGTGTGATACTTATGTAGAAGGCCATGCTATGTCGTTTATGGTGGTTTGTGACAAATCTGTCAGGTAGTTAAATCATCAAAACTGCTGCTGAAGTAATTTGCTTAAAAGAAAGTTTGTTTTCAAAGATACTGAGATATTGATACTGACAGTTTTTGTTTATTAAGCCATTTCGTATCAGGGTTTTGTAATCTGTTCTGACAACTTGATGTTGGGGTCAAGGCACTGGAAAAGTATGTAGTGCAATTTAATTAGAAGTTTATCAAGATGAGGAATTATCTTATCATTTTTATCATTTATCATCCCCCAGAAATAACAAGGATTATACATATTCTGCCGTAAGAAAAATCTTCTCATTCGCAGGCCACCCTGCAATTAAACTTTTATTTGTGTGTCGCTTTCTGGGTTCCTGTAAAGCGACTGAAACAAATAATGGACTGTGATCTCTGCTGGAATGCTAAGCAGAGATCTGGAACTCTAGTATTCTTATTTGATAGTCTACAAGTAAGCAGATTTTGGTGGTTATGTGTTTGTTTAAAGGAAGATTATTTATTATCTTTGAATGATTAATAAAATTATCAATCCTTAAATCTTCCTCATCTTGATGAAACTTCTAATTACTCATTTAAATGACCCCCAGACGCTTCCGAAGGGCCCAATTCAGTACCCAACTAAGTTGATTCTTGTCCCCCTATGAAAATTTCAATCAGATCTTGCTTTGGAACTAGTTGAGATCAAGTTTGTTTGTTAGATGGGGGCAGTTTCTAAAGTAATATATTTGACTTACTGGCTTTTTTAGGGTATAGGATGTACCTGTATGTAATTATATCACTAAGAAATGGTCCCACACAACAAGTGCTTTGATAATATTTGACTGAGTGATTGGAGCTGAAAAGAGATACTTCACTGAAGGTAAAATGGTATAATGTGAAGCTAGTGCCTATTCCTGGTTAAAGTCAATAGCTTGTTCTTTTATCTTTTCCCCAAGGAGTCTCAGCAGATGCTTGGAAGGTTGATTCCAGAAAAACAGTTACTCAATGACCAACTAAAACAAGTTCAGCAGAACAGTTTGCACAGTAAGTATATATAATATATATCCAGGGGTGAAAGTAATTTAAGGGACTTACCGGTATGCAGGGCCGGGGTCCCCCTTGGGCGGAAGGGGCGGGGCCTCAGGTAGAAGGGGCGGGGCCTTTACATCCCAAACCCTTTAAATTGCTGCTGCTACCCCGGGGCTCCGGTGGCAATTTAAAGGGCCTGGGGCTTCGGTAGTGGTGGCCAGGAGCCCCGGGCCTTTTAAATCACCGCCGGAGCCCCATAGTAGAGGTAGCTGTGGCGGCCGGGAGCCACGGGGCTCTGGCGGTGATTTAAAGGGACAGGGGCTCCGGCCACTGCTGGGAGCCCAGGGCCCTTTTAAATTGCCCACCTGGAGAAGCTGCCCCCTGCCAGTATTGTCAACTGTGTACAGGCTCTTGCTGTACGCCATACCAGACAGTACTGGCTTACTTTCACCTCTGTATATATCTATATCTATCTAAAAATAAGTTTGAGTCTATTTGCACAACATATCATTTGTATCACTGATAATTTTTTATCTTGCAAGAGAAATGCTGAGAAACGGTACAGTGTGTGACCTAAAGATGTCTGTGTAAGAAAATATCTCATTTGACAATATGTTTAAAAACAGGAGATTCTCTTCTTACTATCAAAAGAGCCTTAGAAGCCAAGGAACTAGTACGCCAGCAGCTTCGAGACCAACTAGATGAAGTAGAAAAAGAAACCAGATCAAAACTTCAGGAGATTGATATTTTCAATAATCAACTAAAGGTAACCTATGTTAATCCCTGTTTTCTAAATGTTTGGTTGATCATGGGCAGAAACATTTTACTCAAAATTTTTTAATCAAAGTTTTAATGTTAAGATCATTTTACTAAGTGACAGCATTCTGAAATATATTGTACTCTCCTCCTTTTAAGAAGACAAAATTTGGATAAATTAGCATTACTGTTCACTCTGAACAAGAGGTTCCAGATTAAATCTGAACCCAGTTGGGAATAAGTTCAAATGATCTGATCCCAGATCTATGATTACACTTGAAAAAACTACCAACCTCTATCCTCCCCATCTATAAACAGAGGTTCTGGAAATATGGTGGAATTACTGCTTCTGCAAATTCATACACCCTTCATTTTAAACATACCTGTAAAGTGACTTGACTTCAATTTCTATGCAGAATTTTTCTGTCACACTTGTTCCTGACTGTAGTTTGTTTTTCTTTTGTCTCTTCATACTTTCACTTCTCCTGTTTTTAGTCAGTTCACAGATTGATTAGTCAGTTGTTGAGACTGTGCTTTATCTAATCACACAGTAAAAGCAGAGAAATGGCAACAGCTAGGAGAGGAAGAGCTTCCTTCAAAGATAGTGCTCAAGACTTCTTCCTGACAGTTACATTCAAAAAATGGAAAATGATAACCTAATATGAAGGAACTTTTTATCTCACTGTTTCCACGGATATTTTTAAAAAAACAGCATCCAGGAGAAGATACATACAACTAGTATATTGAACGTTCTCCTTTTTGTTTTCTATATTTGCAACAAGAGCAAAAGTTTTATGGCTGATTCTGGTTTGAAATTAGATCTAATTAGGAGAATTGTCTTTATATTAAGTTAATTTGGCTACAGATATGAATTGCATATCTTTTGTGTGAATATATCCTAAAATAATGTTGTTAAATTAGATTTCTAATTCACTTTATTCTTGAAAAGGAAACCACACTAATCACCTGTCTGTCAGTAGTTGATACAACACAATGTTTTGAGAGATAAGGTAAACTGAATAGTTTAACAAAAGTATTTAGTGTGCCTTTTCACTACTGAGACCATAGGTCAAGTCTTTTCTGATGTTCTAATGTGTTTAACAACATAGTATACGATTGTGGCTCATCCTGGAGGTGCCCAAGACTGAGTTGCCTTGTTACCCCCCTCCCCCACCTCCAAAGAGACAAACTTGCTGGTGCTTAACTGAGGGTATGTCTACACTACGGAATAAGGTTGAATTTATAGAAGTCGGTTTTTTAGAAATCGGTTTTATATATTCGAGTGTGTGTGTCCCCACAGAAAATGCTCTAAGTGCATTAAGTGCATTAACTCGGCGTAGTGCTTCCACAGTACCGAGGCGAGCGTCGACTTCCGGAGCGTTGCACTGTGGGTAGGTATCCCACAGTTCCCGCAGTCTCCGCTGCCCATTGGAATTCTGGGTTGAGATCCCAATGCCTGATGGGGCTAAAACATTGTCGCGGGTGGTTCTGGGTACATATCATCAGGCCCCCCTTCCCTCCCTCCCTCCGTGAAAGCAAGGGCAGACAATCGTTTCGCGCCTTTTTTCCTGAGTTACCTGTGCAGACGCCATACCACCGCAAGCATGGAGCCCGCACAGGTAACCATCACTGTATGTCTCCTGGGTGCTGGCAGATGCGGTATGGCATTGCTACACAGTAGCAGCAACCCATTGCCTTCTGGCAGCAGAAGGTACAGTACGACTGGTAGCCGTCCTCGTCATGTCCGAGGTGCTCCTGGCCACGTCGGCTGGGAGCGCCTGGGCAGACATGGGCGCAGGGACTAAATTTGGAGTGACTTGACCAGGTCATTCTCTTTAGTCCTGCTGTCAGTCCTATTGAACCGTCTTATGGTGAGCAGGCAAGCAATACGGATTGCTAGCAGTCCTATTGTACCATCTTCTGCTGGGCAGGCAAGAGATGACGATGGCTAGCAGTCGTACTGTACCATCTTCTGCCAAGCAGCCATGAGATGTGGATGGCATGCAGTCCTTCTGCACCGTCTGCTGCCAGCCAAAGATGTAAAAGATAGATGGAGTGGATCAAAACAAGAAATAGACCAGATTTGTTTTGTACTCATTTTGCCTCCTCCCCCATCTAGGGGACTCATTTCTCTAGGTCACACTGCAGTCACTCACAGAGAAGGTGCAGCGAGGTAAATCTAGCCATGTATCAATCAGAGGCCAGGCTAACCTCCTTGTTCCAATAAGAACAATAACTTAGGTGCACCATTTCTTATTGGAACCCTCCGTGAAGTCCTGCCTGAAATACTCCTTGATGTAAAGCCACCCCCTTTGTTGATTTTAGCTCCCTGAAGCCAACCCTGTAAGCCGTGTCGTCAGTTGCCCCTCCCTCCGTCAGAGCAACGGCAGACAATCATTCCGCGCCTTTTTTCTGTGCGGACGCCATACCAAGGCAAGCATGGAGGCCGCTCAGCTCACTTTGGCAATTAGGAGCACATTAAACACCACACGCATTATCCAGCAGTATATGCAGCACCAGAACCTGGCAAAGCGATACCGGGCAAGGAGGCGACGTCAGCGCGGTCACGTGAGTGATTAGGACATGGACACAGATTTCTCTGAAAGCATGGGCCCTGCCAATGCATGCATCATGGTGCTAATGGGGCAGGTTCATGCTGTGGAACGCCGATTCTGGGCTCGGGAAACAAGCACAGACTGGTGAGATCGCATAGTGTTGCAGGTCTGGGACGATTCCCAGTGGCTGCGAAACTTTTGCATGCGTAAGGGCACTTTCATGGAACTTTGTGACTTGCTTTCCCCTGCCCTGAAGCGCATGAATACCAAGATGAGAGCAGCCCTCACAGTTGAGAAGCGAGTGGCGATAGCCCTGTGGAAGCTTGCAACGCCAGACAGCTACCGGTCAGTTGGGAATCAATTTGGAGTGGGCAAATCTACTGTTGGGGCTGCTGTGATGCAAGTAGCCCACGCAATCAAAGATCTGCTGATATCAAGGGTAGTGACCCTGGGAAATGTGCAGGTCATAGTGGATGGCTTTGCTGCAATGGGATTCCCTAACTTCCTGTGGGGGCCATAGACGGAACCCATATCCCTATCTTGGCACCGGAGCACCAAGCCGCTGAGTACATAAACCGCAAAGGGTACTTTTCAATAGTGCTGCAAGCTCTGGTGGATCACAAGGGACGTTTCACCAACATCAACATGGGATGGCCGGGAAAGGTACATGACGCTCGCATCTTCAGGAACTCTGGTCTGTATGAACAGCTGCAGCAAGGGACTTACTTTCCAGACCAGAAAATAACTGTTGGGGATGTTGAAATGCCTATAGTTATCCTTCGGAACCCAGCCTACCCCTTAATGCCATGGCTCATGAAGCCATACACAGGCACCCTGGACAGTAGTCAGGAGCTGTTCAACTACAGGCTGAGCAAGTGCAGAATGGTGGTAGAATGTGCATTTGGACGTTTAAAGGCGCGCTGGCGCAGTTTACTGACTCGCTTAGACCTCAGCGAAACCAGTATTCCCACTGTTATTACTGCTTGCTGTGTGCTCCACAATATCTGTGAGAGTAAGGGGGAGATGTTTATGGCAGGGTGGGAGGTTGAGGCAAATCGCCTGGCTGCTGGTTACGCGGAGCCAGACACTAGGGCGGTTAGAAGAGCACAGGAGGGCGTGGTACGCATCAGAGAAGCTTTGAAAACCAGTTTCATGACTGGCCAGGCTACGGTGTGAAAGTTCTGTCTGTTTCTCCTTGATGAAACCCCCCCGCCCCTTGGTTCACTCTACTTCCCTGTAAGCTAACCACCCTCTCCTCCTCCCTTCGATCACCACTTGCAGAGGCAATAAAGTCATTGTTGCTTCACATTCATGCATTCTTTATTCATTCATCACACAAATAGGGGGATGACTACCAAGGTAGCCCAGGAGGTGTGGTGGAGGAGGGAAGGAAAATGCCACACAGCACTTTAAAAGTTTACAACTTTAAAATTTATTGAATGACAGCCTTCTTTTTTTTGGGCAATCCTCTGTGGCGGAGTGGCTGGTTGGCCGGTGGCCCCCCCACCGCGTTCTTGGGCGTCTGGGTGTGGAGGCTATGGAACTTGGGGAGGAGGGCGGTTGGTTACACAGGGGCTGTAGTGGCAGTCTGTGCTCCAGCTGCCTTTGCTGCAGCTCAACCATACACTGGAGCATACTGGTTTGGTTCTCCAGCAGCCTCAGCATTGAATCCTGCCTCCTCTCATCACGCTGCCGCCACATTCGAGCTTCAGCCCTCTCTTCAGCCCGCCACTTACTCTCTTCAGCCCGCCACCTCTGCTCCTGGTCATTTTGTGCTTTCCTGCAGTCTAACATTATTTGCCTCCACGCATTCGTCTGTGCTCTGTCAGTGTGGGAGGACAGCATGAGCTCTGAGAACATTTCATCTCGAGTGCGTTTTTTTTTCTTTCTAATCTTCACTAGCCTCTGGGAAGGAGAAGATCCTGTGATCATTGAAACACATGCAGCTGGTGGAGAAAAAAAAAGGGACAGCGGTATTTAAAAAGACACATTTTATAAAACACTGGGTACACTCTTTCAGGGTAAACCTTGCTGTTAACATTACAGACATAGCACATGTGCTTTCGTTACAAGGTCGCATTTTGCCTCCCCCCACCACGTGGCTACCCCCTCAACCCTCCCCCCTCCCTGTGGCTAACAGCGGGGAACATTTCTGTTCAGCCGCAGGCAAACAGCCCAGCAGGAATGGGCTCCTCTGAGTGACCCCTGAAGAAAAACACCCTATTTCAACCAGGTGGCCATGGATTATATCTCACTCTCCTGAGGATAACACAGAGAGATAAAGAACGGATGTTGTTTGAACGCCAGCAAACATACACTGCAATGCTTTGTTGTACAATGATTCCCGAGTACGTGTTACTGGCCTGGAGTGGTAAAGTGTCTTACCATGAAGGACGCAATAAGTCTGCCCTCCCCAGAAACCTTTTGCAAAGGTTTTGGGAGTATATCCAGGAGAGCCGTGAATGCCAGGGCAAAGTAATCCTTTCACATGCTTGCTTTTAAACCATGTATAGTATTTTAAAAGGTACACTCACCGGAGGTCCCTTCTCTGCCTGCTGGGTCCAGGAGGCAGCCTTGGGTGGGTTCGGGGGGTAGTGGCTCCAGGTCCAGGGTGAGAAACAGTTCCTGGCTGTCGGGAAAACCGGTTTCTCCGCTTGCTTGCTGTGAGCTATCTACAACCTCATCATCATCATCATCTTCTTCGTCCCCAAAACCTGCTTCCGTATTGCCTCCATCTCCATTGAAGGAGTCAAACAACACGGCTGGGGTAGTGGTGGCTGAACCCCCTAAAATGGCATGCAGCTCATCATAGAAGCGGCATGTTTGGGGCTCTGACCCGGAGCGGCTGTTCGCCTCTCTGGTTTTCTGGTAGGCTTGCCTCAACTCCTTCAGTTTCACGCGGCACTGCTTCGGGTCCCTGTTATGGCCTCTGTCCTTCATGCCCTGGGAGATTTTGACAAAGGTTTTGGCATTTCGAAAACTGGAACGGAGTTCTGATAGCACGGATTCCTCTCCCCATACAGCGATCAGATCCCGTACCTCCCGTTCGGTCCATGCTGGAGCTCTTTTGCGATTCTGAGACTCCATCATGGTCACCTCTGCTGATGAGCTCTGCATGGTCACCTGCAGCTTGCCACGCTGGCCAAACAGGAAATGAGATTCAAAAGGTTGCGGTTCTTTTCCTGTCTACCTGGCCAGTGCATCTGAGTTGAGAGTGCTGTCCAGAGCGGTCAAAATGGAGCACTCTGGGATAGCTCCCGGAGGCCAATACCGTCGAATTGTGTCCACAGTACCCCAAATTCGACCCGGCAAGGCTGATTTAAGCGCTAATCCACTTGTCAGGGGTGGAGTAAGGAAATCGATTTTAAGAGCCCTTTAAGTCGAAATAAAGGGCTTCATCGTGTGGACGGGTGCAGGTTTACATCGATTTAATGCTGCTAAATTCGACCTAAAGTCCTAGTGTAGACCAGGGCTGAGCATCAGCTCCCTGACAGCACCAATCTGTAAGCCATACAAACAATCCCCTCAGGCCAATGTCAGCCCTTCCTTTGCTTTACAGGTTAACGATAGGTGCATCCCAGTCACCAACTCCTTTGTAGCATTCCCCTGTGATATCTAGACCCTGTCACCAGCTACTCACAGAAATACCAGTTTTGCTATCATCAAAGGGGTGGTGTAAATGCCAGCGTCTTTGATTCAATTGAGGATCAGCCACTGTATAACATCACAGCACTGAGGTACATTTATGGTGAAAACCATCGTAAGTTTATTATCAAAGAGAAGATTTAAGAGAGTAAAGATAATGGAAACAGGTTACATATAAAGCAAAATCAATACATGGTTTCTAGAGACTACACTTAACTTTAACAGGCTAGCCGTCAGTCTAAAAGCAGTCTTCAAAGCGTTTCCAGCCAAGGCTGTTTGGGATCCCATTTTCATTAATGTAATCAATCTGCCCCAATTACTTCAAGTGCAGGAGAAAGGGGTATCCTGTTGCCTCCTTATATTCCCCAAAGTAATTGTTCTTCACTTCCTCCTGTCGAGTTTGTATGCAAATAGGTCTTCCATTGTGCTGGCCTACAATGTTTAATTTACATGTGAACGGAGGCAGACAGGTGAATATACATTCTTTGTCAGAAACCTGTATGCCAACTCTGCATGAATTCAAATGTTAGGCACTTATTTTGCGTGTGTGTGTGTGTAATTTTATATATATAAATGTCTTACATGGTATTTGTACCTACCTTTCACAACGATATTAGTGAACAGTGTTCCCCAGCTTTTACTGAAGACCTCACATGATCTTTTTTGTGGATCAATACTATGAAAGCAGTATGTACTGTAGTGTAGGTGTAGTGAGCTTGTCAGGCCTGTTAAGCGTCGCTGTTACAGAACAGCGAATCTTTTGCCAGTTGGCACTGAGGGGTTCTTAAGGTCACAACTGTAGATTGCACTACCATTGCATGTATTTTATAGTATTTTATATTCCCTGATAAGAGAAGGCCTATGGTGACCAGAGTAGTGGCTAAATTATTTGAATTACTATAATGGTTTCCTTGTGTCTTTGTGGTCTACATAATCATGTAACCATGAGGTAGAGCACTGGTGATTTGGCTGGCAGTTCTTGCACTCCTCCTAAAAGTCTTACTTCATAAAGGTCCTTCTACTCAATTTCTCATTGTGGCTGGGGCTCTTCAGTCACTTATTCCTTCAAGTCAAAAATTCATGAGTGGACACACTATGAGTGGGTTTTTGAAGCTCTTTGGAATATAATGTCACTCAGAGTTGGTTTTCAAAAGCAGTATCTTAGGGCTTCCTTACTGAATACTTGAAAATCTTCAGGTAGTTGGGACTGCATGGTTGAGGCAACTGGTTTAAAAAAAAAAAAAAAAAAAAAGATAGTATGGAGAGTCTTTAACTTGTAGATCACCAGTTTGAATTTGGTCCAGGTCCATAATGTATTAAATGAATTGGCTGTTTTAGGCAGTCTCCTAGTACAGTTTTTAGAGTAGCAGCCATGTTAATCTATATCCGCAAAAAGGACAGGAATTCTTGTGGCACCTTAGAGACTAACAAATTTATTAGAGCATAAGCTTTCATGAGCTACAGCCCACTTCATCGGATGCATAGAATGGAACATATAGTAAGAAGATATGTATATACACACAGAGAAGGTGGAAGTAGCCATACCAACTGTAAGAGGCTAATTAATTAAGATGAGCTATTAGCAGGAGAAATAAACTTTTGTAGTGATGATCAAGATGGCCCATTTAGACAGTTTACAGGAAAGTGTGAGGATACTTAACTTAGGGAAATAGATTCATCATGTGTAATGGCCCAGCCACTCCCAGTCTCTATTCAAACCCAAGTTAGTGGTATCTAGTTTGCATATTAATTCAAGCTCAGCAGTTTCTCACTGGAATCTGTTTTTGAAGCTTTTCTGTTGCAAAATTGTCACCCTTAAATCTTTTACTGAGGGGCCAGAGAGGTTGAAGTGTTCTACCTGTTTTTGAATGTTATGATTCCTGATGTCAGATTTGTGTCCATTTATTCTTTTGCGTAGAGACTGTCCAGTTTGGCCAGTGTACATGGCAGAGGGGCATTGCTGGCACATGATGGCATATATCACATTGGTAGATGTGCAGGTAAAGGAGCCCCTGATGGTGTGGCTAATGTGATTAGGTCCTATGATGGTGTCAATTGAATAAATATGTGGTCAGAGTTGGCATTGGGCTTTGTTGCAAGGATAGGTTCCTGGGTTAGTGTTTTTGTTGTGTGGTGTATGGTTGCTGGAGAGTATTTGCTTCACGTTGGGGGGCTGTCTGTAAGCGAGGACTGGTCTGTCTCCCAAGATCGGTGAGAGTGAGGGATCATTTTGTAATAGGTTGTAAATCTTTGGTGTGCTGGAGAGGTTTTAGTTGGGGGCTGAAGGTGACGGCTAGTGGCGTTCTGTTATTTTCTTTGTTGGGCCTGTCCTGTAGTAGGTGACTTCTGGGTACTCTTCTAGCTCTGTCAATCTGTTTCTTCACTTCAGCTGGTGGGTATTGTAGTTTTAAGAATGGTTGATAGAGATCTTGTAGGTGTTTGTCTCTGTCTGAGGGATTGGAGCAAATGCGGTTGTATCTTAGAGCTTGGCTGTAGACAATGGATCATGTGGTGTGTCCTGGATGGAAGCTGGAGGCATGTAGGTAAGTATAGCGGTCAGTAGGTTTCCAGTATTGGGTGGTGTTTATGTGACCATCGCTTATTAGCACAGTAGTGTCCAGGAAATGGACCACTTGTGTGGATTGGTCTAGGCGGAGGTTGATGGTGGGATGGAAATTGTTGAAATCATGGTGGAATTCCTCAAGGGCTTCTTTTCCATGGGTCCAGATGATGAAGATGTCCTCAATGTAGCGCAAGTAGATTAGGGGTGTTAGGGGATGAGAGCTAAGGAAGCGTTGTTCTAAGTCAGCCATAAAAATCAACCTTTCCAGACTACTGTACCCCTTTCAGGAATCTGATTTGTCTTGCGTACTGCCAGGTTTCACCTCACTTAAAAACTACTTGCTTACAAAATCAGACCTAAAAATACAAAAGTGTCACAGCACACTATTATTGAAAAACTGCTTACTTTTTTGTTTTTACCATATAATTATAAAATACATCAATTGGAATATAAATACTGTACTTGCATTTCAGTGTGATACTCGACCCTGTTTTACACTTGTTAGCCTTGTCTGAAGCCTGAACCCCAGGCAGCAGACCTGAAGCATGTAATTTAGCTTTGCAGGGCTCCCTGTGGCTTGGGAAATTGCCCTGCTTGCCACCCCTTAATGATGCCCCCGTTCTTGCGATCCCCCTAAACCTGTCCAGTGACCCCCCGCCCTGGGGCTGCAACCTCTAGACTGAGAGACACGGATATAGATGAGTTGAGTATTTCTTGGAAGACCTGTGCATATGCCCGGGGGTGTGCATACCCCTGGTTGAGAACCACTGTCCTAGTGCCCGTTCATTACTTTTAGATCAGATTTGAAGTGCATTAACAAGAAAGACTGACAGTGGCTAATGCTATATATTATTTTCGGGAGTGTGTTATGGAATAAGAATAATGAAGTCAGTGGGAGCTGCTATATGTGTAGCATGGTTGAAAATCAGGCCACCGATTTGATGCCTCAATATGGATTTGGGAGCCTAACTTTAGGTACCCCGTTTTGAAAATCTTGGCCTGGTCTAGTCTATTCTATCTAGTTTAAATATATGTTTGGGTATGATATAGGTCTACCTGGATCCACTCTTTTGCATAGAAGTGTAAAAGAGTTCTGGGTTAAGGAAGGCTTATTATGTTACTCTTTTTATGTAATACAGTTTGTGCATATACGTTGTTTATATACAAACCCTGACTTTCACAAAGGCCACAATCATTTAGAAACCCTGTAAGATAGATCCGTTTTTTTAAAAAATCAATTTTTGGCTGCAAATATAAGATATTAATTTCGATAACACTGGAGATTCACATATTTAGCATGTGTGTTAATACAAGAGGTGAAAGCCAGTAAATTAGTGTAGCCAACTGATTTCAAATTGGCTTACATTCCTGATATATTACTCTCAGTGCCGGAAAAAATGTGGCACACAACTAAAACGGTGTTCTTGAAAAAAAGTCTGTCTTTGTGTAATATTCCATTTGTTTTTGGTCCTGGTCTAGTCAATGTGTACTGGACAAGTGTTGCGTATGAATGACTGTTTATATTTGAGCATTTCTTTCTTCCAATCAGTGGCAATGGAAGATGCAATGCTGCAGTGCCTGGCAGTTCTCCTTGGCTGCATCAACTACTTAGACTTCTTTCTAAAGGTCTCCATGTCCTAGACAGGCAGTATTCATCCATCTCAATCTAAGAACCACCTCCAGTTATGTGCTTTGCTTTCCCATAAACAGATGAGTGTGCAGTGTTTAAGTTAGTATTTAATAAGAAGTTCTAGAACAAAATCTTAAAAGTTTAGATCCAAATTTGAATTTCAATCTAATCTTTACTTATTGCCTAGATAAAAAGTAGTATTTCTTGTGTGCCTTCACTTACAACCAGGACAGGGTACTAGTGAGTATAACATTTCAACATTTAAAACAATGAATCTCCTTGTTTTGACCATTGTGTTAAGAAACTTTAAACAGAAACACTTATGCTGCGTCATACATAGTCTATTCATATAGAGCACTGCATTTTGTGATGCTGGGTATTATACAAGAGGCTGTTAAAAAATTCATCGTCATTAGATGGTAGTTTTTTCCTGGCTGCTGATACGGGGCATAAGGGAGGGGGAATGTTTCTGTTGAGGGTAGCACAGCTGCTTCAGGAGTGCTGATGCTTCATGGGATGGGGTGGGAGAGCCCCTCAGTGAGTAGTGGGACTAGAGGAGTGGTGGGCAACCTGCGGCCCGCGTCGCTTCCCACAGCTCCCATTGGCCAGGAACGGCAAACTGTGGCCACTGGGAGCTGCGGGCAGCCGTTCCTGCAGACGGTCAATGTAAACAAACTGTCTCGCGGACCTCCAGTGGATTACCCTGGTGGGCCACATGTGGCCGCAGGTTGCCCACCACTGGACTAGAGGTTGCCTTCCCCTTGGATCTAGAGGGCTGGGATACTCCACCTCTGTCTGCTCCACACGCCCCTTGATCCTTTCCCCTCAAGGGCAAGATTTGGTGGAAGCTTCACAGGGTAATCCTTGGAAATTTCCTGGGCATCCTCTTGCCTCTCTATGGGAAGGCAAGATTTGGCCCTAAGACAAGAAATGCAATAGTTTAAGGTTTCCATGGCTACTTTACTTGCCCACATTATGTACTCACTGTCCTACGTACACTTAATAGTCTGCCTAGTTTTCAGAAATACCTTGTGAGTGTCTTAATGGTATCAGAATCTTTGCTGTTATACTTCTTGACTGTTTAGATTTGCAACTTTGACAGTGCTCTAATTTTTCAAAATATTTATGTATATCTGTGGTTTAGTTGCTTATTTTTAAACCGTGTCTACTTGCACCTTTTGGATAACACATTGGTAATCTTGCAAACACCACAAATGATTGATGAAATATGGACTCTTAAAATTATGAATATCTCAACAAACGTATAGCTTTCTAACTTACGACTTGTAGTTACCTATCTTTTTATAAAAAGACTGTATTTTTTAGCTGTGTATTTAGCAGAGTTTCATTCAGCTGACTGTTGAAATGGAGTGGTATTTTGTTTAGTTGGTATCTTACATAGTACTGTGGGAGAAGCTGATTTTTTTTTTTAAATGTCATGCCAAGCAAGACAGTACAATAAAATGTAAATCCTGGTCATTTTAATTCCCATTTCATTAGAGCTGATGCAAGAAGGCAAATAAGTCCTTTTCTTAATTATAGTTTTATCTTCAGATAACAGTTGGAAATTACCATTCGCTACTGGATACCCAATTTTATTGGGTATGTTGCTTGTTAGGGTTGCTTACGTACCTCATATTCAAAATCTTTTGCTCAGCAAAATATAGAACTAGTGTGCCAGCTTGGGGAAAAGAAAATGGTGAATTTAAATGCCTTTAAAATTTTTTTACATTTTAAAAACTGGAGATCCTACGTAACCAAATGTTTAGCTATAAAAGAAGATAACATTTATTTTTTTTATTTAGAACAGTGAACAGAAATTCTTTACCTGTTGGGACCAGACATCAAACACTAGAGGCTCTATTTTTGCTGTTGTAGTTACTGACCTGGCTGACACCTACTCAGATTCTTCAAACTGGAATGGAGACATCACTCTTGTAGTGAAAGCACCCAATTCTGGTCTTAGCAGATAAAGGTGGCAGTGGTTTTCAACTCTTCTTCTAAAACGTGCTTAGTTATAAAATGAGCTTAGTTGTAAGGTAAGCCTATATATGTTTAAAAAAAAAATACAGTAGAACCTCAGAATTATGAACACCAGAGTTATGAACTGACCAGTCAAACACATACCCGATTTGGAATCAGAAGTATGCAGTCAGGCAGCAGCAGACACACCAAAAAATAACCAAATACAGTACAGTAATGTGTTAAATGTAAACTACTAGAAAAATATAGGGAAAGTTTTTTAAAAAGATTTGACACGGTAAGGAAACTGGTTTCAGAGTAGCAGCCGTGTTAGTCTGTATTCGCAAAAAGAAAAGGAGTACTTGTGGCACCTTAGAGACTAACCAATTTATTTGAGCATAAGCGTCCGATGAAGTGAGCTGTAGCTCACGAAAGCTTATGCTCAAATAAATTGGTTAGTCTCTAAGGTGCCACAAATACTCCTTTTCTTTTTGGTAAGGAAACTGTTTCTGTACTTGTTTTAATTAAATTACAATGGTTAAAAGCAGCATTTTTCTTCTGCATAGTAAAGTTTCAACACTGTATAAAGTCAATGTTCAGTGGTAAACTTTTGAAAGAACAACCATAACGTTTTGTTCAGAGTTACGAACATTTCAGAGTTACAAACAACCTCCATTTCCCAGGTGTTTGTAACTCTGAGGTTCTACAGTATGCAATCCTGCAATTTTGATGCAATCAGAGCTCCAACTGATGTGAATGGGAGTTCAGTGCAAAGAGTTCTTGCAAGATCAGGTCTGTACTCCTTTATGGATTTCATAACTTGGTGAACTTTTAAAAATAAATTACTAAATAGAAACTCTCTCTAAATTAGACTAGAACTCTTTCTGAAGTCTATGGATGGCTAAATGGCTCTCGTTCTGTTTTAAATGTCCTGTTAAAATAAATTAGCCTTAGTGCAAATAGTTGGGCTTTATCTTCTTTAATTTTTTTTTGTTCTTGTGGGTTTTTAAAGTTTGATAGCTTTAATGCTGCAAGGATTTTAGTTCCACTTCTTGGCCTAATGACTTAGTCCTGTTTTTTAACTACTTAAGATCAAAGAAGAGAATTGTTGGAATAAAGAAATTAAGTGAGGATGAGGAAAAAGGGCACTTGGAATGCTGCTGTGTTCTTAATAGCTAGCCAAAAGTATTGTAACTAGTAACAGATTTCAGAGTAGCAGCCGTGTTAGTCTGTATCCGCAAAAAGAACAGGAGTACTTGTGGCACCTTAGAGACTAACAAATTTCCTTGAGCATAAAATAAAGCTTATGCTCAAATAAAATGTGTTAGTCTCTAAGGTGCCACAAGTACTCCTGTTCTTTTTCTAGTAACAGATTATCTTCAAAGCTGCCACTGTAAAGCCATCTGACTTTAAGTCCTCTGTTCAGTAGCAGTAGAGATGTTAGCTCAGGACTGATAAGCCAAGACTTAAACTGCAACTTGGAAATTGAGCCACTTACCAAACAAGTGTAAGTGAGGGAAGAGGGGGCGGGGCAAGAAAGGGAAGAGGTGCATCAAGGGAGTTCTTAGCTGAAAGCAGCTCCCACACGTAACTAAACTGAGCATGCCAAAGTCCCTATCCACACTTGAAATGACAGCAGCAGCTTGTTCACCTGGAAAAACAGCTAGACCAGTGGTTAAAAAACTCTAAATACAATGGAGCAGAATAAAATTACGTATTTAGTGGAGTAGCATAGTGATATGGGGGTGAAGTGGCTTTATTGACATTACAAATGCATGAATGTTGGAGCTGATTACAAATCAGATAACTGTTCTTATCCATGGCTGACCTCTATCATCTGTATTTCCCTCTTGATGAATGTTTATAAATCCCATTACTCCTAATGTTTATGTGAATTATGTTGAATATAGTTCGGCTTCATACAGGCATAATATCTTGATGCTAATGGAAATTATGGGTGTGCATAAAGAGAGAACTTTCTCTGTGGTTACAGAAAATAAGTTAGTTTGGAACAAAGGTAGAATCCTTAACACTGCAAAATACTGTAAACTGCAAAATTAAATAGGTGAGTTAGTTCCGTAAGGTGAGGCACTACCTCCAGCTTCAAGTGCCCTCTTCCTCTACTAAGCTGTACAAGGTCCCTTGCTCCCCTTGGCTCTCACTGTCAATGCTTTTCTCCTTTCAAATCCTCCTCCCGCCCCCCACAAAAAAATTGTGCTGTACACTAGTGCTTCTAGCTATGTGTGCATGTGCAGGACTTGAAAAATTTCCCAAATCCCCATATCACTTTAGAATGAAGCCTGTTGTATGTTCTGTAATGCCTGTCCTAGACTTCAGTTAGCCTTTAAGGTTCACTGTGACTTTCTAAGTAGAGCTGGTGGAGAATTTTCCAACGGAAGTGTTTTGTCAGAAAATGCTGATTAGTTGAATCTGAAATGTTTCACAGAAACATAGTAGGTTTGGCGACCTTTCAGTGAACCGCAGGCAGGGTTCAGATGGAAACCTGCCTGGTTTCCAGCCATCGCTTGGTTGGCTCTGGGGAGCCCCGGCTTTCAGAATATGTGGCTCTTGTACAGCCGCACTGGGGGGTGTCTCCTGCAGCCTGATGAGGCAGCTACCCAGGAAGTCCTGGAAACAGCTAACTAAAATTGATGTGATTCTCCTCAGTTTCACTGTTGTTCAGTGGTGGGCAGCATTGAAACTGACAAAAATCATGTCCATTTCATTCTGCAGCTTCTGGATCTTGGGGGGCATATTTTGTTTCAAAAACACCAGGTGTCTATTTCTATAGTGAAAATTTTATGGAATCTCCGTCTCGTGGGAAACTTTTTGAAATGTCGAAAATTCTAGCAAACCAAACATTCAAAATTTTGGCCCACTTTATTTCTAAATAATAGCATCTGCACAGTATTGTTTTGCCCAAACTGTCCACTTTTACTCTGTGGGTTCTTTTTCCATTAAAGTTGTAATATATGAGGATAAAAAATAAAATTAAACTGAGAGCCAGGTCATTATATTCATTTTAACTTTCTTCTTAGTTTCACAGATGTATCATGAGCTTTGTAGCATCTTGCAAATGACACTTGCTACTGTTTATCACAATCTAGTTATTTTGATACCTCTTTTAAAATCTAGCCCAGCCTGCTCTGCTGTGTGATTGCAGTTATGGACTAATGTATGTACTTGTTTCAGTGACATACAGGTGTTTTCAATCAAAAAACATTCTTTGCAGACTTAAAAGGGAATGGAAAATTAATGAATGACTGTCACATTTATTTAGGTGTTTTTAAGCTGTAGGTGAGAAGTCACTAATGATGTTGCAAATAACCTGCTCATTTTCTTTTTCATTGCTGCTTGCCGAATCGCTTCTGACTTGTCAGAGTTCAGCTATCATTTTTACTGCTTTTATACATTTTCCAGTTCTGTTAATATACTAGGTCCAAATGTGAGAAAATTAAACACCTTACGTGAAAGATTTATTTGGGAAAAAACTTAGTTTGTGAAATTCTGACAAAAGCAAAGATTAAGTGGCCCAGTATATGAATAATACCTGGGAGAGCACATGTTACAAGTTTATCCTTTATCTCTTAGGACTGAAAGTGTATAAGAAATATAAACCTATTTGGTCTGGTGCAAGTTTCAATATGTTTCACTAAGACATGGAAATTATTAGGATATAAAGTTCAGAGTTCCTTGCCATAGAGGCTGAATAGTTTATGCTTATTTTTATGTACGTGAAGACTATAGTAGATTTTTCTTCATAAACTGGAAGTGATTATTTAAAGATGTGCAACTAATTTTCAATGGGAGAGACAATTCTCAAATGTGTTTGGATAAAGACATTCCCAGTTCTTACAACTAGTTAAAGAAACACTGACAAGATGATCAGACCCCAAAGTTAGGTGTTGTACAAAGATGTTCATAATATAATTTCTGTTCATGTTAGTACTGACTTTTTATTATTTTAAACACACTGCATTCATTCCTTATAACCCAAACACTTCAAGCAGTTCTTTTCATCCAAATCATCAAATCTGTGCAAATTAATATTCCTCTGTCTAGGCTTGAAAGGATTAGATCTTATTGGTAAATGTTGATTTCACCATACGCACACCAACCACTGAAATAAATATTTCCATTGATGATCACAATTTACAGATGGGCAAAGAAAGAAAAATGCTGCTTGAGAATTTGAATTGAAAGTAAGGGAATTTACTTTGTCAGCATCACATGTCAAAACATACAATTTGTGTTTTAACAGGTATAAAGCTTTAACTTTTTGAATCTGTGTCTGTCATTAAATAATTGTCTGAACTCCCCATAATTTCCCTCAAGTGGGAAAATTTAAACTGATAAAAATAAAAAAACCCTTAAAAATAAATGTCAGTGTTATCAGTCAAAATAATTTTAAAATAAATATAAAAATCAAATTCTGCCAAGCCTATCTGTTTCAGTGCCTGAATTCAGCTCTGAAAACACTGCTGGAAATATTCCATTTTTTGGAGAGAAAATAATCTTGAAAATGCTTCAGCAGTTCATATGGCAATGAAATACCCTATGAATCTCAAACTGAAACCTATACAGTAGAAAATAGTTGCCAATATTTGTGAGAACAATTCAGGAGTTAATTTTAAAAAAATTGTCATAAGAAGGTAAGAAATCTGACAAATTTAGCAAAGCTGCTAATAATTTATTAATAAAAATAAGGCCACCATAAAGATAAAGAATATTTATTTATGAAGAAAATCCTTTAGCCATTTACAACAGCATTTAAGAAACAAGTCAGTCTCTTTGAACTCTTTATCACCTCTGGGAGTATGACTAAAAGTGGAGAGAGAATAAATGTTTGGAAAGCTCTGTGAGCCATACTTTAGATAACTGCCAGGTAAATCGTAAATATTAAAAGCCTGAGCAGAGATTTGCAGCCTTTTGTGAAGATGTGTTCTTGCTGCCTGATTCACTTTTTAAATTAATATATTGATTATCACCTTATGAATGAAGGAAATAACAGTTCTCTATATATTGAGGAATGACCATTCTGATGTGGCATTTTACACATTTATGGCCCTACATATCAGAGACAAAATTTCATGTTTATACAACCTCACTTATATAGCTGTATTTAAACAAGGTTCTGTAACTTAATGAAAAATCCAATTACTATAGCAAGGAATGGAAACTAAAGAATCTATGGTGTAAACAATAAAATGTCAGCATTATCACTTTGAGGGCTAAATCATGGCAACCTGTAAAAATGTCTGGCCTGTTGCCAGTTACATGATTTTCAAAAATTTGGGTAATAATATTTAAGAAGGTTTTGGGTCCTTAACAATGAGAAATGTGGAGCCATTTGTTGTGATACTGATATGTAGTACATTATTACATGCAATATATTTATTGGTTGCTGTAGGAGCTGAGAGAGATACATAACAAGCAGCAGCTTCAGAAGCAAAAGAACTTAGAAGTTGAGAGGTTGAAACAGAAGGAGCAAGAGAGGAAGACAGTAGAACTGGAAAAGCAAAAAGAAACCCAAAGGTAAGTTTTAGTTTATGCTAAATACAAAATTTATTTAGAGTCATAGGTGTGCATAGTGTTTCACATACAAGTAAGATAAACTTCCTGTTCCTAAGAATTTAATCTAAACTCAGTTATTTACTGAGCCTTATCAGTATATTGGCAGCTCTATGAAATGGGGAGAAAACTCAGGTCCTTAGCCAAGATTTTTGTTTCAGCCCAAAAGGAGACTGCACTTGAAAGGGGGAAAGCCTTGCATCATTGAGTCCAAAGCCTAATGTGGAGACAAACTCTTATGCATGTATAACCACATCCTTGATGTTGGTTCTTCCTAGAACTCTCAACCAGCAGTAATGTGTGGAGATGAGAATTTGGCAAAGAAACTAGACTGTTTGGTTTTGTTTGTTAACTGAAATGCTTCTCCAGTCCACAGATATTTTTTTTTTTTTTTAATGACCATGCTGTTTGGGAGTCTTAGGGAAAAATCAAAAAAAGGGTTTGATATGCTTCTAAGCATTGAATTTTTCTGATGATGTAACTTACACATTTTTTATTACACACAAGACTTAAATACTGAACAAGGAATATTTTTGTTTTAAGAATAATTTTTTTCCACGTATATGGTATGAAGACTAGCCAGCAGCTCTCTTCCATAAAGAAGAAGTTTCATTAAAACACAGTAGAAAATTTTAATATGATACAGCTGTTTTAGCTGTTTTGAATTTTGTTTTCAACGTTCTTTTGAAACCAGTCACACACACACTGTGGGAGTATTAAACTCTTGATCTAAACAAAAGCTCTTAGTCAAGTGTTTAGAACAGAGGACTGGGAGCTAGCTAGAAAGGCCTTAAATTGTAATCAGGGCCATCAGACTGTCTGAGCATCCTGGGGCAAGTCACTTAACTATGTTCCTTCTTCCCCACTCAACCCAATTTGAAAAATTCAGTAAAAAACAGGATCTCGCTGAAAACCATATTTGCAAACAAAAGACTTTTGAAAAAATTGTTAAAATTGGAAGTGTGTTAATGGAGTCCCGTTAAAAGCCTCAAATTATTTACATAATGTTCTACATTGCTTTAGAAATCTCTAACATTAGTACTAGCGCTGGTTGAAAATTTTCCAACAGAACAGTTTTCTGTCAGAAAATGCTGATTCAATGGAACTGACACATTTTGCCTGGTGTGCCTGGTTTCTTGCCAACCCAGGCTCCCTGCTTCCCTGGCAGCCAGCCTGGCTCAGAACTTGGGAATTGTCGTTCCAAACTTTGGAGCCTGGAGAGCTGGGACCAGAAAATGTTGAAAAATTCCATGTTGGTTCTTCTGAAATGTTTTTTTAAAATGTCCCTCCCAAGAAAATATTGCATATCCAACTTTTTCTGATTCAGAAAGAATTTTTTTGGAAATGCAAAATTTTCCAGAAGATGGAAATTCTAGGCCCCATGCAGTTCTAATGGGTATGTCTGGAGACAAACAGTTTAGGGTTCCATCTGATTCCCCACAGTTACATAATCATTAATCCATTTGCTTGTGCCACCTGTCTTTTACCACCACCAACCTTAACATTGCCCCCTAAAGTTTTCTGAAAGGTCAAAATAACAAGTAAATAGAAAATAACTGATTTGTCTCTTGGATAATATTTTAAATCTCCCAGTTTAATCTCCTGCTGCCTTTCAATGGAAGAGAAAAGATGACAAAAATATACAAGTGAGAGAAAAGAATGGAATGTAGATAGAACAGGCTAGAGAATAGGTGAGAAAAGTAAATGGAAGAGAGAAAGAAGCTAGGAGAGACATCTACATACCATAGGATAGTGGGAGTGTTTGCTGCTTTTATTGTAGCTAGCAGGAGACATCCTACATCTTTGTACTGTTGTGGGAAAGGGATGGGGTTTTGAGTAGTTTGCTAACTTTCAGTTTACTCTGCATTTATAGTTAAATCAGAGAAAGAATAACTTAAAATTCCTCAGCATGTGCACCCAACCTTTGGATGAATGAGGGCCTAGGAGCCACAACCCCAAGTTTATATTAACTTGTTTTGACTTTATTTGAAATGATGACAACTATGCACTGAGCATAGCACAAATAACTCAGTTCTGTTTCTTTAGCAGAGGAGTCTAGAACAGCACCTGCAAGGTGAGAGGGTCCCAGAGCTTGGGAACTTAGAGGTCTACACAGCAATGGAACAGCCTTGCAACCTGGGCCTGTGAGCCTGACTCAGCTGGCATGGGCCAGTCACGGTTTTTTCTTTGCTATGTGGACATAGCCTTAGGGGATTGTGCTGGAGAAGAAAAGTATTTGAGTAATACGACCAGAAATGGCCATAGTTTTGGGACAGGAACCTTCCTAAAGTGGAGATGTGGTGTTGGGGAGAGAAGAGAAAATAGCTAAAGTCTGTTTTCACTTGTTAATTCCTGATTTAAGGGCCAAATCCCAGAGTAACCCAGTTGCGCACTAGAAAAATCTGTGAGGCTAGGGTAAGGGAAGAAACATTTTTTCATAAGCAACAGAGCTCCAACTGCTTCCATGCAAGGTCTGTGTCAAACTCCATTGCATGTTTTGCTGCAGGAAGCATCTTCTCAATCTCTTCATATCCCTTTCGCCTTGTCTTCTCACATGGAGCAGAAGTGCATTGATTCTGTTAACAGTTAGACCTTTAATGCCCACCAGGGGGATGAATCGTGCAGCTCCTCTATAAAGCCATTATCCTCTGCTGGTCCCATCCCCATCAGTTATATTAAACTTGATTTTGAGTGGTGAGTCTTAACCACTGTACTAAAAAACATAATTAAAAACTCACAACTTTCTAGCTAAAGCAGTATTTACTATCAATGATTGCAATATAAGCCATATAGAACCCTCTTTGAACAAACTAAGTACACTTAACACCATTAAATGCTGCATCATGCTGTCTAGAGAAGATTTTCCCTGAATGTTTCTATATAGTGCAGTCTAATAGTATTATAGCAAGACTTCTGAATAATAGACTCTAAATGTTTTGCAAGAGCACGCACTAACGAGGATACACAGACTAATGTTTGAAACAAATGGCTGAAAGGGCTGCAGCTTTACTATGTGAAGTTAAATGACATAACCGGAAGTCAGAAAGCCCTGGCAGTATTTGTAAGCTGGAGAAACAGTATTTCCTTTTACTATTATTGGTCTTACACCTTATTCCTAACAATGTATTGATGCTGGTATTACATAACTCTTCTGCTATCCCAAGCAGTCTAATACTACTGCCAGTATTGAGGCCTAAACACAGCCTGCTGTCCTGTACAAGCTGTTTTGGTGAGTAGCTTCATATCTTGCACAGAAAGATAAAATATTCTTGTTGATTCAAGTCGAATCAGAACATTATGGTGGCTGTGCTGGTTAGGCATCAACCCAGTCTTCAGTTGGCTTGGAAGGTAACTCTTGACCACTTGCAAATTTAACTGTGTTGCCAGGACTCTGGTGTAAATATCGCAGTCCTCTTAATTAAACAAAATGGTGTGCTCTACAAAAGGCCAAGTCCATAAATGACAAACCTGTCATCAGCAACTATCAGTGATTCCAGAAAGCAAGCATGAAATTGCCAGAAGAGCAAAATGTCAGAGGTAACGTGTGTGTATGTCATAGCCTTGCAAAATTCTATGGGGAAATACTCTGAGGGAAATATTTTTTTTGGCAGACAGAGTATCATTAGGTTCAGTGTCTGTTTTAGTTTTAATCCAATTGTGCAAAGGATGGGCTGGTAGAATTTGTGCCTGGGATGCTCAATTTTTATGATGTGTGCAAGGCTGATCTATAAAGTGCAAGGAAAGGAAAGGAGGAAGATCTAGGCAATAGGCAGAACAGGAATATAGCAGTTTACACTTGCTGCCCCTTTAGCACCCTTACCAGGGTGCTAATCTGTTCTCTTGGCCAGTTTGAGTCTGAGTAGGGATTGGTAAATGTCTGCTAGTGAGAGAGGATGAGCATGACTGATTGGCTAGTTCTCTTTCATGGCTCCTGCATTGTGAAGCCCCGCAAAGCTAATGTTCTATACAGGGGTGTGTGTGTGTGTGTGTGTGTGTGTGTGTGTGTGTCTGGCGGGGGGGGGGGGGAGAGTATAGTGAAAAAGAGAAACGATCATGCTGATTTAAAGCAATAATCATTCTGAATGTTCTGTCCTCTAGGCTGCCTAGTGCGATGCAGGAAAGGCGCGCATGTTGAGAGAGATGCAGTTTTAAAGGCACAAAGCCAGACTCTTGTATAGGGTTTCCAATTTTGGTTGAACGTATTCCTGAAGGTTTCATCACATGACATCATCTTTAATTAAAGATTAATCTTTAATTCCTGGGGACTCCAGGAGAATCCTGGAGGGTTGGCAGACTTGCTCTTGTAACAAAACTGTCTTCAGGAAATTTAGTATTTAGTATATCCAAAAGGTTTGTTCAGTTGGCCTGTCTTGTTTAGGTATAAGTATTTTGAAACACAAAAATATAACCTTACATTTCCTGAGCAGATATAAGATGGCTTACTTTTCAGTATTGTCACTTTAAAACTTGAAGTGCCTAAATTTAAGCTCTAACACTTCAAGGATTTTTATATCTTCAAACGAATTATGTGAATTTTTTCTACAGTTTGTCACTCTTAGAATGATTTTCTGTGGATTGTATTAATAGAACTATGCAAAACTACAGAAATAAAACATAAAATATTGTTGAATTTGCAACATAGTCAGGGAATGCGAAACATGATTCTCATAGTAATACCAGCTCAAGACAGATTACATGTTAACATATTCACATCTGATTACTAGGTAGATTTAAATGGATAACTTCACAGTAATGACTGTGACTCTACATTTTTAAAGAAATATCTTAGCCAAGTTTGAGAGGGTGAACGCTAACAGTTCTAGATCTCCAAGATTGCTGCAAGACCAAGGTGTTAATTTTTTTTTTCTCTGCTTGCAGACAACTCCAGCACAAAATTAGTGAACCATTTACCATTCAGGAATCCTTGAAACTCTCATTATTTCACTGTTTGCCTCTTAGAGGTGCTTCTGCAGAACTCCGATTGTAAACCCACAGATTTCATATGCATGGCTGAAAATATAGGGTTATATTAAGAACTGAGTTGCAACCTTACCTGATGAATTGTTATAGTATCTTGGTGCTAGATATTTTTTTGGGCAATTACTCTGATTTCTGTTAAATTTAGTTTTTTGTAGTCTTCTCTTAGTTGGCTGAGAGTCACTAGCATGGCTCTTCCTCATTTGATGCTGACTCTACTGGCAGGGTTTTCAAAATGTCATGTCTTCTAGGATTTTTCACCAGTAAGGAGATTCTGTGGGATGGGTGTTCTTGATAGTTCTATTAATGATGATAGGAAATATGTAAGCTAATAACATGAATCACATATTCATAAGGAAAACTAAATATTATGTTTACTTCCCTTTGTCTGCTTTAAAAAAATTGTAATTGACAGACGAATCCAGGAAAGGGATAAACAGTGGTTTGATCGAGTGCAACAGGAGGAAGAGCGGCAAAAAAAACTTCAGGAAAATGAAAAGCCAAAAAGGGAAGAAATAATCAAGAAGACAGACAGTGACGATAAGGGCAAACAGGAAATGCAAGATAAACTGAATAAACTTTTCCATCAACATCAGGAGCCAGCCAAGCCAGCCATCCAGGCGCCCTGGTCAAGTGCAGGTATGGAAGAGTAAGGAAATCTTTTGCATACAGCTGCTAAAGCAAAGCCCTGGTCTACACTACGAGTTTAGGTTGAATTTAGCAGCATTAGATCAATTTAACCCTGCACCTGTCCACACAACGAAGCCATTTTTGTCAACTTAATGGGCTCTTAAAATCGATTTCTGTACTCCTCCCCAATGAGGGGATTAGTGCTGAAATCGACATTGCCAGGTCAAATTTGGGTTAGTGTGGACGCAATTCAACGGTATTGGCCTCTAGGAGCAATCCGACAGTGCTCCATTGTGGTCGCTCTGGACAGCACTCTCAACTCGGATGCACTGGCCAGGTACACAAGAAAAGCCCCGCAAACTTTTGAATTTCATTTGCTGTTTGGCCACCGTGGCGTGACCACACAGAGCTCATCAGCAGAGATGACCATGGAGTCCCAGAATCGCAGAAGAGCTCCAGCATGGATCAAATGGGAGGTACTGGATCTGATCGCTGTATGGGGAGATGAATCCGTGCTATCAGAACTCCATTCCAAAAGATGAAATGCCAAAATATTTGAAAAAATCTCCAAGGGCATGAATTACAGAGGCTATCACAGGGATCCGCAGCAGTGCAGCGTGAAACTTAAGGAGCTCAGGCAAGCCTACCAAAAAACCCAAGAGGCAAACATCCGTTTGGGGTCAGAACACCAGACATGCCACTTGTATGATGAGCTGCATGCAGTTCTAGGGCGTGCCCCTACAACTACCCCACACTTGTACATGGACTCCTGCAAGGGAGTCTCACGCAACAGGGATGAGGATTTTGGAGACAAGGAAGATGATAGTGCACACCAGGCAAGTAGAGAAACCGTTCTCCCTGACAGCCAGGAACTGTTTATCACCCTGTAGCCAATGCCCTCCCAACCCGAGCTCCCGGACCTCGAAGGTGGAGAAGGCACCTCTGGTGAGTGTACCTTTGTAAATATAATACATGGTTTAAAAGCAAGCGTGTTTAATAATTAATTTGCCCTGAAGACTTGGGATGCATTCGCGGCCAGTACAGCTACTGGAAAAGTCTGTTAACGTGTCTGGGGATGGGGCAGAAATCCTCCAGGGACATCTCAATGAAGCTGTCCTGGAGGTACTCCCGAAGCCTTTGCAAAAGGTTTCTGAGGAGGGCAGCCTTATTGCATCCTCCATGGTAGAACACTTTACCACGGCAGGCCAGTAGCACGTAGTCTGGAATCATTGCATAAGAAAGCATGGCAGCGTGTTGTCCCGATGCTTGCTGGCATTCAAGCAACATCCGTTCTTTATCTCTCTGTGTTATCCTCAGGAGAGTGATATCATTCATGGTCACCAGGTTGAAAAAGGGGATTTTATTAAGGGGACATCAGAGGTGGCCATTCCTGCTGGGCTGTTTGCCGGTGGCTGAAAAGAAATCATCCCCGCTGTTAGCCACGCGGTGGGGGGAGGGGTGAAGCGATCATCCCAGAGAGTTGGGCATGGGGGGGGATTAGTTGGGTTTGTGCTGCATGTTAATCCAAAAACATCAGCCCCTCCTTTTAAATGGCCAATGTGTCTTTTTTTCAATTTTAATCTCCCTTTTTTTCCTCCTGCAGCTGCAAATGTTTCAACGCTGCGACTAACATCTCCATCCCAGAGGCTAGCGCAGATAAGAAGGTGAAAAAACCACACTCGCGATGAAATGTTCTCTGAGCTCACGCAATCCACCCAACCTGAAAGAGCCCAGCAGAATGCATGGAGGCAGACAATGGCAGAGTCCAGGAAAGCACAAAATGAACGCGAGGACAGGAGGGATGTGCGAGAGGATAGATGGCTGGAGCAACAGGAGAGGTGGCGGGATCAAGAGGAAGGGTGGCGGCAGCATGATGAAAGGAGGCAGGATGCAATGCTGAGGCTACTGGAGGATCAAACTGATGTGCTCTGGCATATGGTTGAGGTGCAGGAAAGGCACAGACTGCCACTGCAGCCCCTGTGTAACCAACCGCCCTCCTCCCCAAGTTCTGAAGCCTCCTCACCCAGATGCCCAAGAACGTGGTGGGGGGGCGGGAGGGCTCCGGGCATCCAACCACTCCACCCCAGAGGACTGCCCAAGCAACAGAAGGTTGGCATTCAATAAGTTTTGAAGTGCAGTGTGGCCTTGTCCTTCCCTCCTCCCCTTATCCACCACCCACCCGGTGCTTCTGTCCTCTCCCAACCCTCCCGGGCTACCTTGGCAGTTATCCCCCTATTTGTGTGATGAATTAATAAAGAATGCATGAATTTGAAACAACAATGACTTTATTGCCCCTGCAAGCGGTGATCAAAGGTGGGAGGGGAAGGCGGTTGGCTTACAGGGAAGCAGAGTGAACCAAGGGAGTGGGTTTTCATCAAGGAGAAACGAACAGAACTGTCACACCGTAGCCTGGCCAGTCATGAAACTGGCTTTCAAAGCTTCTCTGATGTGCAGTGTGCCCTGCTGTGCTCTTCTAACCTCCCTGGTGTGTGGCTGCGCGTAATCAGCGGCCAGGCAATTTGCCTCAACTTCCCACCCTGCCATAAATGTCTCCCCCTTACTCTCCCAGAGATTGTGGAGCACACAGCAAGCAGTAACAACAATGGGAATATTGGTTTCGCTGAGGTCTAACCAAATCAGTAAACTGCACCAGTGCGCTTTTAAACATCCAAATGCACATTCTACCACCATTCTGCACTTGCTCAGCCTGTAGTTGAACAGCTCCTGACTACTGTCCAGGGTGCCTGTGTATGGCTTCATGAGCCATGGCATTAAGGGGTAGGCTGGGTTCCGAAGGATAACTATAGGCATTTCAACATCCCCAACAGTTATTTTCTGGTCTGGAAAGTAAGTCCCTTGCTGCAGCTGTTCATACAGACCAGAGTTCCTGAAGATGTGAGCGTCATGTACCTTTCCTGGACATCCCACATTGATGTTGGTGAAACATCCCTTGTGATCCACCAGTGCTTGCAGCACCACTGAAAAGTACCCCTTTTGGTTTATGTACTGGCTGCCTTGGTGGTCCAGTCCCAAGATAGGGATATGGGTTCCCTCTATTGCCCCCACCACAGTTAGGGAATCCCATTGCAGCAAAACCATCCACTATGACCTGCACATTTCCCAGAGTCACTACCCTTGATAGCAGCAGCTCAGTGATTGCGTGAGCTACTTGCATCACAGCAGCCCCCACAGTAGGTTTGCTCACTCCAAATTGATTCCCGACTGACCGGTAGCTGTCTGACATTGCAAGCTTCCAGAGGGCTATTGCCACTCGCTTGTGAACTGTGCGGGCTGCTCTCATCTTGGTATTCTTGTGCTTCAGGGCAGGGGAAAGCAAGTCACAAAGTTCCATGAAAGTGCCCTTACGCATGTGAAAGTTTTGCAGCCACTTGGAGTCATCCCAGACCCGCAACACTATGCGGTCCCACCACTCTATGCTTGTTTCCTGGGCCCAGAATCGGCGTTCCACAGCATGAGCCTGCCCCATTGCCACCAGGATGGCCAAATTGCCGGGGCCTGTGCTTTGAGAGAAATGTGTCCATGTCCTCGTCACTCTCGTCACCACTCTGCCATCGCCTCCTTGCCTGCTTTTGCAGGTTCTGGTTCTGCATATACTGCATGATAATGCACGAGGTGTTTACAATGCTCATAACTGCTGCGGTGATCTGAGCAAGCTCCATGCTTGCCATGGTATGGCGTCTGCAGGAGAGCAGAGTTGAAGGGGAAGCGGTGGTTGGATGACCAGTTTTGCAGACCTACTGCACTGTCTGCTGCCAGGACACAACAGTTGAGCGGGCTGCACGCTTGTGGTATGGCGAGACAAGAGCAGCCGAGCAGATTTGCAGCAGAAGCGGCCCTGCGAGACCAGCAGGAGAGCAGAGTGCCAGCAGAAGCGTTGCATGATGACGGTCATATAGACAACCAGCGAGGTGGATTCATAGCATCCGAAGAGCAGAGTGGCAGCGGAAGCAGTGGATGACTATGACGATTAGCAGTCCTACTGCACCATCTGCTGAAAGCAGTATGGCACCCGCACAGAAAAGAAGGCGCAAAACAATTGTCTGCCGTTGCTTTCACGGAGGGAGGGGCGATTGACGACATGTAACCAAAACCACCCACGACAATGTTTTTGCCCCAACAGGCATTGGGAGCTTAACCTGGAATTCTAATGGGTGGTGGAGACTGCGGTAACTGTGGGATAGCTACCCACAGTGCAACACTCTGAAAGTCGACGCTCGCCTCGGTGGACACACTCCGCCAATTTAATGCACTTAGTGCATTAGCGTGGGGACACACACAATCAACTGTATAAAATCACTTTTTAAAAAATCGACTTCTATAAATTCGACCTAATTTCATAGTGTAGACATGCCCATAGACTCCTCCTCCTTACGTCCTGTCTTCTTATTCCATATGTTGTATATTCTGTATTGAAACTAAGTCACTAATCTTGTTTAAATAAATGGTTTAAGGCTTACATTGTCCACTCTGCATCACATATCTCTCTGAGTGTTGTTGCTCTCCCTACAAGTGTGGAATTTAATAGAAGTCACATAGGGAGTGAAGGGGACTGGATGAGATGCACCATGCAGCTTGGAGAAGAGAATTTAGCTGTAAGCTGGTGCTTGTCTCCAACAAACTATTATTTCTCAAAATAATGAGATAAAATAATGTTGCCATGTTTCACCTTTTAGAGGCGAAATTGCATTTCAAAAATCACTTCCTTCACCCCATGTACAGTTTGTATGGTAGTCTATAACATCTCCTTCAAAGTAGAGGCAGTATGTAACTAGCTAGTCCTATACAATTTAAAAAAACAAACAAAACCAAATTGTTTGGGAAAAAAACTTAAAACCAGTTAAGGGGGAATAAATACACTAGATGTTACCCATCAGCCATATAGTATTTGCCAGATGCGGTTTAACGAGGCTGTAAAAGGTCACTATATGGATAATGACCATCTATACCAGGAACTTACTGATCAAGTTAATCCATTATGTCAGTGCAATGCTTAAAAGCAAAACAGGAAAAGTTGTAAAATCATTGTACATGGTTTTAAATGCAGGTATTTTCTATATAAATAGCTGTGTGTTTCATAAAAGCCAAAAGCATATTATTTTAAATAAGTGGTGCTAAAGGAGAAAATAGAGATAAAATGTAAGTTTAATTATTTGTTTGCTTATTTCCCCTTATGTAAAATGGGGATAGTATCTACTCTGCCTCTCAGGGGCATTGTGATAATTAATTAACACTTTACCTCTCATTTTTTTTACCTCTCTTCTTCTAAAGTGTTTCACAAACATTTTTGTTGAGTTTTTAATATGTATTTTTCTTCCTCTCTATATAGAAAAAGCTCCACTAACTATTTCTGCTCAGGAGGATGTAAAAATAGTATATTATCGAGCGTTGTATCCTTTTGAAGCCAGAAGCCATGATGAAATCACTATTCAGCCTGGTGACATAGTCATGGTAAGAAGAGTGTGATGTTGCTTGAAAAACTGTACTTTGTTTTACATCTCTGCTTCTATTTTTATACCAGTATTTTATTCAGCCTAACTTTGAATTTACATATACCACAAGTATTACAAGTAAGTTATAAAGACTGAAATGTACAATATGTGCTATCATTTATTATCTCTGCTGTTAGAATAATGAGAGAAGCAAGGTGGGTGAGGTAATATCTTTTACTGGACCAATTTCTGTTGGTGAGAGAGACAAGCTGTCGAGCTTACACAGAGCTCTTCTTCAAGTCTGGGAAACTTAGGCCAGTCCTACGCTACAGACCTATTTCAGTATAACTATATTGCTCATGGGTGTGGAACTTCTCCTACTGACTTAGCTACTGCCAGGGAGGTGGATTAACTACGCCAACTGGAGAAGCTCTCCGGTTGGTGTAGTAGTGTCTTCACTAACGTGCTACAGTGGTGCAGCTGCACAGGTGCAAATGCACCACTGTAGGTGAAGACATGCCCTTACTCAGAGTGTCATAGCTAAATACAAAATAGAACAGTTTACCATAAATTAGTTAACACATATTTCAAGGGAACATGCACGGTGAAATTGCCTGTTAACACCCCTCTAAAGCATAGGGAGGAAAGGGGGGTTGTTAGTGGGTTATAGATTGTTGTGCTAAGCCATAAATCCAGTGTCTCTATTCAGTCCATGATTTTTAAAGTATAGTGCAGGTTTCATTTGAGGATGAAGACTGAAAGGTCAGATATAGAGTGATCACTTGGTGAAAAGTGTTCACCACAGGTGATGTAGCATTTTTGTGTCTTATCATTTTTCTGTGAATTCATTTGAGAGCATAGTGACTGTCTGGTTTCAACCACAGATTTTCTATTGGAGCATTTAGTGCACTGGATGAGGTACACAATATGTTGTGATAGGTATGTGTAGAACCCCGGGATCTTGAAAGGTGTATTGTGGAGAGTGTTGATCATTGTAGCAGTGGAGATATGTCTGCAGGTTTTGCATCTGTTTTTCTGGCAGGGTCTGTTGCCACTTTCATTTGGTGTGTCCTCGTCCGTGGGGAGCTTGCTTCTGATGATGAGCTTGGAGAGTTTGGGGGTGGCGGGGTTTGTTTGGAGGTTTGAAGTGGGGGTTCAGGAAAGATTTCTTTCAGGATGGGTTCCCCATCGAATATGGGTTGTAATTGTTTGATAATACCCTGTATGGGTTCCAGTATGGGGTGGTAGGTGACAAGTAGGGCTATACAGTCTGGAGGGGCGGGGGAAGGGGCAGTTATTTCTGTGTTTGAAGTAGGTTCTGTTTGGGTGGTCTGTTCCATGATGTGATCTACTTCTCTGGAGCGTCCTTGTTTGGTGAAGGCGGTTTTGAATGTATTATTGTGTGTATCCTGGACTTTCTCCTCAGAGCATATTCTGTGGTTTGAGTGCCTGGCTGTAGATTAGATTTCTTGGTGTGTTTCGGGTGGTTACTGGCTCTGTGAAGACAGGTATAGTAATCTGTGGGTTTCTTGTATATGGTTGTTCGTAGGGTTCCATTGTTGGAAACAGATCATGGTGTCCAGGAAGTTGGTGCTGGTGTGGGGGTGTTCCAGAGGGAGTTTAATGGACATTTGGTGGTGGTTGAAATTGTGGTAGAAATCTGAGGGAGTTTGTTGTCTATCCAGAGGATGAAAATATCATGAATGGATTTCAGGTTTTGTGGTGGATTTGTCCAGAAATTCTTCAAAATGGCCCATGAAGAGGTTTGCATATTGGGGAGCCATATTAGTACCCATGGCTGTTCCCATGGTTTGGACAAAATGTGGTGATGGTGAATGTAAAATTGTTATAAGTGAGGATGAAGTGGATGAGTTTGGCAGTGTGTTTGGGATGCATATCTGAGGGTTGTCCATTGTCTTGTAAATATTTGAGGCAAGCAGCTATGCTGTCATTGAGGGATGTTGGTGTATAGGGAGGTGACATTCATGGTGGCAAGGCTGGTGTTCTGAAGGAGGTTGTTAATGTTGCAGAGTTTGTGGAGGAAGTCGGTTGTGTCCCGGAGGAAGATGGCCCTTTGTGTTGTGAGTGATTTGAGGATGGTTTCTCAGAGTCCCAATATTACTTCAGTAAGAGTACTGTGGCGAGATATGATGCGTCTGCCTGGGTTTCCTTGTTTGTATATCTTGGGAAGCATGTAGAAAGGGTTCACGGGATGAGTTTGTAGAATTCCTCTTGGAGTTGTTTGGGGAAGAATTTGATGATATCCTTAAATTTCTGGGTTAATTATGGTGTAGGGTAGTCGATAGTGTCGGAGAGTTGTGGGTTGGCCTCAATGTAGACATCATGGTTGAGGACTATGATGGTATCCCCTTTGTCTGCTGGTTTGATCACTGGTGATTAGATTTCAGGGACTGTATAGCTGTCCTGTTGGCAGTGGAGGGATTGTGGTGGATGTGATGTGATAAGATTAGAATCATAGGTTTTAGGGTCAGAAGGGACCATTATGATCATCTAGTCTGATCTTCTGCACAACACAGGCCACAGAAGCTTACCCACCAACTCCTGTAACAAACCCCTAACTTATGTCTGAACTATTGAAGTCCTCAAATCATGGTTTAAAGACTTCAAGGTGCAGAGAATCCCCCAGCAAGTGACCCATGCCCCACGCTGTAGAGGAAGGCGAAAAACCCCCAGGGCCTCTGCCAATCTCCCCTGGAGGAAAATTCCTTCCTGACCCCAAATATGGCGATCAGCTAAACCCTGAGCATGTGGGCAAGACTCACCAGCCAGACACCTGGGAAAGAATTCTCTGTAGTAACTCAGATCCCACCCCGTCTAACATCCCATCACAGGCCATTGGGCATATCTACCGCTAATAGTCGAAGATCAGTTAATTTCCAAAATTAGGCTATCCCATTATATCATGTCCTCCATAAACTTATCAAGCTTAGTCTTGAAGCCAGCTATGTCTTTTGCCTCCACTGCTTCCTTTGGAGGAAGGCTGTTCCAGAACTTCACTCCTCTGATGGTTAGAAACTTCATCTAATTTCAAGTCTAAACTTCCTGATGGCCAGTTTATATCCATTTGTTCTTGTGTCCACACTGGTACTGAGCTTAAATCATTCTTCTCCCTCTGTGGTATTTATCCCTCTAATATATTTATAAATAGCAATCACATATCCTCTCAGCCTTCTTTTGGTTAGGCTAAACAAACCAAGCTCTTTGAGTCTCCTTTCATAAGACAGGTTTTCCATTCCTTGGATCATCCTAGTAGCCCTTCTCTGTACCTGTTCCAGTTTGAATTCATCCTTCTTAAACATGGGAGACCAGAACTGCACACACTATTCCAGATGAGGTCTCGCCCAATGTCTTGTATAACGGTACTAACACCTCCTTATCTCTACTGGAAATACCTCGCCTGATGCATCCCAAGACCGCATTAGCTTTTTTCATGGCCATATCACATTGGCGGCTCATAGTCATCCTGTGATCAACCAATACTCTGAGGTCCTTCTCCTCCTCTGTTACTTCCAAGTGATGCGCCCCAGTTTATAACAGAAATTCTTGTTATTAATCCCTAAATGCATGACCTTGCACTTTTCACTATTAAATTTCATCCTATTACTATTACTCCAGTTTACAAGGTCATCCAGATCTTCCTGTATGATATCCCCGTCCTTCTCTGTATTGGCAATACCTCCCAGCTTTGTGTCATCCGCAAACTTTATTAGCACATTTCTGCTTTTTGTGCCAAGGTCAGTAATAAAAAGATTGGTCCCAAAACCGATCCTTGAGGAACTCCACTAGTAACCTCCTTCCAGCCTGACAGTTCACCTTTCATTGTCACGCTCTGTAGTCTCCCCTTTAACCAGTTCCTTATCCACCTTTCAATTTTCATATTGATCCCCATCTTTTCCAATTTAGCTAATAATTCTCCATGTGGAACCGTATCAAATGCCTTACTGAAATCTAGGTAAATTAGATCCACTGCTTTCCCTTTGTCTAAAAAATCTGTTACCTTCTCAAAGGAGAAGATCAGGTTGGTTTGACATGATCTACCTTTTGTAAAGCCATGTTGTATTTTGTCCCAATTACCATTGACCTCAATGTCCTTAACTACTTTCTCTTTCAAAATTTTTTCCAAGATCTTGCATACTACAGATGTCAAACTAACAGGCCTGTAGTTTCTCGGATTGCTTTTTTCCCCTTTCTTAAAAATAGGAACTATGTAAGCAATTCTCCAGTCGCACAGTACAACCCCTGAGTTTACGGATTCATTAAAAATTCTTGCTAATGGGCTTGCAATTTCATGTGCCAGTTCCTTTAATAATCTTGGATGAAGATTATCCGGGCTCCCCGATTTAGTCCCATTAAGCTGTTCGAGATTGGCTTCTACCTCAGATGTGGTAATATCTACCTCCATGTCCTCCTTCCCATTTGTCGTCCTACCATTAACCCTAAGCTCCTCATTAAAGACTGAGGCAAAGTATTTGTTTAGATATTGGGCCATGCCTAGATTATCCTTAACCTCCACTCCATCCTCAGTGTTTAGTGGTCCCACTTCTTCTTTCTTTGTTTTCTTCTTCTTTATATGGCTATAGAACCTTTTACTATTGCTTTTAATTCCCTTTGCAAGGTCCAACTCTACATGGCTTTTGGCCTTTTTCCTCACTTTATCCCTACCTGTTCTGACCTCAGTAAGGTAGCTTTCCTTGCTAATTCCTCCCATCTTCCATTCCTTGTAGGCTTTCTGCTTTTTCTTAATCACCTCTCTGAGATGCTTGCTCATCCAGCTCGGTCTACAACTCCTGCCTATGAATTTTCCCCCCTTTCTTGGGATGCAGGCTTCTGATAGTTTCTGCAACTTTGACTTGAAGTAATCCCAGGCCTCCTCCGCCTTTAGATCCACATATTTTTTAGTCCAATCCACTTCCCTAACTAATTTCCTTAATTTTTTAAAGTTAGCCTTTTTGAAATAAAAAACCCTAGTCACAGATCTGTTTTTGTTTATCCTTCCATTTAGTTTGAACTGAATTAGCTCATGATCGCTCGAACCAAGATTGTCCCCTACAACCATTTCTTCTATGAGGTCCTCACTGCTCACCAAAACCAAATCTACCATGGCATCCCTTCTTGTCAGTTCAGCAACTACTTGGTGAAGGAATCCATCAGCTATCGTATCCAGGAAAATCTGAACCCTATTATTATTACTAGCACTTGTCCTCCAGTCTATATCTGGGAAGTTAGTCTCCCATGATCACACAATTCCCATTAGTATTTACTTCTTTAAAAACATTAAAGAGGTCTCTATCCATATCCAAATCTGATCCCGGCGGTCTATAGCACACCCCAAGTACTATCCCAGGGGAGGCTCTAGTAGCTTTCTTCCCCGATGTGATTTTTGCCCAGACAGACTCTGTCTTATGCATTTCATCACTTCTTATTTCTTTACAGTCTACCTCATCATTGATACACAATGCTACTCCACCACCTTTGCCTTTATTTCTGTCTTTCCTAAACAGCACATACCCTTCAATACCTGTAGTCCAGTCATGACTACTATTCCACCATGTTTCTGTTATCCCTATAATATCTGGTTTCACTTCCTGCACCAGTAGCTCTGGTTCCTCCATTTTGTTACCTAGGCTTCTCGCATTAGCATACAAACATCTTAATTTTTACGGTTTGGTTTCACTCACATTCTTTACCCGATTGGGCACAGACATTCTACCGCCAATATTACCTATTAGATTGGTATGTACACTGCCCTTCCGCCTTATGTCCATTCTCCTACCCACAGCTGTATCCTTTCTTACTTCATTTTCTTCCTTCTCAAAGAGAAAATCTGGCGTGGAGATTACCTGGACATCTCCCAACCATCTCCCCTGAATTCCTAATTTAAAGTTCTCTTGATCAGTTGTGCCATCCTCCATCCTAGAAGTCTATTTGCCTCCTTACTCAGGTGAAGTTCATCCCAAGAGAACAGTCCTCTGTTCATGAATGCTTCCCAGTGGCCATACATCCCAAAGCCCTCCTTATAGCACCACTGCCTGAGCCATTTGTTAAGCATCATAATCTTGTTACTCCTTTGTTGCCCTTCTCTAGGAACAGGCAGAATCCCACTGAAGATCACCTGAGCCTTGATTTCCTTAAGCGTCTTCCCCAGCCTGGCATAGTCTCCTTTGATATGTTCCAGTGAGAATCTAGCCGTATCATTTGTTCCCACATGAAGGATAATCAATGGATTCTTTCCCGCTCCTGTTAGGATCCTCTTCAGCCTCAGGTCCACATCCCATATCTTAGCACCCGGCAGACAGCACACCCTTCTGCTCTCTGGATCAGCTCTTGTTACAGGCTTGTCTATTCTCAGTAATGAGTCCCCAATCATGTAGACCTGCCTTTTCCTAGTGATGGTGTGATTCTCCAGTCTATTCTCTGTTCATTTTTCTTAAAGTACATTATAATGCGAGGTATAGATAAAGTTGATGAGCAAACTGTATCAGTCTTAGTATAATAACTCAGCTCTAAATGAGTTTGGTGGCAGGGAAGTCCAAAGTGACTGAACAAGTTTGCAAAGCCAACTAGTCTACAGTGAGACATTTGGTCGTCAAGACAAATAAGTGACACAATCATAACTGTCATAGTCACTTCTGAGGATGGTTGCTATATCTGGAAGTCAGAACAGAGTATTAAAGATTTGTTTGGGCTGTAAAGCTTATCTAAAACTGTAGTACTATAACAATGCAAACTATTCTAATTCCAATTTTAAAAACTCAACTATATTAAGAGAAGGTTACAGTTAAATTAATGCTATGTTAAACACTTACTCTGAGTTAGGAAATGACTACATTAAGGTCACAATCATATATGTTGTGTTAAACTTTAATTACATGATGACTGTTTCTCCAATAATATATTTTTTCTACAATTTCTGCTTTGTCATAATGATCCAGTATAGGTTTTTACTTGTTCATAAAATAACTTTTCCTCTTAAGAATTTTTCCCTACTTAAAAATGGCTGCATTGTTTTGCTGAAACACTTTAAAAAATATTTTTTCAGGCAGGGACAAAGTAGAGAAAATTTCAGTCTGACAAAAAGAAAAGGAGGACTTGTGGCACCTTAGAGACTAACATATTTATTTATTTATGAAAAACTATAGAGAGAAGCAATATGAGCTTACTTCATGCTTCATCTTCTTATCATAATGAGTTCTGTTTTTAAAGAACTGTCCCACTCTCTGGAAAACTTCAGTTGGGTTTTGGAAAAATAAACTTTCTAAATTGTCATATCTTAATGATATCTAGACAGTAGTAAAAAGAAGCTCTGATCATCCTTTTCTTCCTCTTTGATTTAGTCAGCAGTATCTCATGACATCATGAACACTGGATTGGGACATTACTGAATGATTTAGGAAGAGGCCCAAAACCCAGTTGAAGTGCAATAATTTCACTGAAATTTTGTCACTTATCCTTTAGTAAAGAAGTGAGGTTGGCAAGTCATCAGTCAGATGAGCAAGTATGCAGGCATGTGGGGCTCTGTAGGTTATTGAAGAATGGAATATTCCAGTTAATACTTTATCCGGGAATAAAATGTTTGCTAGAGGTACAGGCATACACTGAGCTTTGCTTGAGGAAGTCTAAATATCAGTTTACTAAATGGCTCAGGGGACATAATGAAATGTGGGGAAATCAGTATTCTGATTTCAGGGAACACTTCTGAATTTCAGATCATGTTTTGGATAATCTGCATTCACCTGTATATGACTTTAGACTTTGCTTTTAATTTATATTATAACAGGGAAAAACTGGCCTCTGGCCTTGGCTTATTTTTATTTAAATATCTTTAATTACTGTAAGAGCTAACAACTGATTCTAGTGGGATTGCTCTCCTGCTCTTTAGTAATTGCTTAATTTGTGAAATGTGTTATAATTCTGCCTTACTTTCAAATCTTTGCTTTCCTGCTGGAGGTTAAAAGGGAATGGGTAAGTATACTGTATGACTGTTAGAAAGTCTGCACAATCTTTTAATACATTTTTATAAATATAGCTTTGTTACTATCAAGTTACATATTTTTTCAATTTATCTGGGGTAACATTTTTGAGACTTAAGTCCCATTGTTTAAAGTTACTTAAGATCTTAAGTGCCTACATCACTTAAGCATTCAAAAAAAATGGCCATGTCATGCTTCTAAAAGGTGTAAGTCAATTATAGTTTTTGGAGAGTAACAGTTTGCAAGCTTATGTGTTAAGGTTTGTCTAAAATCCTATGTGGGCTGGCCTTATGACCGTTTAAATGCAAGTTAAACTCTGATTAAACTTTCAGCTTGTCTAGGCCAACCAGCATGGACTGGGGTAAAATTAGCCGATAACGATCATGTTCTAATGTAGGTGAAGGCCTATAGTACTGTGATTTGGATTGGTCCATGCTGACTGGTGAACACTAAATAGCTACAACTGGGATCCTGCCTCACTTGTAACTACTAATATTTTGAGGGAACACAGTTAAAGCATGGTTCAGTCTGACAGTGCAGCCAAGATTTAGGCTGTGTTACCACGTTCCTGAACCATGCTACCGCCTTGGACTTTAACAGGGCTGCAACATGGTTTGAAGAGTTGGTTGAAACACTGTTTTCCCTGTGAGACTGAACTGAGCTTTAACTGGTCTCCAGCTCTCTAGTAATTTAAATTCATTTTCCACCTTTGCTGTAATGTATGTGTGGAACTGCAGGACCAGTGTGGAAGGGGGCATTTAATTTTTAGGGTGTAGACAAATCACCAAAGGGTTCAGGAAGTATGTACCAGATACAGATGTTGGCTCTCTATAATACTGGGATATTTTGTTATATATTCATGGTCTGCCATAGAATCTGAATGCATGATGGGAATACAGGTGAGAGTTGAGTTAAAGTACGTCAAATAAACTTTTTAATTATGTTCTTTCTGTTGTTTAACTTTTTCATTTTTACCTTTAACTTGGAGTTTTTGGCTTTCTAAGTGCCTTAAAGTTTAAACATTTTTTTAAAGATTATTTTTGTATAAATTGAATTGATAATTATTTACAGCCTTACCTTGCATTTGTCTTGGATTGATAATACTTTTGAACCTAGACAGCCCCTTCCATTCCAGGCTCCCTCTCAAACTGATAAATTTCTAACTTCTATTTTATTACCACTCTATATGGAGGAATGCTGTTTATCTTTCCTTTTGGGTGGATATTTCTCTAGCGGAGTGGATGTTAATGAGTTCATTTGTTTTCCTTTGGGTTGGGCATCTTTCCATCCCCTCCCCTAGCACCAAGCTGAAGTTCCTCAGCAGATTCTGATGGCACTAACCATATCCTATATACTTCAATGTTTTGGAATGAACTTGCAAGTAATTCCATGAAGAACACTCGGATTATTGATCTTAGTGGCCTGGGTATTAGAGGAACGTAATTCAGGATCAAATAGCTCAATTTCTGCCCAGAGCCTAAAGCAATTTCATAATAATGCATAGTAGTCTGTAGTCAGTTTTGTCAACTGATGGCGATGGAAATGATTATTGTTGTTTGTAATATGTCAGAGCCTATGCCTATTGTGTTAGGTACTGCACAAACGTAAGAAGATGGTCACTGCTTGGAAGATCTTACATTCTGGGTAGTAGCAGGAGTTTCATTAATCTCAGAAGCAAATCTAAGATGAAATTCAGCTTTTGGGAAAGTAGATTTTAAAAAGAAATGGATAGTGTTCTGGCTGATAGAATATATGGCTGAAAAAAGATATATAATGGTAGCATTTGTTTTCAATCTGATTAAATGCCAGAGGTAACTGGATCTTTTAATTTTTTTTTTTTTTGTCATTGAGTGTTCTTCCTGTGAAGTCTTATAAAAGCTGCTTCTTTGAAGTTATACAGTGCTATACTTTAAACTTTTAAACACCTACCCTCTATAAAACTGGGAAATCATAATTTTTTATAAAGTGTAAAAGATGGCTTTTCATGCTTATAGAATATTTCAAAAGTGAATGTTGATTGAAGAAACGGAAATTTCATCCGCATGATTGGACTATTTAAAGAATTTGTAGAGTTTTCAATTCTGCTTAAAGAAACCTTTAATCAATTTTTACAATCATTCTTGTATATTTCTCACCTACTTGTGCAAAAAATTTTTAAGTCATTTAGGCAATTGTGTCAGTGTGGTCCATTTTTAAGAAGCCCTTTTTTAACAGGTTAAAAAGACTGATTGTGACCTATTATTGCTGAACTTATTTATTATTGATTTCAGTCATCACCTTGGCAATTCCCAAAGATTGCAAATGATGTGCAAATGTTACTACAGTTTGAATTATTCAACTTGAAGAGTCATATGCTGATATTTACTTCGGCCCCCCCCCACTCCATTTGGCAAGATTTGTCCTCTACAGTGACCTTCTGTCACTCAGAATGCCATCTCAACATAGTATTTAGTGCTGCTGCTGTGTAAATTTTGCTCTGCACTGCAGCAAAGTCACATTGGACTAGTCAAGCATGCAGTCTGTTTATTTCTGTGTTTGCTGTGAATTAATAGAACTGAGGCAGAGATAGGCCCAACACAAAGCAGAAATAATGAATTGTTTTATGCGAACTGAAGAGTATGGGATACGAACAGTAGCAGACAGGCAAAAAGTCGACACATGGCCTAAGGCAGAGTGATCTATCAGCAGTAGAGGGGAATAGTCTAGAGACAGTTGCAACCAGAAGCGTTACTATTTCAAATTAAGTAGCTTCCATGCAAAAGAATTTTTCCATCCTTACTATAGATTTGCAGAAGTGTCTGCAGTGATTTTGTAAAGTGATTCCTTGGAATGATCCCAAGTCACCTTCTGGCTACATCCTGATCCACAATGTGCGAGCAAATCACATTGCTCCTGTTCTTGAAGAGCAATGGAGATTTGCAGTGTGCACGTAGGTGGGATCCAGCTGTCTGTGCAGGCTTTGAAAGCCAGAACTGACCTGTGCTCACTCATTCTGGAAGTATTCCCCTTTAGTCTCACAAATGTTGTGTGAGGTAAAGCACACCACGCTATTGTGAACTGCAGTGGCATTCAGATGGGTCCACAGGCATCACCAACGAGCTTTTCAGGCTCTCAAAGGTGCATTCCACTACCATTTTGCAGCTACTCTGTACTTGCATTTTCTTTTTCTTAGGTCAGCAATGTTGGGGTACAGCTTTGAGCCACATTGGGAGCGGGTATGCGGGGTCCCCCAAAATAACTGTGGGGACAGAAACACCGTACACAACCAAGTTTTTTCTGGGGCATGAAGTCCCTTCACGGTACAGTCCTGACCTCCTGAGCGCCCTGGTGTCATGAACCTTTCCTGTGTCCAACATAGGCGTTCATGAACCAACCTTTGTGGTCCACTGAGCCTTGGAGAATGAGTGAGTGAATAGTAACCTTTTTGGTTCACGTATTCACTAGCTCCTTTTAATGGAAGTATTGGAATGTGTGTTCCTTCGATGGTGCCTACAGAGTTTGGAAACCACATCCTCTGAAATCCTGCTATAATTTCAGGGACTTTAATTATGGCAGCCACTCATGGGTAGATTGTAGTTTTGATAGCATGACAAACCTGTACAACTGTCACCCTGACAGTTGACTTCTCAACCATGAACTTGTTTGCAGTTGACCAGCAGCTATGAGGTATTGTCAGCATCCAAAGGGTAATAGCCACCTCCTTCTGTACTGGTATGGATTTCTGAAACTGAGTGGTCTGCACTGAAGGGTTGGTGCAAGCAAGTTGCACAACTCCATGGAGATCTGCTTCCTCATTCGGAATTTCTGCAGCCGCTGGTCATCATCCCAGGTTTCCCAGATGATGTGGTCCCACCACACTATGCTGTTTGTCTGGAACTAGGGTCAGCAGTCCACCCATGGGTATACTTTTGCAATCCCAGCATTCAACACATCTGTTCCTTGGAAGCCTAGTAGATATTTGTTTGCCCTTTTGGTCAGTTGTCTTCAGCATTTCAAATTTTTCTGACCCTTTCTATCCATTATCTGGTACTGGCCTGCATGAATATTAGTCCCACAAGCAGTAGCAGGAGAAGAACCACATTGTGGACTTGCTCCTTGGCTTCGGCGCAGTTTGGCAAAAGGGAGAGGTGAGAGAACACGCAGCAAAGCGGTTCCCAGAACATCTCCTATGACACAAAGGACTTTGGGACACTGTCCCTGAAATAGCACTACTGTCGTGTACCAAAAAGGGGCAGCATGGATGCAGGTATATGCCTGTACACAGCATATACTCTTGCGCAACCAGAATATGTGGCTTCTGTGGGGATACAAGGTACATGTTCTAGCAGTATATGGACAAGTACTCAGGGAAGTGCGCAAGTGTAGACGTAGCCTGAGATTTAGGCAGTCTTTTTTCTTTTTCTGTCCCATGCAAATATTTGAATTTGGGAAAGTATTAATTATGAAAAGGATGACTTTGCATGACAATACTCATACCATTACATATTTATGTATGCTGTATAAAGAACAGCTGAATATTTAAAAAAATTGTCCAATTTTGTAACAAAATTTTGAGTTTACAGTAACTGGAGAAAACTAATCAACTATGAATGGCAGCTGGATTTTTAAGTAAAAATATTTCTAATGTTTCTGAATCTTGTTATTTAATGTACTTACAGGTGGATGAAAGCCAGACTGGAGAACCTGGGTGGCTTGGAGGAGAACTGAAGGGAAAGACTGGATGGTTCCCTGCAAACTATGCAGAGAAAATACCTGACAACGAAGTTCCAACCTCTGCAAAACCAGTAGTTGACACTACCGTTGCACCTAAAGTTTCTTTGCGTGAAACACCCCCAACTCCGGCAGCTCCAGCTTTGACAGAATCTACTGCAACCACCAACAACTGGGCAGACTTCAGTTCAACGTATGTTTGCTGGTGGTTATCTCTAGGAGTCCAAACCAGTACTGTGGATTTTCAAGCAGTTAATTTGTGTCCAGTTAAAATTCATTACATTTCTCATCCACTGAGATTGTGTCAGCAGTTAACCTGGCAAATGAGATATTTTCAGGAAACTAGGCAGCACACTGTAAATCAGGAAGGATTATTCATCTTCAGTAAGACAGAGCTCCCATCATAATTGTTTTCCCTTTAGTAAACATTTTTTCCTCAACTGGACAGGCCACAAAAGTTTTTTTTGTTTTTTGTTTTTCCTGTGGGTTTTTTTAATTTTAAATTAGGCTTTCCAATCTAAAGGCATGCTTTCACCATATCCTCTTAAGCAATCAAGAAGACAAGTACAAAAGCTTGCCCATCTGGCACTTTTCCCTGACCACATTCAGAATTATATTACAGCAGAAATCCCAGCATGACATTCTCCATTTGTTTATATACCAAATATGTGAGAGAGCAGAGTTGACACCTTCTCTTACTTCATTGTTACCAGCTTGTACTTTACATTAAGATACTGCTGATGCTGCTAAAGTCAACCAGTTTATTGTTATACAATAGTACTCCCCTGGTGTGCCTGATGCTGTACACGTGTAAGACAAGTTTCATGTCCCAAAGATCATATAAACAAAATGTATGTAGGTTTTATCAGGACAGGTTAGTCTACTATGTAAATAATTGGTTAATCATTTTGTTTAATGAGATAAGGTGTTTTACAATTAGATGTATGTATTTTACTGAAATATTTGAGTACTTAACACACATTGCTTTAAAAAGTTTTTACCCAAGAGATCACAATAGTTCTGAAAAAAATACCACCAAGTTTAAATGATTTTATGTTGCTCTCTGGACAACTTTTTTTCTGAAAAAGCAATAATATAAAAAAATTAAAACTGAGCTTCCTACGTATTTTTATTTTTTTGCTATCTAAAGAAAAGTAGCTCAAGACAAAACTATTCTAGTTTTAAGTGAATACTGTGCATTTTTATAACCTTGCATAAAAATCACGGTCTGATTTTGTATTTTATTTTCTACCAATTAGTCTCTACTCCAGAGCTTATCACGTATGATGTTTGTACAGTGCTTAGCACAGTGGGGCCCAGTCTGGCTTTGGCCCTCAGGCACTATTACAGTGTAAATGCTTAATAATAATTAATGAATATTTAAGTAAGGACACATGAGCCAGGAATAGAAATTCACTTTTAAGGTGGACACTCTCTTTATACTGTTAGTTTCTTTTAATTAACCTAATGGGTTTGTTAAGGCACAGATGACTATGTGACAACATATAACCAAAATCATGGAAATCAGTTACTCTACATTTTAGTGGCAGTTTTCCATTTTGCAAGCCACTGATAGTGATGGGACTGAATGAACACCTCAATCTGCTGGCTGATTATTTTATTTAAAATTGGCCCAGCCGTTGGTGTGGTGACTGTACAAAACTGAATAAAATCCATACTAATTAGAACTAGTTTCCAATCTAAAATCCTCCAAGCCCACTGAAAGTAGGACTCTCCCACCACTTTCCCCACTCACTTAGTTGTCCTTCCCATAAGCAGCCTGGGAAAATAAGTGTGCTTGGCAGCACTATCTGACAGCAAGGGGGAAGGGGGAAAGGGTAATGTTTCGGGGGCCCTGGAGACAGTAAACAAAATGGCTGGCATTAATTGGACAGTCCAATTAAATTATACATACCTAAATTATACATACCCTTCCTAAAGATCCAACTGGGTCTCAAAGAGGTCCTGGCTCTGAACGATCCCAGCCTCCCTGTCTTCAGTGATTTCTCCTCATCTTCCAGTTCAAGGGAGCTGCAAGTTGTGAGCTGTCCACCCACTGCAAGTTGTGAGCTGTCCACTGTCATTGGCAGGAAGGGGGGTGGTTCCTGGCTCAGTCCGACAACAAACAGTTTGTTATACGGGCCTATCTAAGGGGCAACACCAGACTTCAGTCTGTGCGCCTTTGTCTTCTGGTAAGCCTGCCGCAGCTCCTTCCCCATTGCCTGGCATTGGCCCTCATCCCTGCTATACCCCTGGGCCTCAGTGCCCTTAGTGTACACTTCCCTTGTACACCTCTTTATTCCTGTGCAAATTCTGTAGCTGTGACTGCACGCATACTTCTCTACCCCACCTTCACATCAAGGAAATCTAGGATCTTTTTCCTAGACTGTACAGTGGCATGAGGATAAAGTAGACTTATGCTTGTCCAACCTTGGCAAGTACACTTGTACTAGCAGGAAAAAGAGGCGTTTCCAAAATATATCGGTGACTTTAGGGGGTTGACTTGGTGTCACTATGATGCCTCGGCAGCATTGTTCAAAAATTTGACAGAATGGGCACTGCTGAGGGGACAGGTGCTAGAGGACTATTTGTACTGGTACAGGTACTTCTGCATCCACACAAGCATCATGCCAGTAAAACTATACTAGTAGAGGGCTTGTGTCACTTGAGGAACTGGTTTAACTTGGCTGGTAAAAGTTTAGGGATTTTTTTGGCAGGACTCAATACTGTGCTGACAGAAGGCAAGTTTTGCTGTTACTACTTTGTAGTGTAGACCAGGTCAGGAAGTGAACAAAGCTGAGCTTTGGCAGACCCACAGGGGTGAAATGTCCTGTCTCGTTCTCACTCTTCCCCTCCTCCACCCCACCTGTTTACTGTGTGTAGAGCTGTTAACTCATACATGTCAGCTGATGTCAACTCCTATATTATGATGAGAGAGGTAGCTGGGACTCAACTATTCAGGGCTTTTTAGACTTTAGGGTTCTACACTAGCTAGTGAAAACGTAGACAATTATCTGTAACTTTGTAATTACAGAAGCAAAAAAAATTCAATTAAAAATTAATATATTTAGTTCATAGATCTTTGTCTACTTAAAACTACAGATGTGCACTGAGCTTTAAAAATACAGAGTTTCGACAGTTAGCACCCAGAGCTTGCACGCTGGGGGAAAAAGAAATTGGACCAATGAAGTCTAAACAATAAGGAATAAGGCAGGAGATTGAGAGCAGGTAATCATGGTTAAATGGTAATGAAAAGGTGGTTGAAAGTGTGTTCTAATAATCATTTTATAGGATGAGAGGTGATGTTCAAAGGATAAGTGATAACATGAAAAAAATCACTCAGAGTTGACAAAGGAAGACTTTAAAAGTCAACATTACACCTGATGGGGCAAAGGAGTAAACAGAAGTGGAACTATTAGAGCCTTAAAAGTGAGAATGAGGAGTGTGAATTTGATGCAGAAAGGGAGGAGGAAGTCAATGACCCATCTAGATATGTGGAGCAATCTGCATGGAGCACCAGGAGAGGAAGATTAATATATTTTATCAAATGTGTAATTAAACTAAATCTGCTGTACAGTATAGAGTGCCCTGCAGTTGAAATGTTATTGTATAGGACGTGAGTAAGCGGGGGTGGGGGTGGAGGGAAGTAAATCGTGTGAACAGCTAGCGTTAGTGAACAAGAAGCAGCAAGTGCATGTGACGCTTACCTTTTTAAGGGGAAATATGCAGTCAGAGTAAATCCACATATGGTAACTTCGAACACAGTACAAAGACACTTTACACCTAGCAGAAAATCAATTATAAGGGGTTCTTCTAGAATACATACACAGTGTCTTCATTTGAAATTTTTGGTGTGAGCAAGTTTTTTTTTTCAGCAGAATGCAATAATCACTGCAATCAAAAATAAAGATTATATAGTCTGCCTTATTTTCAGGTGGCCGACCAGCACTAGTGAGAAACCAGAGACTGATAATTGGGATGCTTGGGCAGCTCAACCTTCTCTGACTGTTCCAAGTGCAGGGCAGGTGAGGCAGAGATCAGCCTTCACCCCAGCCACTGTTACCGGATCATCGCCTTCTCCTGTCTTGGGGCAGGTAAGTGGCTATATCTGCAGAAATCATACTTAACCTAACGTTTTCGCTTTCGCAACGCAATGACAAAACAGTAATTGACCAGCCCTTGCAACATTCCTCTAAGGGAGGTAAAGTATTTCAAGATGAAGACGTCAAACAAAGCCATGTGGGAAGTGCAATTTGGCATTCTAGGAGTTCTCAAGTAGAGCTGAGTGAAATTTTTTGGACAAAAAATTTGTCAAAAAAATTCGTTTTGGTCAACCTCAAACTATTTGTGAATTTGACACACATTCACCAAATAGTTTTAGGCAGGAAAAAATGTTCAGGTTAGATTCCCAAAATGTGGTAAAGAAGAGTAGGAGGTGATGGTGGTGTCCCCCTTTATAACTCTTATCCCAGCGATTACTGTACTCAATTGGTTTAAGGGGGTTAAAACCCGAGTTTCCTGCTCTGGAGCAACGATTTGAACCCAGGTCTCCCACTCCCAGCTTTGTGCCCTAACCAATTGGGTTGCATCTCTCTCATTTTTTCCTTCTGATGCTGTTCCATTTTTTATTAAATGCTTGAATAAATTGGGCCAGAAAGAACAACTCTGTAGTCTGGTGGTGAGGACAGTCACCTGGGAGGGGAGTGATCTGGACTCAAATCTCTGCTTCCGAGTGGGGATTCAAACTTGAGTCTCTCACACCTCAGGTGAGGGACTTAGACCAGCAGTTAGAAGTTTTATCAGGAGACCAGCATCAACACCCTTTCCTCCTCCAATCGTTTTGTGAATCTAGCTCTTAAAAAATGTCTGGAAACAAAATGTTTTGGGTCAAACTAGCTTTGATTTGCATAATTTTTGTCTTCATTTTTAAATTCATTTCAACCCAATTCGCAAACTTTTTAAAAAAATTTTCCAGAACTTCCAGAGAACCGAAAAATCAGTTATTCTCCCAGCTCTATTCCTGAACCCAAATCCTGTGCTCAATCTGTTAGATCACAGTGCCTCAACACTGGCTGAAAAATATGTAGTGCTGGTACATAGACATAGCATTCTGAGATGTGCTAGATATGTAAACCGCGAAAAAGCAAGTAGAATGCAAGATGGCATAATGAATAAGTTATAGCAAAAAGATTCTCTTTATGTACACTTTTTTTGTGAGATTTACTATAAGCCCTTGGGGCAAGGCTTGTTTTTATATTTACAGTGTGTAGAAAAATTATTAAATATCTTACAGGAGTTTATGCACCAGGCACTTTTAATTAATACAAATATAGAAATACTGGTGGACTGTGTTAATATATCCATTTGATTGTATTTTTTTTAAAATGATCTGTTTGGCTTTATTTGAGTAAAAAGCTTATTTTAATTGAAACAGTCAACACATAGATCTGTGTCTATAAATGAATGTTGTAAGTGAATACCTCTATTTAGTTAGTTAGTTAGTTTTAGCAGCCTTCTTTGCAAAAGACTCTACATGATTCACTTTTCTTTTCTTACCACAATAGGGTGAAAAAGTAGAGGGCCTTCAAGCACAGGCCTTGTATCCTTGGAGAGCCAAAAAAGACAACCACCTCAATTTTAACAAAAATGATATCATCACAGTTCTGGAACAGCAAGACATGTGGTGGTTTGGAGAGGTCCAAGGTCAAAAGGGATGGTTTCCGAAATCATATGTGAAACTCATTTCAGGCCCCATAAGAAAGTCGACAAGGTATTTTGTTTGGTTGCTTTTGTTAGAATTAGCAGCATTTTTATTTAATAATTAATATTATGTTGTTCCTATTTAAAATGTATGTACTTGTATGTTTGTTTTTAAAATGTTGGCTCTGAAAAGTGACTTTATTAAAATGGCATTGTGTGGCCATATTTGTGTCTCTGGTTTCAGATCGGTGTGGCTCAGTTTACAAATAAAATGATGAGCTTTGGTTTTTGGCTTCCTCTTCTTTAACTTCCAGTCCTACCTACAAACTCAGCTTGGGATATGAAAGCAAAGCTGGATTCTTCCTGCATCATGTATCGCCAACAACAATTCTGCATTTAGAATTTAGCTAACAATTCTGTTGATGCACGAGTGGGAACAGAATTCAGGTTATTCTCCTGTAGCTGTTTTGGCTACACAATGCCAACAAGACAAAAAAGTAGCAAAATCTTATTTAAGTTGATAAAATAAGTAGAAATTGAAATATGTATGGGGTAGAGCTATTGAGTAAAGAGGTGCCACTTTCCTATATTCACTTTACTAACAGACAGAGTTTTGTAAGATTGTAATCTAATACAATACATCGTGTGAAAACAACGTTCTAGTTGGTAATGAAAACTAGAATGAATTTTACATTTTTCTATTGGGGAGCATAGCAATTTTTGCTTTCAATCCAGTTATATGATTTCAAACTGTATTTTGTCATGCTGAGGTTTAAAACTTAAAATTTACTATCATTTTGCTTTACAAGTTGAGATAGTTTGTTCATGGATATAGCTTTTAATGTATTTTTTTATTAAAACATTTAGTTTGTTTTGTTAAATTTAGAGAAATTAAAGTATTTAATATTTTCTCTTTAAGCATGGATTCTGGTTCTTCAGAAAGTCCTGCTAGTCTAAAGAGAGTAACATCACCAGCAACTAAACCTGCTATGTCAGGTGAAGGTAAGAATTTGAAATGAATGGCATTAGTATCATCTTACTGTATAGTTTAATAAAAGAAATTCTCTAGTAATAAGTACAAGTTCAGAGCCAGATCCAATGGGAGTTAGTGTTACTCAGTACCATTGCAGGATCAGGCCCTGTTACTTTACAAAGTAAGAATTTGAATTACCTCCAGAATTAATTATGACTACAAGGCTATGTCCTGCATGTTTTGTAAAACTGCTCATTTCCATAAGAATAATATTTTTCTAATTAACTTAGGTACATTAATTTATGCAGTGTCATTTATAAGCAGTCAAGAATCAGTCCCATATTTCTGATTGTTTCTAGCCTTCTGTCTACAATAGGAAGGGCCCAGCATTTGAAGATGCATAAAGGATGTATTTTCTTTTAAGATACACTGTGTGTGTATATGCAGTATACGCCATGTAAAAACATGCGTACATGCTTCAAGATAGGCAAGGATATTAATTAAATTAATAAGTTGGCTCCCAAAATTTTAGTTTTTCATTCGCAATGTTTCTTTGTGAATAAATTGAATCCTGCAGTGCCTGTTTTCCTATTTAAATGTGGGATAGACCAAAACTCTCCACCTCTTAGGAAGGGAAGACAAATCAGTGCTGATCCCATCATGAGGAAAGGGATAATTATCCAAACAGGCATGTAGGTACTGTAAAATTTTTAATAGTTTTCATTTGTGCTGTCTTATTTGACCCAAGAAGGTTAGATTTAAATATAAATAAATAGCAAATAACAAAGACTGCACTAAGTGACTTGAGTTAGATATTGGTATTTTTTGTTGTTCCCATGTCATTTTGAACATTAAGTGCCTTCCATCAATGAATTATTATTAATTGAAAACCATATGAGTACTTACAGTAGTCTACAAGTTTGTACCTATTTTTTTCATGACAAGGTGCTAAATGTGCCAGACCTTTGCCATCATTGGAGCCCACACCACTGCTAGCACAGGTGTGGCTGGAGTGATACCAGGAAACAGATACAAAACTTTTCTTCAGGGATATTGTTGATAAAACTCCTGTCAGCATAACAACCTTTTCATAAGGTGTGTTAGCTTGGTAGAAGTTGGATTCAGTTATTAAACATGTAGGGTCCCTATTTTTTTTAGTATTAAAAGTAATATTGACACGAGGGGAGGTTTTTTGTGTGTGGGGGGGGGGGGGTTGCATTTAACTGTTAATGCATCCAGCAATAGTTGGGCCAGTTCAATTCAGTCATTTTTTTCACTTAATTATTGACCTATATCATATCTGATTCATGATTGAAAGGGGTTACTGGAATTAATCTGTTTCAGAATTGGTTACTTAATTGTCAAAAAAGCACATAAAGCAAGGTATAGGACCTGTATGTATGTGCACATGTGTGAAACTAAATATATTTTACAAAACAGTAATATCTTTATCAGTCTTTTTAGCAGTGCCTTAATTCTTTATTTTTTAAAACATCATCTGTACAACTGTAATTTAATAGGAATCATTTTGGGCAATTTTTATCACACACAATGTAGTCTGTATTTTGCCACTGATAAAAATTCCACTGTAGAAAGTGGAATTATAGAAGGATTCTAAAATTTGGTTTGCTTGATTTTCAAAGGCTATTTGAAAGAAAATACAGAACTGCTAAAACATCTCCCTCCCGTCTTGGCTCTATAGCTACAACCTGGGATACTGTATGTCTTCTGTCATACCGTTCTGTGTTTTTCAGTTTGATTATCTGAATATTTTACACACTGTGCTAAAAGCATATACTTTCAAAAATATTTTTGAAAAAAGTTTTGTATGGATTCGGCAGCTTTATAATTTCTCTAGGAAAGGAAACTCATATATAAGTATTCTTCAGAATACTTCTTCATCAGACTTTGATGAAAGCTAGTTAGGATTTTAGTTCTGAGGATAGTATTTAAGTCTACACTTATTCACCAACAATTAAACATGCCATGCTTGCCACTCTTTTCCACAAGCAGAGTGTGTAACCCAGAATATTTTCAGAAATCTCTGGTATACCTCTGAGCAGCTCCTTTTTTTACAGTTGAGTGAATTGTGTAATGTGCATACTACTTCAGAAAATGTTACTGATTTGTCTGATTCTTATTTGCACTCCAAACTGTAAAGGTTTTCATTGAGTTCTGTAATTAAATTACACATTGCATTTCTCAACATCAGTCTGCTTCAGTGTTTTTTGCTCTTGAATACCAAGTAGCTGACCATGTTTTAACAAAATTATGTATTCCACCATTATCTTAGCATTTTCAAGCCAACTGTTGTGTAGGATACAATGAGATTGGCTGTCTCCCTACGAAGCTTCAAGTAATGAAAGAATTCATTGTTCATGAGAGCCAACTGACATATGTAAAAGGAAGACTGTATCAGAAGTTCAGAAACTGGGATTTTGTATGCCAGGACTGAAAATGCTAGTTCTCAGCATAAAATTGAACCCATAGAATTGAACCCATATAAGTATGCTTATAAAGCAAATCATCATCAAGTGCTTGCACGTGTCCGTTCCACTTTAGGAGTGTGTGTGCTAGGGCATTGAAGCTGGAGAATTCTTCCCCATAACAATATCCATCAGGACAGCACATGTTAGCCAACGATATAAAAGGATGGAGTCTCCCTGCCCCCTCATCCATTCCTTTTACTGCTCACGGTCAGTAGTTGTAGCGTGTCTGAGCTTCACTGTCTCCCATGCTGTTTTTAGAAAAATATTTGCTGGAGTTTTTTTATTGTAAATAGTTTAGTATGGTTGTAGTTTATAGTTTCTTCTTCAAGTGCTTGTTCATGTCCATTCCAACCAGGTGTGTGTGCGCCACGTGTACCCCAGCTGGAAGATTTTTCCCTTAGCAGCGTCCGTAGGGTCGGCCTGCGCATCGTACCTTCATGGCGCCCAATATAGCGCCCTGCCAACCCCCCACCCACTCAGTTCCTTCTTACCACCGGTGACAGCTAGCTGGAACATTGCTCGCTCCTGAAGCAAGCGCTTTAGCAGTGTCTTTACAGTTCATACTGTGTAAATAGTTGTTTTTCTTTAGTTAGTTAATAGTTTTTCAATAGTAGTAGTTAGCTTGTTTGGGAGGTTCCCCCTAACAACATTTCCCTGTTTCTAGGGTATGCCCAGGTCTCCAGGTCTGTGAGGACTGCGGCAAGTTTATGCCTAAGAGTGACCCTCACTCTTCCTGCCTGCGGTGCCTCAGAGAGAGTCACCAGAAAGAAAGGTGCCAGATCTGTAAGGGTTTCTGACCCAGAACCCTCAAAGATCGGGAGCAGAGACTTAAACTTCTGCTAATGGAGATGGCATTATGGCCACACTCCGACCCCGGACCTGCAGAACCTGCACCGAGTACGTCTTTGTCGGTGCACGGTGCTCTGGCACAGACGGTGCACAAACCGGTACCAGCCAAGGACTCTTAAGGCCCCTCGGCACCATCACGGCTTGGGCCATAAGAATCCGTCCTCGGTGCGGCCGCGCTCTCAATCCTCAATGCCGCTAAAGAAGAAGAGGCCAGAGGGGGGTCGGTACCCTCAGCCAAAACCCAAAGTGTCGGTGGCGTCCACGAGTGCCTTGGGACAGACCGCCTCCTCCCTACAGCCTTCCAGAGTCTCGTCGACTCCTGCCCTGGCTGGGGTCCAGTCAAGTCCGAATCCTCCTCATCCTGTGCAGGCGCCGGATTCAGGTTTTCCCTTACCTCGACAACTGGCTGATCAAAGGCCACTCCAGATCCCAAGTGGAGGATCAGGTAAACTTCATAAGAAGGACCTTCCTCGAACTAGGTCTCCTTCTCAATGAGGCCAAATCCACTCTGTCCCCGGTGCAGAGGATAGAGTTTATACGCGCGGTCCTGGACTCGACTCAAGCCAGGGCGTACCTCCTGGAAGCCAGGTTTCGGTCGCTAGGGGACATTATACGGGGCCTCAGGCATTTCCCCATGACCACAGAAAGGAACTGTCTGAAATTGCTGGGGCACCTGGCTGCATGCACCTACATAGTGCAGCATGCCAGTCTCAGACTTACCCCACTCCAGTCACGGCTGGGGTCGGTTTATCAAGCAGCCTGGGACACTCTGGACAGCGTCATAACATTGCCCCACCCTGTAGTGGACTCCCTTCTGTGGTGGCTCGACCCACAGGTGGTTTGTGTGGGAGTGCCTTTCACCAGCCCTCAGCCATCCCTCTCATTAGTGACAGATGCCTCGGATCTGGGCTGGGGAGCTCATTTGGGAGACCTCAGGACTCAGGGCCTCTGGTTTCAGGTGGACCTCACTCAGCATATCAACGTCAGAGAGCTGAGAGCAGTGCGTCTAGCATGCCAGCTTTTCAGAGCCCACATAGCTGGCAGGTGCATTTCAGTCCTCATGGGCAACACCACGGCGATGTTTTATATAAACAAACAAGGGGGTGCTGGGAAGCCCTCATGCTGTGGGACTTCTGCGTAGAGCACTTGATACACCTGCAGGCTTCATGCCTCCCCGGAGTACAGAACGAGCTGGCAGACAGTCTCAGCCAAACTTTTCATTGCCACGAGTGGTCCCTCTGGCCGGACGTAGCAAGCTCAATTTTCCGTCTCTGGGACTCTCCGCAGGTAGACCTGTTGAGCACACACAGCAACAGGAAGTGTCAACTGTTCTGCTCCTTCATGAGTCACAACCCGGGTTCCATCGCAGATGCCTTCCTTCTCCCATGGGGGAACCATCTGCTTTACATGTTCCCACCAATACCGCTGGTCCAGAAGGTGCTCCTCAAGATCCACAAGGACTGGGTCATATTGATCGCTCCGGCATGGCCATGCCAGCACTGGTTTATATCGCTCCTGGAAATGTCAGTGACAACCCCGCTCACCTTGCCGCTGATCCCAGACCTGATCACACAGGATCTCGGCCGCCTCTGGCACCCAAACCTAGAGTCGCTCCACCTCACAGCCTGGATGCTCCATGGCTAAATTCTGTGGAACTGACCTGTTCAGATCAAGTCAGGCAGGTTCTCCTTGGCAGTAGGAAGCCCTCTGCAAGGGCTACTTACCTTGCCAAGTGGAAGAGGTTTTCTCTCTGGTCGGAGCAACGCAATCAGTCACCAACACTTGCCCCAATATCATTCATACTGGACTACCTCCTTCATCTTAAACAAGAGGACCTGTCCTTGTCGTCAATAAGGGTCCACTTGGCTGCCATCTCCGCCTTCCATCTGGCTGCAGACGGCTTCTCGGTTTTCACGAACCCTATGGTCAGCCATTTTCTTAAAGGCCTTGATAGACTGTACCTGCAAATGCGCCAGCTTGTCCCGACTTGGGACCTTAACCTGGTCCTCACCAGGCTTACGGGCCCTCCATTTGAGCCGCTGGCGACGTGCTCCCTGCGCTTGCTCGCTCGCTCTCTCTCTCTAACAAGGGGCGTTCCTCGTGGCGATAACCTCACCTAGGAAAGTCTCAGGGCCCTTACATCTGAGCCCCCTTACACAGTTTTTCATAAGGACAAGGTCCAACTCAGGCCTCATCCGGCTTTTCTCCCCAAAGTTATCTCCCAGTTCCACATGAGCCAAGACATCTTCCTCCCAGTGTTTTACCCCAAGCCACACTCCTGCGATTGGGAGCTTAGGCTTCACTCATTGGATGTACGCAGAGCACTGGCCTTCTATATAGAGAGAACTAAGCCGTTCCGCAAGTCCTTCCAGCTATTTGTAGCGGTGGCGGACAGAATGAAGGACCACCCTGTCTCATCCCAACACATCTCGTCGTGGATCACATCCTGCATTCGAGAGTGTTACAACCTGGCGAAGGTGCTCACCCCGCCGGTCACCACCCACTCCACCAGGGCTCAGGCCTCCTCAGCTGCGTTCTTGGCGCAGGTCCCCACCCAGGAAACCTGCAGAGCAGCAACATGGTCCTCAATACACACGTTTACGACACACTATGCGATCATACAACAGGCCAGAGACAATGAAGCCTTTGGATGAGCCGTGCTCCAGTCAGTAGATAACTCCGGCCCCACCTCCTGAATTTTGGCTTGAGAGTAATCTGGTTGGAATGGACATGAACAAGCACTCAAAGAAGAAAAAACAGTTCCTCATCTTCTCGTAACTTGTTCTTCGAGATGTGTTGTTCATGTCCATTCCAATACCCACCCTCCAGGCTAACCCTATGGATGCTGCTAAGGGAAAAATCTTCTGGCTGGCATGCACGTGGCATGCACACACCTGGTTGGAATGTACATGAACAACACATCTCGAAGAGCAACAGTTACGAGAAGATGAGTAACTGTTTATTAGTAGCACTTGTTTATGAAAAACGTCTTGTTTTTTTTGTCTCATTTTTCTTTGAGCTTTTAGCATGGTACTGGGGCATGCATAAGTCCCTGGGATTTAAGCGTCATTCTGGCTGTAGCAAGTCTATACCAGTCAGCAATCCTCACTCCCTGTTTAAAGTGTTTTGGAGAAGTATACGTGAAGCATAATAAATGCCTTATCTGTGTGGGTCTTTCAGACCAGAACTAAGAACTTGAGAGATGTTTGACTTTGAGATAGGGAAACAATTTTCCTTCCCTCTTTGGACCCCAGCTGCTCTGTACATGGGGATTCAGACTTGACTCTGTCTCAGAGCACATCACCAGATTCGGTAGCATCCGTGCATCAGAGAGACCTAGACACACCAATACCCATTTTCAGTACTGAGCAAGCTGCAGAAGAATTCCACCATTTCAACCTCTTCTTCATCTTGAGGGCAAGGTCCCCAACCGACTTGCACAAGAAGAAGACCGGTACCGAGGTTAGAGCTAAGGCAGTTCCCACTAGGCACTCCTAGTACAGCATTCTAACAATGCAGAGTCATCGACTCTGTCCCTTCACGCAAGACCATAGAGGCTGACTCCATTGCCAGGACCTTCAATGGCATCAACTTCCTCTATGCTGCATCCTACTGTATCAATATCATGACATCTGAAGTGTTTGCAGTGGCCAGGGATCTCCTCTGCTTATTGGCGTCAGACCCACCACTGATGCAGGATGAGGCTCAGTTACTGTGTAATCCTGCCCCCCAGGACTGGGATATTTCTTGGCATCTGTACATTTGGTGCTGTTTGGGACTGCACCTTTGTTATTACCATCAGGGTCTGGAAGTTCTGTTGTGCAGCAGAGCACACATACGATCCCTTCAGCAGGAAAGCCTCAGATTCTTCCTCCAGTACCATCCCGCTCCCATCAGGTCTTGGTCTCCTGCTACTCTACTTGTTACTATGCTGCCTTGGCATTGAGTGTGCTAATTTGTCCTTTGAGTCAGAGGCGGGATATTATGCTTCACAATCTCTTTTCAGAAGGGCTCAAGCATCTTCCATTTGCATCTTGGCTGCAATCATCTGGCATTCCAACCAAAGTCTATGAAACAGTGGAGGATTTGCCCTTCATTCTCTCAGAAGACTGACTACAGTCTGGATTCTCTTTCAGAGTCTAGGGCAACCTTAAAGTCTTTTATACACCAGTCCTAAGAGAAAGTACTTCTGCTTTCAGGTCCAGCAAAGGTACCTGTTCTACCCAATAAGGTAGCCAGACCAGTCCAGGGGATGCCATAAGTCTCAGAGGAAGAGACCACCTTCTGCTACCTCTAAACAATCTGTAACATCTAAGCAATCTGTTTGATTCTGTAGTTGAGGTCAGCAAGCCACTCTTAATTTCTTCCGCTTTTGGCAGCAAGTTGTCCCACTTCCTAAGCACTTAGACCCCCATTATAATCTATCGATTGGGTTCTAAATGTGATGGAACTGAGATGTACCCTGCAATTCACCTCTATTCCCCTTCCCCACACACCTCACCACCCCTTTTCAAGGGCCATTCTCACAAGACTGTACTGATTCAAGAAGCCAATCTCTATTACAGTTAGGGGCAGCAGAGTCAGCATTGCGGGAAGGGAGTCTGTTCCCACTATGTTCTCGTTGAAGAGTCCAAGGGATGCCTCAGACCTCGTTTAGAGCTGCAAAAACTCAATAGATACATGAAAAAAGATAGTTTTATATGATTACCCCTACATCTGTTATCCCAACCCAGACCCCAACAACTGGTTCACTGCCCATGACTTAAGCCTTGTCTCCACTTACCGTGGCTCAACCCTGTGGCGATTGATCCACCGGGGGTCAATTTAGTGGGTGTAGTGAAGACCTGCTAAACTGACCGCTGATCACTCTCCCATTGACTCCGGAACGAGAAGCATAAAGTAAGTCGATGGGAGAGTTTCTCCCATCGACCGAGCGTGGTGTAGACACCTCAGTGAGTTGATCTAAAGTACATCGACTCCAGCTACGTTATTCATGTAGCTGAAGTTGCGTAACTTAGGTCGACTTAGCCCCATAGTGTAGACCTGCCCTTACAGGATGCCTGCGTCCATTTGGTCATTCACCAAAGCCACAAAGTTTTTAAGACTTCTTGTAGCAGATGTTCGTTATCAGTTTATGATGGTCCTCTCTGGCTTTTTGTCAGCCCCTTGAGTCTTCACAAAGTGCATAGCATTGGCTGTGACACATCTCAGGAAGGCAGATGTTTAGGTGTACCCATATCTGGATGACTTAATGGTTCAAGGTTGGTCCAGACAGCAAGTAGTGGTAGCCATGAAGAAGTTCCAATCCCTCTTTCGCTTGTTGGGCCTGTTAGTCAAGAAAGATAAATCAGTTCTCCTTATACAGAGAATCAAATTAATAAAAACATATTTGATTTGACGACAGTGAAGATTGTATTCGTCTCAGGCCAGGTTTCAGGTGATTTTGGACCTGGGCAAATACTTCAAGGCTTCATATGACAGTGAGGAATTGCCTGAAACTTTCTGGTCCCATGGCCGCTTGCACATATGAAATAGCACGCCAGACTTCACCTCAGTGTCATGCAGAGGTTGTTGTAGACTGTCTGACATCCATCTCGCCATCCGTCTCATCATCCACTGGATGTGCTGACTCACATACCTGCAAGTGCTTTGTCATTTCCAGACTGGTGGATGGACTCTGCCACTGTATCCAAAGAAGGGGTTTTTTTTTGGCCCAACCCTGCCCTCCATGACCCTAATTCTGGATGCTTCATCTTTTGGTTGGGGAGCTTATTTAGGGGATTTTCAGACTCAGGGACTGGACAGATCAGTATCTTTCCCTCCACGTCCGTGTTCAAGAGCTTTGAGCCTGGCCTGTCAAGTGTTTGTTCCCTGCATCAAAAGTTGTTTTGTACAGGTTCTCAAAGACAACAGTGCTGTGATATTCTGTCTAAACAAGCAGGGAGGTGACAGGTTAGACAGACACCCTGTGCCAAGTGGCAGTGAAACTTCGGTCTTTTTGTATCAGGAATAAGATTATGCTCAAAGCACCTCACCTTCCTGGATCTCAGAACTTCTAGTGGATCATCTCAGCAGATTATTTAGCAAAGATCACAAAGCAAAGTGCATTTTTCACATTTGGGGAATACCAGAAATAGACTTGTTCGCCATTCAACAGAACAGGAAGTGTCACCAGTTCTCTGTACCAGGGCAGGGCAGAGGCCAGGGTCTGTGTCATATGCCCTCCTGCTATCCTGGAAGGGGAAACAGCTTTACACTTTTCCTCCCAACCCTATGGCGCCAAGTGTTTTGAGCAAACTCTGACAGGATCATGCCATCCTAATTTTGATCACACCAGCATGCCCCCGTCAGCTTTGGTTCTCGGACCTGTTGAGTCTTTCAATTCAAGATCCCACACCTCTCCCTTAGGTCTCGGGGACATAGTTTTGCAGGACCGTGGCCAGACTGCATCCCAAACCTTGTAGCCTATACCTTACTCCTTGGATGCTCAATGGCTGACTTCCCAGGTGGCTGTCTGTTCCCTTGGAGTGCAAAATCTTTTAAATAGCAGAAAACCCTCCCACTTATACTCACCTCAAGAAATGGAAGAGATTCTCCATGTGGTCGCAGCAGGAAGATACCTCTCCTTCAACGGCTCCCCTTCAGTCTGCTGTGGATTACATGCTTCACCTAAAGGGAAAATGACTTTCTACCATTTCCCTGAGGGTTCATCTGGCAGCTGTTGCCACATTCCATCCTCCGGTAGATGAAAGATATGTCTTGTTCCAGCCCTACAACTGTTAGGTTCTTGAAAGGTTTGGACAGGATCTTTCCTCCTATTAGGACCAACACCATCTGGGGATCTGAATTTGGTTCTTTCAGTTTTAATGGGGCCTCCTTTTGAACCTATAACTATGTGATTTGTTTTCTCATCTCTCAATTAAGGTAGTGTTCTTGGTGGCTATTACTTCGACCAAGAGGGTAACAAATTTCAGGCTTTGCTGGCTGATGCTCCTTTTATGTTTATCTTTATGAAAGTTAACATGTGTCCACACCCCAAATTTCTCACAAAAGTGGTATTGAATTCTAAATAAGCTTATATACTTACTAACCTTTTTTCCTAAAACCTCACTCTCTAAGATAAGGAAAAACTCCATACTTGGGACTTCCATAGGGTGTGTTAGCCTTTTACCTGTTTAGAATATCTCCTCAAGTATTTGTCTCCTTTGCTGACAGGATGAGGGGGCAACTTGTCACTTCGCAGAGGATTTCTTCCTGGATCTCCTCTATTCATCTGTGCTACGATATTGCTGAGGTTCCAACCCTCAGAATTTTAGCATATTCTATGAGAACACAAGCAGCATTGGCTGCTTTCTTGGGTCACGTTCCCATCGTAAAAATTGCAGGACTGCACCTTGGTCATCTGTACATATGTTCATCACACATTATGCTCCCTTCCAAGCCTCAAACTTTGAGGCTAGATTTAGGAGCATGGTGTTGCAGTCCTTGTTTAAGTAGACTCCGATCTCCTATTCCATCTAGAACTGCATGTGGGCCACCTAAAGTGGAATGGACGCGTGCAAGCAATCGAAGAAGAAAAAAGGGTTGCATTACCTGTTCAGTAGCTGTTCTTCAAGATGTGTTGCACATGTCCATTCCACTCCACAACCCACCCTCTTTCCCTTCTATATCAGAGTCACAGCAAGTACTGGCTTCCAGAGTGAAGTAATTGAGAGGGGTTGGGTGGCTCCACCCCTGTATGCTTTTGGCTAGCAACATGAATGTTCAGAGAGTGCATGCTCTGCCCTGTTTGGGACCACTATGGGAAACAATTCTCCAGCTTCGGTGCACTGGCAAACATATACACACCTCTAAAGTGGAATGGACATGTGAAGCACATCTCGAAGAACAAATTTGGGTGGAGGTTTTTGTTTTTTTTTAATTAAAAAAAAATAGGTATATACTTAGGTCATGTTAGAGGTTTACCAAAAATAACTTCATCCATAATAGGATTTTTTTTAAAAGAATAGAAGGCTTTAAAGAACTTTAAGTAGTCTTGAAGAAGATCTAATTTAGAAATTTAAATATTAAACCTCATTTGTGAAGGAAGGGAAAACGTTTTGGAGTGAGGTGTTGCCTACACAGAAGCAATAGAGCAGAAAGCTATGAATATCTAACATTTGGACAGGTCATATGGTGTTACCTTCATAAAGATAGATTTTTTGAAAATTATACTTTGATTCATCAAGCATTTCCCATTTTTTTTGAACAACTTCTCCTCCAGAATATATTGCCATGTACACATATGAGAGTTCGGAACAAGGAGACTTAATCTTTCAACAAGGAGATATGATTCTTGTGACAAAAAAAGACGGTGACTGGTGGACAGGAACATTGGGTGACAAATCTGGAGTCTTTCCTTCTAATTATGTGAGACTGAAAGATTCTGAGGTAAAGAGATATGAAACATTACAAAGTCTATCCTTTTTGTGTGTCTCATTTGTCCACTTTATAATGTTCATTTGATGATTTCAAGTCAGTGAATCATATGGAGGGTTTTTTATCTTACAACTTTATTGGACATGAAAAAAGTATTGTTACGGTGAAATTTGAAAGAGATATTCCTGTATAAACTACCATGGAGTACCCCAGAGGTTCTCAACAGGGGGTTCACGAACCATTTCAGGAGGGCCACGGGGCCCTGTGGCTAAAACCCAGAGCCTGAGCCACAGCACCCCCCGCAGGGCTGAAGCTGGGAGCAGCAGGGCTGAATTTTGAGTCCTGGTGCTCCCCCTGGGGCAGAAACCCTGAGCCCATAGGCAGAGTTGGAAGGATACAGGGGTGTTACACCCTCCTCCCCCCTGAAACTACAGTGCAAGAGCAGGGCAGTCCCAGGGAAGCTCTAGCCCCCTCCACCTCCTTGTCTCCCCACGCCCTGGCCAGGTTGGAGGCGGAAAGCCTTGTCTTCTGCTGCTGCAGGGGGTTGAAGCTGCTCCTCAGCTCCCAGCCCCTTTTGCTCACACAGCCGGTAAGAGCCTCCTGGGTGAGCAGACCCGGCTCCATGGCTGTCAGAGCCCTCGGGGAACAGGGGCCGCAGGGGAGCCCTCCTGGCACACAGCCGCTAGTTACCCCCCTGCCTGTAACCTGAGCTGTTTTCAAACTTTTTGAGCTGAGCTCCCGACCTTTTGAGTTATAATTTTTGGTTGCTCCCCACACCCAGACAGGCTTGGTGGCCTGCTGAGGTGAGTCAGGTGGTGTTCCCTTCCCAACCCCACCGTGTGGAGTTGTCTTGAGTCCCGCTGGCCCCTGCCTACCCAAAATAGAAGTCAAACTACACCTATTCCGGCACCCCTCCAACCCCGGCTGAGAGCCCCAAGTCCCCCATCTCCGCTGGCCTCTGGAGTTTTTATAGCATGTTGTGGGGGGCCTCAGAAAGAAAAAGGTTAAGAACACCAGGAGTACCCTGGCACTTACCGTTATTAAAGGCCCGTATGATAGTCATGTGCAGCCAAATCAGAGTAATTATTGCTGTTTTCCAGTTAACAGTACTATGACCAAAGAGAATGGGCAGTAAGATATGACTTGAAACAATATAAAAAGGGGAAATATCCTAATATAAAATATTAATCTTTTCCTTCCAAAGCAAGGTATTGTAATAATGAACCCAAGAGAACAAGCCCAGGGGAAAAACTAATCTTACCCAATAGCCATATTCTGGTGAAGTTAGATTCATATCAATTTAATTCCAGAAGTTCTGAAACTGGATGCACTCTGACCACGTGTGTAGGCCCTGAAAGGGGGAATGCTTTTGTCAATATTGTTGGCTGGGGTGGACATGGGTGGAGATTCGCTTTTCTTTTCTGGAGATGGTATCTTGTATTAAACCTAAGAGATGTTTTCTCATGCACATTCTCATCTATTTGAGAATGCAGTTGTCATCTATCAGTGAATGTTAGCTGGGTCATTATGTGGTTGTCTGTATACACTTAAGTTCCTTCTTGCAACAAGATGAGAAATATACTGTATTCTACTGACTTACTGCATTTCTCTTCAAAATAAAAATATGGTCAAGAATTTAAAAAATGGGGGTCTAAATTTAGGCTTCTAAACTCTCTTATTTGGATTGGATTTAGATGCCTAAATAAGGATTTAGGAGCCTATCTTTTGGTGCACATTTTTTAAAGTCTTGACATTTGTGTTAATGAGATATAACTGTCTCTGTGGGCTATATATATATATATATGGAATATTAGTGCTTATGTAGTCATCACTTAACTTTTTTCACTTTTTGGAAGGACTGAAGAGTGATACTTTTTTATCAGTAGTACAGTATGTAGATACTGAAAGAGCACTCATCTTTTCTATTAAAATAGAAAATAGTTATCTCTTCTGTGATAAGAAAAGGAGGACTTGTGGTACCTTAGAGACTAACAAATTTATTAGAGCATAAGCTTTCGTGGGCTACAGCTCACTTCATCGGATGCATATACTGGAACATATAGTAAGAAGATATATACACATATACACACACATACAGAGAAGGTGGAAGTTGCCATACAAACTGTGAGAGGCTAATTAATTAAGATGAGCTATTATCAGCAGGAGAAAAAATCTTTTGTAGTGATAATCAAGATGGCCCATTTAGACAGTTGACAAGAAGGTGTGAGGATATTTAACATAGGAAAATAGATTCAATATGTGTAATGACCCAGCCACTCCCAGTCTCTATTCAAACCCAAGTTAGTGGTATCTAGTTTGCATATTAATTCAAGCTCAGCAGTTTCTCACTGGAGTCTGTTTCTGAAGATTTTCTGTTGCAAAATTGTCACCCTTAAATCTTTTACTGAGGGGCCAGAGAGATTGAAGTGTTCTCCTACCTGTTTTTGAAAGTTATGATTCCTGATGTCAGATTTGTGTCCATTTATTCTTTTGCGTAGGGACTGTCCGGTTTGGCCAAGGTACATGGCAGAGGGGCATTGCTGGCATGTGATGGCATATATCACATTGGTAGATGTGCAGGTGAACGAGCCCCTGATGGCGTGGCTAATGTGATTAGGTCTTATGATGGTATCACTTGAATAAATATGTGGACAGAGTTGGCATCGGGCTTTGTTGCAAGGACAGGTTCCTGGGTTAGTGTTTTTGTTGTGTGGTGTGTGGTTGCTGGAGAGTATTTGCTTCACGTTGGGGGGCTGTCTGTAAGCGAGGACTGGTCTGTCTCCCAAGATCTGAGAGTGAGGGATCATTTTTCAGGGTAGCTTGTAAATCTTTGATGATGCGCTGGAGAGGTTTTAGTTGGGGCTGAAGGTGACAGCTGGTGGCGTTCTGTTATTTTCTTTGTTGGGCCTGTCCTGTAGTAGGTGACTTCTGGGTACTCTTCTGGCTCTGTCAATCTGTTTTTTCACTTCAGCAGGCCCAACAAAGAAAATAACAGAACGCTACTAGCTGTCACTGGGCTGAGGGGCCCAGTGGGAGCCGCGATCAGCAGAACCTGCGGACGCGGCAAGTAAACAAACTGGCCCAGGGCGCCAGGGGCTTTCCCTGAACAAGTGGCGTCCCAAGTTTGGGAAACACTGCAGTAGATTAAAGGATAAATCTAATCTCCACTGTTCATTATTTATGCAGTACACTTTAAGAACAAATAAAACATGTTCCTGTTCTTGGATCTGACAGCCTAATGTTAGATATAACACAAGTGAGAGCAGCATGCAGGGGAGAGCAGAAGAGGGGTGAAGGTTTCAATAATATTACCAGCATTCAGAAGTACTCTTTTTCTGGGCAGACTTTTCATAACTCTGATGTGCAATAGGATTTTTGGATTTTCAGAGGTTGGTTCTCTATCTGGTTTAGCTGGAGCAATTTTGCCCACTGTGAACTCTGACTCAAATTGTATTATCATCTTCCCTTTAGATTGATGGGGTTCATGATCTGTCACACAGCTGGAAACCTTCCCAGATTCTCCAAACTAAAAACACTCTTTCCTTCCTAAACTAGTGAAGATGTTTGTTTTTAATTATTCATTACTCACTATTACAGATAATATTTGGGGTGACAATCCATCTGAGAATTGCTACAAGGATAGATCCACTCTAGGACAGTCACTAACTCTTCAGAGCCTTCTTTTGGAAAATGCTGTAGCAAAGCCATTTTGGTAGTCAAGAGAAATAAACATATGAATATGTGTAAGTTTTATATTTGCCTTTTTATTTTAAGGTCCCTGGAACTGCTGGAAAAACGGGAAGTTTAGGGAAGAAACCTGGTGAGTTACACAGTGTGGCAACATTTTATTTCTCCTAAAGGTTATATTTGCTTCTAACAAAGAGTAAGAAACTTAAATAGGAATGAAATCTCCTTTGAAACAATTCAATAAGTTGCTCATTCTTATTCTTCCCTCTTTCCCTAGGTATAGCCCAGTATGTTGCTACCTTTCTTTAAACATTTGCGTCTGCTTTAGGGTTTTGTACAGCATCCATCACGGCAGTATCCAAGCACCAGGTGGTTACAAAACTCGCCAAAAAACTGTTGCCTGAAAGTGAATGTAAATTCACATAACTTGGGGATAGTGCATATAACAGGGCAGTTGATCCATGAGGATTCTGCACTTTTATGTACATGTCTGATAAACATGGTGGTGAAGTACACATCCCAGTTCAGGTTATGGCATTCTGCCTGGAATCCTGAACAATTTGCTTCCCCCAGCAGCCCACAAAACTGAGGGTTGGCCCTGTCTATTGCTCAACATGGAGGTTTCAGTGTTTCTAAATGCCCAGCCAACAGGAAGTGAAAATTCTAGTGACATGGTTGAATGTTTTCACTACTTTCTCTAAATAAAGGAGCAGCAAGAAGACTGGGCATTCTTGGCAGAAACTGGTAGTGGGTGGGGGCACAGGGACAGCTATTTTCTGAATTTTCAGAAGCAATACAAAACTGATTACAGACATGTCAATGTTTATACAGAGAAGGGTTTTGTGTCTTCAAGCTGTATATGCACTGTGCTAAAAGGGGCCTAACTTTCTTGAGCTGGCTTTTGATTCAGTTGGAATTCTTCCCATGAGAGTTCAACACTCAGAAATAATAAAGAATATATTCAGAATGCAATAGAGCTGTTTGGTTTGTTTTCTGAAAGATTTCTAAGAGCCTCCTCTTTAACTTCCCACTTCTCCCATGTAATAGGTGAAAATCTGAACTTGCAGGTATGGCATAACTTGTGTGAACTTGTAGCAATAATCCTCCATGTGTGTGGGAAAGGGGATATTCTGAAACCTCTAGTCTGAACAAATAATTCAGTTTCTATATTTAAATGGTGATTTGTAAGAAAATAGGAGTACTCTCGTGTTCTGGCAGACAGATGAAGAGAGAGCCAATTTTTGCTCCCTCCAGCAGACTTGCACAGAATAATACAGCAGATTAATATCATAATTATGGCTTGCTACAGTGGAAGATGGGTATTTCTGAGCTTTATCAGTTAAAACTAATTTTAACCTAACTAACCCCACATCTAGTTTCTCTCTTCCTGCTCTCTTGCCCCTGAATAGCTTTAGCTAAAATCCAGAGGCCCACAGAGTTTCTCCAATAGCAGTATATCCAACTTTTCTGCGTAATAGCTTTACTACTTCACTTTTGTAGAGTAAAATGCATATAACTATCATCAGTTCTTCTCCAGCTATAATCCTGTCATTGTCCAGATAACTTTAAAATGTTGTCTGCAGCCTCCTGCTTGCACACTGGACATGCTGCACCTTCAGCCCAGCTTCCAATTCTGGTGTCTGTCCTACTCTCAGCCACCAATTCTTCAGCCTGCTCCCTTGATTCTATCCCTTTTTGACTCCCTTGCCCCCACCTCAACTGTCCCTCTCTCTCATCCTCAGAGCCACTCTTCTGCATTTAAACATTTCATCATTTCCCACAACCTCAAGCCCCTCGACATCAGTCTGCCTCTTCACTTGAACATTCAGTTCAAAATCGGATTAAACAGTGTCTCCATTTCGTATAAACTGCCTTCAGCCACCTCCACTTTAGGTTACCAGGAAACTTTCTGGACAGATCTCAAGGCTTCTCTTCCATTCTTTATTTCTCAATTTATTTGCTGCCTTCAACACAGCTGATTGCTCCTGTTTTATGAAAACCTCTCCCCGTACCTTCCAAGACTCTGCGCCTGTGATTCTTTCTCTTCAACTGGTCCTCTTCTGAGTTCCCTAGCCGACTAGCCTCAGGTGTCACTTCTTTCATCTATATGCTGCCCCAGTATAACCTCATTCATTCTTAACTTCCATTGTTACCATTGCTGGTGGGGAGATAGATCTAGGAGTCAATCACCATTTCCTGCTGCTCTGTGCAGAAACACATAGGCAAGTGTGTGCATGTGCATGGAAGAGTCTGCTCAGTTGCAGATTCAGCCCTCATGGCTGGGCATGGTGTAAGGGCTCTCCTACTGCTTTGGCACTCCATGCTGACAGCAGCTCTGGCTCTGGGCTGTTCTCTCTTCCTGTGACTAGACCCTCCAGCCAGGCCACTTCTAGGCCTGCTTCTTCTGGGGAAAGCCAAGGCCAACATGCCGATGGTCTGACAGCCTAATTCGAGAGATTGGGTCCAACTCAAGCTTTTGGGGCCTGCCCAGCCCTTGGCTGTGTGGTCTTCACACCTCACCCTAGGTGGGCTGGTAGCAAAACCCAGGTTTACCCTCTACTCTGGGTTCCAGCCCAGTGACCTTGTACGAAGCAGATGATGTCTGTTTGTTCAGACCCACTTTTGTATCCCTGGGCTGCTTCCTGGGCAGCTAGGCCTTTCCCTGGCTGACTCTTCTATAGGTCCCAAGACAAAGGGGAGCCAACGTAGTTATGAAGAACAAAAGGAAACTAAAAAGTCCATCACTTACCTGTCCTAAGGAGGCTCTGACATTTTAGAAGTCTATAGTTAGGTTCAAGCCCCAGCTGGTCCTTCCTTCCAGGCAGCTTATTGACTCAAAGGTGTAGCCAATTGTTGACTGCACTCATGGTTTGCTCTTAAAAAGTTTCAAGAGACCAAATAACCGACTTAGCCAAATGTATTGTCTAAAGACAAAAGAGTACAATACGAAAAGGAGACACACACATCCTTCTTCTGGGAAGCAATTATTATCTTGCAGCGTATTCACCTTACACAGAAAGTGTGCTTTAAAAGTATATATTCTTCTCTGAGTGCTGTCCCTGTGGGTGCTCCACTCCAGGTGACGGTGCGTCCCGGTGCCGTTGATCGGAGATCTTCGGAAGCAGTGCCTAGTCAGGATGCACATGCTCAGTTGCTGTCTCGGGGTCTCGTTAGAGTCTGTGCGCACATCCCGTGCCCCCCTCAGTTCCTTCTCAATCGTCCTTGGCTGAAGGCAGGACTCGGGGCAGTGCTAATACTCTTCCCTGGTCTCTGAAGGAAACAATCACAAAAATATAGAAATAGTTAATAACATCCCAGTTATTTCCCTTCCTTTAGAATAATTACTTAATTTAAAAAAAACAAAAAACAAAAAAAACCCACTTTTTTTCCTCAAGCTCGTCTCCCGTGGAGATACTCTCCCCCGGCACTCCAAGTTCAACAATGTCAGGGGCTTCAGGATTTAAAAAGTGTGTCTCCTGTCAGGACTCTATGCCAGAGTCCAATGGATATTCACACTGTATGAAGTGCCTAGGTGAGACACACGTCCCTGCTAAGTGCCTCCACTGCACAAGCCTCAAAACCAGGGCTTGTCGTGACAGGGACCTGTGGCTGAAAATTATTCTTATGCGGAAATCCCTGCAGCCACCTCCGGAGAAGGGCACTGTTAAACTCTCTCCCTCATGCTCCCCAGCCAGGTCTGAACCTATTGGGAGCACGGCTTCACCCTCTCAGGCAGAGAGGCAAGAAGCCCAATTGTCTCCAAGCGGAGACTTTCACAAGGCTAAAGGGTCTCCTGCAAGATCCTTACCCTCAGTGCTGTTAGCGCCGAAGGCAGGAGCCTCTGACCATCCCAGCACTTCAGCAGCTTTCGCGGAGCACAGAGCCAGGGACCCAACTTCCCGTGCAAGGAAGATCTCCTCAGCACCGGCCTCTTCAGCACCAAAAATAGACCTGGTGCCGACAGCACACTCTGCTCCGACAGCACACTCGGTGCCGACAAGAACATGGGCACTGAGCCTGCCTGCTGCTCACATAGCAGCAGCGGACCTCCCGCAGGGCGCACACAAGAGACCCGCAGCACCAGGGAAAGCTAAACAAAAGTCTGTGCATGCCTCTGAGCAGAGACCTCGCGCAGCGCACTCAGACCCAAGGGAACAGCAACAACAGTTGCTGAGTCAAGATGACCTTTCAGTGGCACCTGAGCCTAACTCTCCGCTCCTGGACACACAGTGCTCACTCTTTGACCAGCCACTGTCCCCACCTGACCTGGCCACCTTCACTGACAGCAAGCCTGATATGCAGCAACAGCAGGAGTTCTCCCCACCTGCCTCTCCTCCTCCACCGAAACCTTTTACACCTCAGACCACGGCAAACAACCACCAGCTTCAGTTTCCCTACTTCGCTCCACCGTGGGCTGCACTTGACTTCTCTTATCCAGTGCGTTTGCCTCATTGGTACCCTTGGCCAGCTCCTACTGCCACTCGACCTCATGCTTCTTCCACCAGACCACAAGCTCCTTCTGTGCCTCCATCTACTTCTAGAGGACCTGAACCCCCCTCGGAAGATGTGGGCCAGGGTCCATACCCTGATTCGCTGACTCCTAACTCTCCATCAGCTCCAGACAGAGCCCTCATGACAGAATGTGGACGACCTGAAACAGTTCCAGGAACTTTTCAAGAGGGTGGCACTCAGCCAAGACATACCTTTAGAAAACGTCCAGGAGACACAATACAAACTCCTCAAAATCCTTCAACCTTCTGCACCCTCAAAGATCGCGCTTCCCATAAATGACGCACTCCCAGAACCAGCTGACGCTCTGACAGACCCCGCCTCTATCTTACCAACTTGCAGAAAGGCTGCACGCAAATATTATGTTCTTGCTAAGGACGTAGACTTTTTTTTCTCTCACCGACAACCAAAGTCTCTTGTAGTGGATGCAGCGACCCACGGGACAAAACAGTCACACTACTGGCCCACCCTGCAAGACAAGGACCTCAAACATGTTGACACCCTGGGTCACAAGGTTTATACCTCCTCCACTCTGCAATTCAGAATTGCAAACTACTGCACCCTACTTGCAAGCTATGACATTGATAACTACAATAAACTCTTTGACTTTACTTCACATGTTCCAGAGGACAGGAGAGCAGACTTTAAATCCGTCCTTGTCGAGGGCCAATTTGTTTACAAAATGGCCCTACAAGCATCTCTAGACATGGCGGATACAGCTGTCCATACTACCACAGCTGCTGTGGTTATGTGTAGAGCTTCCTGGCTCTCTGCATCAGGTATCCTCAAAGACCTGCAGACCAAAGTGGAGGACCTCCCCTTCAATAAAGACAGACTTTTTTCCAAACAAAATGGACAAGGTCCTTCACATCATGAAAGACTCTAGAGCAACCCTACGCACCCTTGGCATCTACCCATCAATTCCCAGGAGACAACGGTATCAACCTTACCAGAGGCCACATACACAACAGTGTCACCGGCCTCAGAACAGACCCTACAACGTGCCTAGGAATTGCCCTAGATCTCCTAGGCGCAGACAAAACCAAGCGCAAACAGCTACTTCCCACCCTCCGGGAAATAAACAACAAATTTGAAGCGTTGGTCGAGGGTCTGCAGGACCACTCCTTAACTCCACTGCCTACTTGCCCATTTGGCCACGGCCTCCAGACTTTCCACCATGCCTGGCAGAAGATTATACAGGACCGTTGGGTCCTAGAAATAGTTCAGTCCGGCTACTCCACCCCTTTTATATCCCACCCTCCTACCCTTCCCCGTCCCTCTTCAGGGACCCCTCTCACAAGCACCTACTTCGCGTAGAAGTGGATCATCAACATGATCCATGATCAAGTGGAACCTGTGCCGACACAACATTGAGGAAAAGGGTTCTTCTCCCTCTACCTTCTGACCAGAAAAAGACAGGGGGATGGAGGCCTATACTAGATCTACGCCGACTGAACAAATTCGTAAGCATACAAAAATTCAAGATGGTCACGCTGGGCACAATAATACCTGCACTGGAACAAGGGGACTGGTTCACAGCCCTCGAATTACAGGATGCCTATTTTCACATATCCATTCATCCGTCCCACAGATGCTTCTTATGCTTCACAATCGGATACGACCATTTCCAATACAGGGTATTCCCTTTTGGACTCTCCACAGCACCAAGAGTATTCTCCAAAACCCTAGCCATAGTCGTGGCCCATCTCTGCAGACATGGGATTATACTTTTCCCCTACCTAGACGATTGCCTCATCAAGGGCAACTCATATGCCGAGGCGCTTCAAGTTACCCATTTCACCATCTCACTCTTCCACACCTTGGGCCTACAAATAAACGCCCAAAAATCTACCCTGATGCCTACACAGCAGATCAAGTTCATTGGCGCTCACCTGGACTCAGTTTGAACCAGAGCCTCACTACCACACACCAGACTCCTCACTATCCTACACCTCATACGTACGCTCTCTGTTTGTCCCAGGATACAGGCAAGAATTTGCCTGCAGCTCCTTGGACTCATGGCAGCCACCACCTTCATGGTCAAGTACACCAGGCTGCACATGAGATGTCTGCAGGGTTGGCTCAACTCAAATTACAAACCCAGCAGGCACAGCCTCTGCATGCTACTGATTCCTCCAGCAAACGTACTAGCTTCCCTGCAATGGTGGACGAGACCAGAGAACCCTTGCATTGGGCGTTCCCTTCCAGCAACAATCCCCCATGCTCGTGCTCATCACAGACGCTTCCCTAATCGGCTGGGGAGCACATCTGAGGGGACACAGGGCACAAGGCCACTGGTCCGTGCCAGAGACGCGTCTACACATAAACCTCCTAGAGCTCAGAGCAGTGAGACAAGCCTGCCTTCACCTTCTTCCCCTCATAAAGAACAAATCTATCCGGATCCTAACGGACAATATAGCGTGTATGTTTTACATCAACAGACAAGGGGGAACACAATTGCACTCCCTAGGCATGGAAGCCATCCGATTATGGAATTGGTGCATACAAATTGTTGCATCATACCTACCCGGCTGTCACAACACTACTGTCGATGCACTCAGCAGACACTTCTTCAGAGAACACGAGTGGGAATTGCACCCCACGATACAACAACAGCTCTTCTCCCAATGGGGCACCCCATCAATAGACCTCTTTGCCACAACCCAGAATTGCAAATGTCACCTCTTTTGCTCCAGAGCGGGATTTGGGACTGCATCCCTCGGAGACGCATTCCTCATCCTGTGGAACAACTCTCTCGGGTATGCCTTTCCACGAATCCCTCCGATACACAGGGTCCTTCGCAAGATCAGAGACGACAAGCCCCGGGTCATACTCATTGCCCCAGCTTGACCGAGACAGATATGGTCCTCCATGGACTCTCCCCAACAGACCAGATCTCCTTTCCCAGGACAACAGACAAATTCTTCACCCCCAGCTCCAGAAACTCCACCTGACAGCATGTTCCTTCATGGTTCCAAACCCACGAATTAGCCTGTTCTGAGCAAGTCCGATATGTCCTCCTGCATAGTAGAAAAGACTCCACTCGTAAAACTTACCTGCAGAAGTGGAAGCAGTTTTCCCTGTGGTGTTCAAACAGTTATCACCTCATATCGCAACCCTTCCTAACATCCTAGACTACCTCCTAGAACTAAAACAGAACGGACTCTCGCTCAGCTCCATCAGGGTACACCTAGCGGCCCCTACCACCTTCCATGATTCGTTAGACAGATATTCATTCTTTGCCTACCCCACCATAAAACACTTCCTCATGGGCCTACAAAATCTCTACCTCGAGATTTACCCTTCTGCAGCTGCATGGAATCTCAATCTCATTTTTCACAGTCTTATGAAACCTCGATTTGAGCCCTTAGCTACTTCATCTCTTCTTCATATGTCCATGAAGGTAGCCTTCTTGGTTGCTATAACATCAGCAAGGAGGGTAGGGGAAATAAGCGCCCTGATGGCCTACCCTCTCTACACAACCTTCTCCAAAGAGAGTAACCCTGCGACCCCACCCTAAATTTCTCCCTAAGGTGGTATCCACCTTCCACCTTAACCAACCAATATACTTACCTACATTCTATCCCAAACCTCACGTGACTCCACCCGAGGCAACGCTGCACACCCTCGACGTCAGACGAGCACTGGCCTTCTATTTAGACAGCACTAAACCATTTTGTAAGTCCTCCCGCCTATTTGTCTCCACTACCAATCAAAGGGTGCAGCCATTTCTAAACAATGACTTTCCAAGTGGATCTCTGACTGCATCAGATCCTGTTACCGCATTCAAAATGCTCAACCGCCCAAACGCATCAGAACTCATTCTACTCAAACCATGTCAACATCCGTTGCTTTCCTCCATAATGTACCTATTCCTGATATCTGTAAGGCGGCCACGTGGTCCTCTGAACACACATTTACTAAACACTATGCTATCACACAGGATACCATGGCAGACACCATAGTGTGCCATACAGTACTGTCTACAGTACTCACTGTCGCAACTCCAAAGTCCCACCAGCCTTAGTGGGTACTGCTTCATATCCACCTGGAGTGGAGCACCCACAAGGACACCACTTGAAGAAGAAGAGAAAGTTACTTACCTTGCAGTAACTGAAGTTCTTCGAGATGTGTGTCCCTGTAGGTGCTCCACTCCCCGCCCTCCTCCCCTCTACTTTGGAGTTCTATACTGACTTCTCCACGGTAGAGAAGGAACAGGGGCGGGGGGCCGGGGGCCGGGGGGGTGCGTGAAGCGTGCTCAGGCAGACTCTAACGAGAAAGCAAGACAGCAGCTAAGCGCGTGCGTCCCGACCAGGCACTGCTACTGAAAATCTCCGATCAACGGCACCGGGACGCACCGTCACCTGGAGTGGAGCACCCACAGGGACACACATCTCGAAGAACTTCAGTTACTGCAAGAAGAAAAGGAGTACTTGTGGCACCTTAGAGACTAACAAATAAATTGGTTAGTCTCTAAGGTGCCACAAGTACTCCTTTTCTTTTTGCAAATACAGACTAACACGGCTGTTACTCTGAAACGAGTTACTGCAAGGTGAGTAACTTTCTCTTTCAGCTAGCAGTATTTATAGTATGATTTTAAAAGTTACAAAACTTTTTACGTGTCACTAAAATCCAACCCCAAGTTCGTAACTGTTCCTTAACTTGTTCTGTTTTGTACTTTCCTTACCTCTATTTTGGATACTACAACCCAAATCAGTTGGGCATAGAGGTACATCCCAACCTGTGCTAGGACACGCCACTACATGTATCTTGGTTTTGACAGGCTTCCTGTTTTTAATTCCAAAGCTGACTTCAGCTTTGGAAAGTGTTGTCGGATATTTGATATGGGTGAACAGAATTGTGGGGAGATCGTAATGTGTTCAGCTAACATAACTTCCCAGCACATGGTATTAATTATATATATGTATGTGTGTGTGTGTGTGTGTATTATATTAATATTGTGCATGTAATACCCATTAATGTGGTGTATACTATGCCTAACATATATGTATCGGCTAATAGCTTCGAGCAACCTCTGGTTAGGCTCTTGCCCCAGCTAGCCTTTCCTTCACATGGCTAGCTCAAGAGGTCTAGTCCCTCTGTGTCAGCCACCACTGAGCAAAGCTTTTCCTCTTTTATATCCTCCTTCCAGGCATGACATCTTGCAAGGGTGTAACTGAGTGGAGCTGATTGGGCCCACAGGCTCTCATTAATCCCTTCTTGGTCATTGTGGGAGCTATCTTTCTCTTCTGCTGAATCTCCAAATGCCAGTGTGACTGGGGCAGGTTATGTTAGGCCATCCCAAGACTAAGACTGGTCTGTGCAGAGATGGCTTTTCATGCAAACACTGTGTCACAAATAATACAACACAAAATATGCCTCTTGAAAACTCACAAAAATATTGCACCATAAATAAATGCCTTAATCTAGGCATACTTAATCTCAAACAAAAGGCAAACTCAGTACACTTCCTGGGAGACCTAATCAGCCTAACTCAGTTACCACATCACCTAGCTAGTTCCCAGACTCATTCTAGCCATTGCCAAGTAAAAACTGCCTCTGGCTCCAGCCTGTAGAACAAAACACACACACACAAAAACCCGCTCAAAACCTGCCCGGGAAAAAGCTTCCCACTGAGCTCCCATCATTAGAGACCATTCATCTGTGAGCTATCTGGGGCTCTAAGTCCTCCTATTACTCCACCCCAATTAGGCCTAAAAAGATCTCCTGTACAAATGCCCCTTAGTTTCTTTGGCTCATAGGTGGCTACTCAATCACAGCCACGTCAAAGACCTAGCTTGTCAAAAACTAAACTCTCAAATCCTCTTCCACTGTTGACAACTCCACTATCCTCAGTTTACCACTGGGTCCCAATTGTTATAATATTTAGCACCACCTCCCTCTCTCTTACGGGAGTCCTGTCATTAAATCCTGCCTTGTTTTATTTTCCAAAACGTTCATTTCCTGTCTGCTTCCATTGTGACAACATTTTTGCAGGGTTTGATTGTTGCAAGCCTTTCTCCCTGGCCTCCTGAAAACATGCCTTCCCCTGAGAAGTCTGTCCAAATAAGTGCCACCAAAAATATTCCTTGCAAAATGCTTCCATCATTGTCAATCTCTCATTGTTGTCACTGGCTTTCTGTTGCCTTCCTTAATCAAACTAATCTTTGTTCTTGCCTTCAAAACTCACCACAGCATACCTCTCTGCTCTTGTATCCTTTTGTTCCTCCTTTAACCCATACTACTGCTCTCTGCGTCAACCTCCTCTTTCTGCCATTATGTACAGTGTTGCCAACTCTCGCAATATTTGAGTATTTTATGTAGGCCTCTGCTCTTGGAGCCATGTGATTGTGAGGATCTCACAGTTTTTTAAGGTTCTAGCTGGAAAATATGAATGGTACAGGTTCAAAACCCACAAGGCAAAAAAAAAAAGAGAACCCAAACTCTATTCTTTAAAATCTTATGATTTTGGGGGACTTGACTCGTTTTTGAACCCTTGAGGTTGTCATACAGTTTCTTTCATGTAAATTCCTTTACCTGGAACTCCCTCTCTGACTCCTATCTGCAACACCTCCAACCTCTCCTCCTTCAGGTTTTTTCTCAAAATGTGCTACTTCTGGTAGCCATGAAGACTACAGTCTCTCTCTTTTTTTTTTTTTTTTTTTAAGTGGTGTGTGGCCCTCATGAGAAACATTACTTCCCAAGTGACTGCAGAATCTTCATCCTAATCTGCCCCCAACCAACCATGTACTATTGTCTTCACACATCGTTTTGTTCCTAATTTATGTGTGAACTCTTTGGGGCAAGGCTCTGATATCTGGTAAACTGCTGTCCATATCTGTGGCACAGCATAAATGGAAAATAAAACCAATTTGATGGCAAGAAGTGCATAGTGGACGTACTGTCCTAATGAGATATGGCACAGTAAATATTGCATGCTAAACTTGGGTACAGGTTCTATTTTTCAGATTAACAGTAAATGGAATTTTTTTCTCTTTCAATTTAACAGAAATTGCCCAAGTTATTGCCTCTTACACAGCAACAGGACCTGAACAACTTACCCTTGCTCCTGGTCAACTGATACTCATCAGAAAGAAGAACCCAGGTGGCTGGTGGGAGGGAGAGCTCCAAGTTAGTTACTACTACTGTTTTTATAAAATTCCACATCCATATTTTGCTTTATTTTTCAAAGGATGGACAGATCAGTACCTCTGGGGGGGAAAAGATTACAAACCAAAATATTTGAAGCATACGCATTCACATTAGTTCTTTAAAATAAAATATAAAATTGTCTAAGGTAATAGCAAGGCATTTTGCCATGCTGTGGGTAATAGAAAGATACAAAGGACAAATTTGGGGCTAATCAACTCTATTTCTTCAACCGGTCTTGCTAAATTTCTTTTGGTCTAAACTGACCATTTAAACTGGTCATTTTTTTCCATTGAAAAGATTAGTGGGTCTTAGAGTGATAGTCGATTAATTTCTTCACTGTCTCTCCTTTCTTCACCATTAATCTGCTCAATGAATTAATCAGTGGCCAGCAGTCATGTAAGGGTACGGTTGCCTAATGTTTAACATAGGCGTATTTTTATCCACTATGTGTAACAAAATTAAGTGTGATTAGGACAAATTAAAAAAAAATTGCTTTTGATTTTAATTTAAAAGAAAACTCAAGTGATCCATTATATTACCTAAGCTAACTGACTCAGTTTTTCTCAAATGAGAGCTTATCTTGTGTGTATATTAAAAGAAATGTTTAAAGCTGGTTTTGGAAGTTTCAAGTTGGCCGCTGTTTCGCCGCTATTTCAAGTTCTTCATTCAGTGGGACTGTTTTGTCACAATGGGGGCTATCGCTTTCACGAGCCTTCTCTGCAAGGCCCAGTTTAATGAAAAAAGAAAAAAAATGATTAACTTTTGCCAGTAAAAAGCATTGGATGTCAGAAAGTTTTAAAGTGATAAGATGCTTTAAAAATGGTTAATATTGTTAATACTATTAAAATAACCAACAAGTATGTTTTGTTTTGTTTTTTAATCTTTAGAACTTGCTTCAGGTCAGTTCTGAAACTTTGACTTCTGTGCTTTTTAAAAACAAACCTAATTTTTTTTCAGGCCCGCTTTGCAATCAAACTGATTTTTGTGTCTATGTGGTGACAATATTATCCAAAAGAGCAAAATTATATAATTTTTTGTAATGCACATGCTTGAGTTTATCCAAACCTTAAATATTCACTACCATCTCCTCCCTTACATATTTCTTTCCTGGTGGTTCTTCTCTCTCCCTCTGGGAGATCCCCTTACAGGTTAATTTCAGCAGCTTACTACATCACTCTTAATTTATAATGTAAAAGGTTCAGACAAGTTTTATTGCTGCCAATAAAAAAAACACTTTAAAAGTAGAAAAGTTAAAACAGGATGCCTTTAGCAAGACTAACCACAATCAGCAACTAACGAGCAGTATAAATGTTGAAACAAACATTGGACTTTTATTGTGTGAAAAGCCATCTTTACCTTGAGTTCCCATAGTACCTAACTGTAGAACAGGTTTAACATTTAGGGTGTTTTTTTAATGTTTCATTAAATGGCTTAAATTGGGATTAAAACAGATTTAACTTTTGTATTTAATTTTAAAAGCTTTAGGAACTGCTGTGAATACATGCTGCAAAACTCCATGCCTGCCAGGGACTATATTAATGTCCTTCTCGACTCTCATCATAAAATCAAGCCTGTAGCTGAATGAGAAGTCAGATTCACAAATTACAGAACACTTTGTATATAACCCAACCACTGCTGCAGGACATCTACCACAGCATTTAATACTGCAACAATTCTTGCTGTAACTTGGCAACATCAGAGAGACACCAGCAACCTAATAGTATTTTATCTGAAAACGTTTTGCCTATTGTTGCTACAAGTACTGCTGAAGAGTACTGTAGTGGAATGAAATTAGGAGGGGGAGGAAATCTATTTTTTTCTGTAGCATATTTAGTTTGCTCCTTTGACAGCATTTTATAGTCTGTTTCCTGTGCTGGTTGCCTGGCTCTTTCATGCAGCATCTGGGAAAAGAGAAGCGTTAAAAAACAGAAGTATGGTTGTAAAACATGAGCAGGAGGTCTCAGGAGATGGTTTAGTATCGAACTACTTTTAATTCAATTTTTAAAAACATGGCTATGTTTCAAGTGGACACTTTTTCTTTTAAACTGCAGAAGAACCTATATAGTTTGATTTTTGGCTTGAAATAATGTTTGTTCATAATTGTCCATCAAAAAGAAATAGAACCTTCACTGTAGTTCAGTCTGAAGGAGCTGGATTAAATATTAGCCAGAGTGACAATAAAGATAAAATAAAATCAAATGCTGTAGGACTGTTTTTTCCAAACAGAACAGAGATGCATATATATATATATATATAAAAATAAAAAATCAGGCATTATATTCTGTTAGGCTTAAGGAGATCTTCCAGGACTATTTGGCTGTTAATAATCTATGCAGACTTTGAATCAGATCTAAAAAAAATTAGGTTAAATTGGTAATCCAAGATGTAATACTGCACAGATGGCTGCTTTCACTAGAACAAAGATATTTTTGTTATGCTTTAAAAGGCAAACTTCAGTATAATATTAGAAATACTTACATCTTCTTCCAACTACAAAAAGTAAATAGCTAAAAAAACACACACAAATCTTAAAAATAAAGAATTAGCACTAAAATTAGAAGCTGCCAATTTTACAGTTGTTGGTCAGAAAGATTTAAAAACCATTTCCCAGGCTTCTCTTCTGGTTCTTAGCTGGAAAGAAGAAGTTCATTGACAAAATAATCTGAGATTGTTCCTGTGGAACATCTAGCCCAGTTTTGCAGACAGGAACACTGGCATTGCAAGATCTGGATCAGATCTGAGTTCCATCTAGTTAAGGATTCTGTCTCTAATTAATAATGCTCAGTACCAGATATTTCAGAGGAAGGAGTGACAACCCTGCAGTAGGCAGATATGACCTCCACATTGTCTCATCCTGATTTCCCTTACTTAAATTGGTTGAAGCTCTGAAGCATGAACTTTAATATCCCTTTCAAAATTTGTTATTAATTATAGCTGGAGATTCTTGATATCCATATAAATGTCCAGTCCTTTTTTTTTTTTTTTAACCTTGCTATGCTCTTGTCTGAACAAAAACGTGGAACGCATTTCCTATTCCACAGCGTTTGTCATTATTTTTGTAGCAATTGGTAACTGTTTGTGTATGTATTGTACGTTTATAATACTACGGCTATAGTTTGCTGTTCTCCATGTCCGCTGAAGGTAGGACAAGAAATAATGGAGTTAATCTGCAGCAAGGGAGCACTAGGTTAGATATGAGTAAAACCTTTTTAACTATAAGGGTAGTTAAGCTCTGGAATGGACTTCCAAGGGAGGTTGTGGAATCCCCATCACTGGAGGTTTTTAAGAACTGATTGGACAAACAGCTGTCAGGGATGGTCTAGGTACTCTGGTCTTGCTTTAGTGAGGGGGCTGAACTTGATAACTTCTTAAAGTCTCTTCCAATCCTACATTTCTATGATTCTGTACTCTAATTTTAGCTTTTTAGAAATACAATGTGGGAGAACTCAATGTTTGCCAAGTAGAACAGATACTTACATGAGTATTAGAATGTTTCAGTGCTCTTAAAAAAACCCAACTGTCTATATGTTCTTTAAAATCATTTGGCCTATTTTAAAGTGGTCAGTGTAACTTCAAATATAAAATTAAAATGTAGACTGAGTTACCCTGGCCCGGTCTGGGGGTCTGTTGATGTGCTTAACCCTCTGAAAAGAATTATTTTCTTATTAGGCACGAGGGAAAAAACGACAGATAGGATGGTTCCCTGCTAACTATGTAAAACTTTTAAGTCCTGGTACCAGTAAAACTACGCCAACTGAGCCACCTAAATCAACAGTATTACCTTCCGGTAAGTAATGCAGTAATGTTCTCAAAATATTTGTTCATCTGTGTCACTTGTGTAGTTTAGCACTGGACATTTCTAGGGAATTAACTGTTATACTAGTCACTTGGGTTTCAAAGTTCCTTTCTAAAATATTTCATTTTTCTTATGAATTTCTATACAATTTCTTTATTTCATCTATAGAGTATTTTCTCATCTAACTTTGATCATATGCCTTTAGGGAAAGAAGACCAGTTGGGTTAACATGGAATATATCTGTCATACATATTTGCTTATTTTAATGCTAATGAAAGGATACAGGACTGGTAGCCCTAGAGACTGAAATATGCTATCCACTAAAGATCCAGCCCAGGCAGTAACAAACCATCCTACTAATATATGTTAACTGTGGCAGGACCAGGTTTAGGGGTGAGAAGATAGCTCATTCTTATATCCTTAATATCCCTGCTGAGTTTGCCAGTTTGGGTGGTACCTTTGTGGTAAGGACACTTGCCCGTTAGGATCTGAAGTGAGACAATCAGTTTGTTCCATATAAGCCATTGAACGATATCCAGATGGTAATGTCTTCCATTGTTGTTGACCTGGCTTGGACTTACATTTGTACAGTACTTCCCTGAGCTATTCTCTAACCATTATCATTCCCTTGAGCAAAAAGGAGTCTGTTTCTAATTGACTGTGTATAAAACATTGGACTTACACACTGACACACCGAGCATGCCGTCTGTCTTGATTTTCTGTCTCCAAATATCTAGGAAAAGTAGTCATAAGTATTTAAATGCTAGGGAACTAGATAAATCATGAAATTATAATGGAATACTCGAATGACTGAAAGCTGTCATCTGATATGTTCAGAGACCTATTTGAAAAGTATGAAATAAGTTTTTGGTGAAAGCAGGCGGCCACATCAGAAAAGTCTGCATCCCAAGTGGCACTAAATGGCCCTCTTCTTGGTAGACTTAGCAGGGAAACAAAAAAGTCAACTGGCATGAAGACTGATCTACCCTCTCACCACTGGTGAGGTAGCTCCCACCAGTTCAGGCGTGGGGCACACTAGCAAGGCATTGCGGAGGCACTTGTATTTTCTGTATTATAGGGCTGACAAGCTAGAACCTTTCACAAGCGCTAAAAATGTTTTATACAAATACATAAACATTCTAGTAATGTCTTACATTATTGGTATCATGAATATTGGACACACCATCAAACATGATTGTATCAAATACAACTTTATATTGATTTTGGAGAGTGTGTGGAAGAAAAGAGACTGTCTTGTCTTTCCTTTTGTAATGATGATGTCCTCATTTAGCATGTGGTCAGTCTAATTGGGTGTCTTTATGGAGGAAGTCTGGAGGTATGGGCTGGTGGAACCGAATATAGAAGGGTTTTTGTGCAAAGGAGCCACTTATGGCTGTGGGGAGTAGAACTGAGAAGAATGTTCATAAAAGGAGAGTAGTAGTGGCCAGAGTAGTACATAGAGAGGGGTGTTTAAAATGTGCAATAGCACATGATGTCTGGAGTTTGAAAGGGAAGGACTATCAAAGGCTGGTACCAACAACAGTTTGATGTGTAGCTATTTTTTTTCTCTTTCTGCTTGCGCTGCCACTATACTTGTTGTTGTTGGGTTTGTGTGTGTGCGTTCATCATAACATAACATGAATTGTGTGACTTTGGACAGCTTTTTAAATTCTGTTGCATGGACACTTTTTGTCTATTGGGACCTTGAGACTTTCTTAATTTCTCACTGCTTTATATCTGTCCCCTTCGAAACCTGTGATGTGAGCACTGTCCTCCTAGTTTGAGAAATGAGCAGAACTCCCTTCATAGCCTGTGAGTGCCACTTCTGTATTGCCACAGGTAAAGAGGTTATTTTATAGAAATACTAGGAAACCTCTTTCCAAGCATTCCTACTTATTTTAAAGAATTAAGTGTGCTGCTTCCATAGTATTTGTAGCTTGTGCTGACGTGGAGACAGCCAGACAGGAACCTGGACTCTGATTCTAACCCATGTATCAGATGATGTGTTTCAGATAATCCCTGGGCCAACTGCACGTCTCTCTCTCTCTCTTTTTTTTTTTTAAACAGAAACAAGGGGTACATCTGCTTTAGGCTACTTTTATAGCTGTCTGTGGGTTTTGGAGCTGCTGTCACTGCTAGGAATGCAAGCAAATTGGGATCATTCCTAGGGTTTTCCATCTGAGATGAGGGTACAGTAGAACCTCAGAGTTTAGTAGTTTACATTTAACATGGTACTGTACTGTATTTGCTTCTTTTTTGTCTCTGCTGCCGCCTTATTGTACACGTCTGGTTCGAAATGAGGTGTGTGATCGACTGGACAGTTCGTTAACTCTATTGCTCATAACTCTGAGGATCTGCTGTATATTCAAAACTCAACTAGCAAACTTAAGTGTAGTGGGATAGGACCAAATTCAGACTTTATTTGGCTTGATACAGTATTAGTTGGGACAAATAACAATGGATGACAAATTACATTTTTTCTGCTTAAGAAACAGAATGCTAAAAATGTATAAATGTTAGAGAAACTGCACTGAAATGTGTACACTGTATGTAGTTAAATGTGGAAATTAGCTTGGATTAGTTATCTGACTCCTCCTTAGCGTGATAGGCAAAGCAATAATTAAAAGGAGTCATAACAGTCTCCAAGTCTCTGGAGAAGTAAACAGGAATTATTTTGAGTTGTACAAGTGCTATCACGGAGTACTGGGAGGAAATTAAGAAAGAGGAAATTAATGCTGAATATCATGGAGCTGTTTCCTGACACAGATCTATTACTGTCAAAATGATCTTTTGCGGGGGAAAATACCAGAAGCCCCATTGCTTGGAACATAGAACATAACAGAAAGGAAAAGGAAATAAGTTGTTGTTGTTTTGTTTAAAAGAGAACACAGCCCTACCTGGCTTGGGAGAACTGGGCCAGTTTTCTAATTTTCCTTTCTATTGTGATTGTGTGGAGCCATTGTGTCCTGGGAGCCACTCAGACATACTGAGTTCCATGATAAGAAAATAGAAAAATATATTGCAGGCAACAATTTTGCCTTGGCAAGAGGATGGGTTAAATGACCTAACAAATTGTCTGATTTTTTTTTTCCCTCCCCCACTCTCCCTTCCACACCAGTCTCTAATTTCTGATATTCTAAACATCTCTAGCAGCATTGGCACCAGTCAGCTTGCTTTCTCCTGACTGCAGCTGTGTTTATTAGGTGGCTTTCTCCCCCTTCAAAGAGAAGTTATAATACTTCGAAGAAAGAGTCCATATCCTAAATTTGTAAAAGTGGGGTTCGAAAATGTTATGTATGCCACAGTTATTTGTCAGCTGACCAGTTCTAGCTGAGAGAGTAGGCTTTGTAATGCTAGAGAAGATCCAGAACATGTGGGATTGATTTGTCTCCTCATAAAACCATTGTAGAGCTTTTGTGGGTAGAATAACTATAAAACTAAAGTTAAATGGCTGTAGAAAACTAATATCTAATCCTAGAACAAGTTTTGACTTTCTGAAAGTCAATCTTGATATGTAAACCCATCTTATTATTTGCTGAGTATTTTCTAACCAGGGAAGTAGTGCAGGCAGTAATCATTATTGTAACTTGAATACACTTACATGTGATATTTTATTGAAATGTTACCGATGCCATAGATTTGTTCATTTATCTTACAGTGTGCCAAGTAATTGGCATGTATGACTACACTGCACAGAATGATGATGAACTGGCATTCAACAAAGGCCAGATCATAAACGTCCTGAACAAGGACGACCCAGATTGGTGGAAAGGAGAAGTGAATGGACAAGTGGGTCTCTTCCCATCCAATTATGTGAAACTGACAACAGACATGGACCCAAGCCAGCAATGTAAGTGACCTGTTTACTATCTTACTGTTACTGCTTATGTAGTATTTTAAAATGTAACATGCAGCATTGCTGTGATTCTGCTCTGGTTTGCAGAACTCAAAGCTTGACCACTGCTGCATTTGCCAAAGTCTCTTTGAAGACCTTCTGTAAAAGAAACCTTATTTTGTGTTTTGGTTTTTTTAGTTCCATCCCCTTTGTAGCATGTTCCCTTTTATCATTTTTGCATCATGCTGTTTACATGCCTGACTCATTTTCCTAGCTTGAATTTTGCTCATTGTTTTGTTTTGCTTATGTGTTGTTTTCCTCCTTTTTCTAGGAATCATATGTTGTCCATCCCCCACTCAGGCTTGAAAGTCCTCAAAGAGACCCACTATCCCATATCACTGCCCAGAGGGATGATGGGAGATGCAGCCTTGATCATGTGACTTCCAGCATGATCATCTACTGCCTTCTGAGTAGAAGAACACACTGCAGAGCAGTTTACCTCATTTTACATTAGTTGCATGTAATCGCAATGTTTGAGTTAATTATCTACAGATATAGAAGCAAAATTACAAAAAAAAAAAAAAAAAAAAAAAATACACAGGATAGTGGGTCCTTTTGTGGCTTTCATAGTTACCAGACTAATTTTTTCCACCTTTGCACAGGTGCTTTCAGTAGTTTTACAAATAATTTTAAATGTGTATTTTAGCCTTTTAAAGGAAAAGAATAAATAAAATTTCTGCAATGCAATTTTGTTCTTGCAAAAAGACCCACTATCAAGGAATGCTGCATGTGCTATTAAAATTGTTCCAAATGTCCATAAATCTGAGACTTTATGTATCCTTTTTTACTGTTCACTAGTCCAGTGTTATCAATGTCTTGTTTTTTTCTATTACAAAAGAACAGAAGGAGTTAGATCAGTTTAAGGAACTTTAACACATGCCCAATTGGTATTTTGTTCCAGTTCTTATACTGTGTGTATCATGTGTTCCTTGTTGAGTGTGTAATACATTGTGGACAGAAGAAATTAATTTCCTTCCAATGCAAGAGATACTATCCTTGCATAATGCTGTAATCCTTATTGCAATTGATTTTATTTTGCACAGTTATTTGTAGCTACAGTACGAAAGCATCTTTGTTTTGTTTGTCTCAGATTTGTGTGGTTTTTGCATTTTCATATCCGAAATCAGTAGAATATTACATTCATGTGGTCTTTGAGAATTAACATTATTTTTTTTCAACCTGTTACATGAAGTTTTATTACCATCGTTACTTTTACAAGACTATGGAACATCATCTTTTGAACAAGTAATTATCTTGACAAGAAAGAATGTATAGAAATATCTCCCTGCAATTAATTTCCAATGTTTACATTTTTTAACTAGACTGTGGAATTTATACAAATTAATATTAAATGGAGCTTACAGTCAAGTTTATGTAGTAGATGTGCTGTAGCCTAAGCCATGTTTGTCTTTCAAACATTAGTTATAAGCTCTTAATGAAATGCCTGGTGCTCTCTGCACCGGGGGCGGGGGGGGGAAAGAACCATGCCTCAAGCACAATATAGCCGTTTTACTAATGACTTTAACATTTAGTCACGTTCTGTTCATGTATTTCTAAATTTCATGCTGGCGGTGTCGTAGAGTTCGTTCCTTCCCCCTTCCCCCTTTTCATGTGGTGCAAAGAACAAGTGAAGCTCCTTATTCAATTGCACTTCAGTATTTTCATTGATATGAATGTAAAATATATAAATATATAAAAACCTGCAGCTTTAACAACTGTAATACAGCCTTTACAATTAGTCACATGTATAGATAATTAAATTCTTCGTATAAAAAGCTAGACCAAAATGTGTTTGTCTTCTTGTTGCTGTGTACAAACAGAATTTGACAAGTGGTATTAGTATGTGTAACAACTTAACCATACATGAATAAGCTGAAACTCAGCTTTTAATACAGAGGGAAGTTTGTGGTGTTTCCTTTGCATACTGAGACATGCTCAAATTGATCACAATTAATTACAACTTTTCAAACGTGGCTCCTGATCCTAAGTGTTTTCTAAATGCTACATTGAAACCAATCAACATGCAAGTCTCATCTGTCGGTAGAGAGTGGAGCAATTATAGTATGTTACCACATTGACTCTCAAACTTAATTTTAAATCTAGGATTTAAGCTTAAAATTTGCTTGTTAGTTTGCTACACAGATTTTCCTTCTCCTAGAAGTGCATTCAGCACTGTACAGTATAGTGTATTTCCTTCACTGGTTTGCAAAAATATATGCTCTGTACACCAGCATAACTTAAAGTAAATATTTTGCATAGCACTCAAACATTTTCATACTGTAATCATGCATGCCAATGTCACTTTAGTGGAGGCTTTCTCAACATTCCCATTATAAGATAGTGTGTGAAAAGATGTGTAACTTGACTATAAACATTTGTCCTAGAACACAATATTGTCCTGTATAACACCAGCTCATAAATGGATTTTCTCCAAATTTGGGCAATATCTTTGTAATTACAGTACTTAAATGAATATTTTTTCTTTTCTGTGTAGATGTAGTGGTGTCCGGTGGTTTTTTTGTGTGTGTGCTCTTTTTTAGTGTTTAAAAAAAAGAAGAAGAAGAAGAAAAAAATCGGGCAATATTTTTTAAAAAATTTTCATAAGAAATTTTGATACACTCACTTATTATGCATGATTGACAAATCACAATGGCACCAAAGTTCATGGGGTTAATGAGCCATGAACTGAAGAGTCTAAGTTTGCTTCTATAAACACATTAACGTATAGTGTGCCAAGAATCCTTGCTCTGAAGAGTGCTGTATACCACTTGACACGGCAATAGCTTATAAAGCAGTCCATTGTTGCGAATAATCAACTCACTAAATAGCTCAAAGCACAGACTAATGTGTCCTGAAAAAGACATTCAAGTGAGCCATTATGGTGTATGTTAAAGCACATGAAGGTAAAAGGTATCCATAATATTTGTTTACTCAATAGACTATAATAATTCAAGGGAATTGTATCTGCTATATAGTTACATTATTTGCAAAGGAATTGTAGTATCAGAATGAACTGTCATACACATCCATTGTTACCTTTCTAGATTTTCAAATTTCTACATTAAGTAAAAACAAAATCAAAGGGACTGTAAAGGCAAAAAACTTAAATTAGATCCTTTAATATTACACCATTGAAAGCAAAGACTTTGAGTTATTCCTCAGAATCCAATTTTGACTCTTCTCCCTCTTCATTCACCCAGTCCATCTAAAAAGATCTTTAGCCTCCTCAACCACACAAAACCCAAAAGGCTATTGAGCCTGGTTCTGCAGCTTCTTCTTAGTGTATATGCAACATGCCTCAGGTGGCAAGCAGATGTATCCAGAAGAAACCTTAGCCTGCCATAGTGACTCAAATATCAAGCTCCACAGCCACACTGAGATTCAGAGCTTCCTGTGATGAATTACTCCCATGTCCTTGTTTCTTCAGTCCCCTGACCTGGGACTGCAAAACCAGCAGAAGTTAATCCTCCTCTAGGAGGAAGTAACACCATGATGTACACAGAGGAGGGAGGGTGCATGGCCTGTCAATCATTCAACAGGTTTTTAATATAACCGCAATTTAGAAAAAGAGGGAAATCCTGTCACTAGCCTCATGCTGCAAGGCTCCGGAAAGCCATTCTAGGTATAGGAAAGGTTAATCCTCGTGTTGCACGGAAGCTTTTCTTGTTCTTTCTGGCTAAGAGCAAAGTTACAACAACACTGCATACAGGAAAGGAGCGGTCATTCAAAGGGACAATGATGAGATTGGGTTTATGGCCCGTTTTAAGTCTTTTCTGCACAGTTCATAGACATTTAGTCATCTGAGGAAGAAGTGTCCTTCATGAAAGTGGTTGGAAAGGGACTTCTCAAGCATGCTCGATGGAGCTGGCAACAATTTTCAGCACTGATTGCCTTCAGCAAGACTTCGTTCCTGTGATGTGGGTTGTCTGGAGCAACTACTGTACTTACTTTGGCATTTTTCAGGTTGTAGAAGAGAGATTTTTCTACTTGGAATAGGGATTAGTCTCTAACTTCTGTTTACTTGAGTAAAAGTAGCTTAAGTGTGTAGTTTAACAGAATAACTATGACTGTGTATTTAAGTACTGATATAGGCAACAAATTTGCAGACTTAGCATCAGGCCTCTTACCTGAATTATCATTTTGATTTTTCTTTATTCCTCTTTATTTTAGAAACTCCTTAAAGGAAAGCTGCATTGATTTTGCTCAGCACAAACTAACAAAAACTAGTCCGGCTGAAATCCATATAAATTTGTTTGTAATTCTCTTGTGATAACTAGCATAATGCCATGAAATGACCCAATGTTGACAACAGTATAAATCAGATTATGGAACAGTTTCCATTCTGCTGTATTATTGAATTAACAGTTAGGTGAAAAGTATTGTTGTTTCACTGTATTCATATTTGTACAATTTATATTATCAATTAATACTATTGTAAAGTTTGTGAATCTAATGCCTGTAGAAGGCATTGGTTTGACCATATTGGGATACTGAAAGCCTCTATTTATCCTAGCTACAGAACAAGAACTTTGGGATGATTGCTAATGTGAGGTTTCCATTCACTCTCCTTCCTTGCCCTTCATGCCCCTTCAATTGGCTTCAACTCTGACCCTGCAGCAGCTGTAGCTAGTGGTGAGAAGGAAGTTCAGCCCTGATAGTCCATTTGCTTTTTAACCTCTCTGCTCAGACTGTCAAGGGTTTTGGTTTGTGCTCACAGAGTATTGGACTAGCACCTCCAACTCACAGGTCAACATAATTCCTTGGTAACTTGTGGTGAGATGGTAACGTCTTTTGGTAACTACCAAGCTGAACTGGATTCAGATCAGTGACAGAGGTAAAAGGCTCCACATGAAAAGATCACATTCCTCACAGCCACATGCAGGATTATTTATACTGGACCGCTCCTCAAAGTCACACAGCAATGTGGTAATTCTGGATCCTGACCTCTTCCTCAGAAGGAGGAATTCTGAATCAGTTCCCCTTCTTTTGGTGAGAAAGTAAAGCCAGGAAAGCAAGAGGACAGGGAGAGCTTTGTCCTGAAAGAAATAATTAAGTAACAAGTTTACTACTATGTCTGTTTCTGAGTTTTTGGAATATGGTTCTTCTAACTCCATTGAGGACTGTTCGGGACCTTAGCAGGGATTCAAATGTCACCCTGTGAAAGTTACCTCTTGCTCTGTTGTACAGTAAACTTAAGTAGTTGACATTCATAGCAAATTTCAAGACTGTTAACTGAGAAGCTTGTTGCTGAAGACAGTGTAAAGTTGGACTGGGCTGCTCTTTCCTGTTCCAAATCAATGATGGTATTCAAGTGCAAGATGAGTTCCCCATATTTCCTTGTCATTAGCAAACACTGGTCAGAGGCCCATGATGGGCAATATTTGGTCCTGGATTAGTGATATGATTTTCAGATCCCCGCAATGCTTTAAATAATTGCCAGAAGTCAATGGAAATCTGCCAATTCATATTTTTAAATGCACATGGGATTTTATTCTTCCCATGGCAAATTTTGGGGAGAAATAATTTAGAGTTATATTTTTTTAAAAGTTTTAGTAGGTTTCCTATTCCCCCCTTGAGTGCCTAACCAGCCTTTACCCTTCAGCTTCTTGTTACAGGATTGAAGCAAATGTTTCTTTCTTCCCCAGTAAGATCGTGTAAAAAACCACAAAACATTGAGGAAGGCCTTTGTAGCTGCAGAATGAGGGTTGATAGTGACGTACTAGAAATGTGTTCTGTTGATTTTCATAAGGCCAGCCTCTGACTCTCATTTACACTTCAGAATTTTAACAAAAATTAACATGACTGTTGTGAAAAATGACTGTGGTAGTGTCAATGAGACCTACCACCTCTAAAGAATTGGGTGTGAGCAAGTGAAGGAGACATATGATGTCTGTGACTTGTTCTGGCAGAAAGATTAGCCCATGTAATATTTTGTAGGCTGGCCCTTTAAACCTATCTTTCTCAGGTCTTTTTTCCCCTAATGCAAAATTTCAGCCATTTTTAGAGAGGTCCATGTACTACCAGTAGATGGATGTGTGGCCAGTTAAGAAAGCATATACCCTATGCAAGCTCTTCAAGGCATGGACCGTGTCTTGTACGCTTTCAGCACTTTATAAATAAAAGGTATATCAAGTAATGATACTGAGCAATATTCTTCTCTGGAACACAGCTATTTGGCCTTTTTGCCTCTAGAGGGGAATACCATTGCTCATTCTGCTGTGGCTGCCTGATTAAACCTTCAAAAATTGTTAAAAATGGCCATAAAGGAAGATTTGGACCTTGTTTAATGAAGCAGAATGGTGAGGGGGAAAAATGAGGGGTAGACAAAAGCATCATGGAATTTTGCACCCCTTCTGTCTGTCAGTAGGTGGCCTCCCTCCTTATGTCCACTGGAATTGGGCTAATCATGCTTCTGTAGTCCTGGTGAATATCAGGTAAATAGGTGAGAACAAAGATCTTCTACAGATTTCCTTTTGTCGCACTTCTGGGAGGGCTAGTGCCATCTGGCTACCAGAGTTCAGATAAGCAGGTCTGATGACATGGTGGTTAAAATGCTGTCGGGCAATTTACTCTACCACTACTATAATCACCATCACCATTTTACAGTCTTCCTTAGGATTCTCTGTGCGGAAGGGTTAAAGAATATTTGTTTTAAATGGAGTACTAGATTTTATTTCTATGATACGCTGACTGTAGTTAGGCAATGGTGGTGGTGTTTTTTTACAGGTCTATAAAAACATTCTTTAACGGACAACATAGGGTCATAGAAGTTCGAGCTGGAGAAGACCTATTTGATCACTGGAGTCTACAATCCCTTGTGATATTGCCCCCCAGTGGAGGATGCACAGTATCAGATGTTTGTACTAAGTTGATGATACAGCAGGAATGGTGTCCCTAGCCTCTGTTTGCCAGAAGCTGGGAATGGGCGATGGGATCGATCACTTGATGATTGCCTGTTCTGTTCATTCCCTCTGGGGCACCTGGCATTGGCCACTGTCAGAAGACAGAATAGTGGGCTAGATGGACCTTTGGTCTGACCCAGTGGGGCCATTCTTACATCTGAAGTTAGCCAGTAAGCTCAGAAGAAAAGGAGGCAAAATGGGATTGTCTTAGCCAATCAGAGTGCACAGATGCTGTATAAGTATTGAGATATAATTATTTTCCCCCAATTATGCAGAGCCTTAGCATTTTTGGGCAAGCCTGTGAAATAATTTTGTACTGCATCCACCTCCTTGAGACATAGTGGACAGGAGTCAGTTGTGATCTCACCACTATACTGTGCTGACGTAAAGATTGTGGTTAGATCTGGGATACGTTGTTGTTGGGGATACATTACAAACATAACTGACTCATTTTGCATTAAAAGGGTGTGTGCACATGTGGAATAGTTAGGTCTCCACCAGATTCCTGTTGCAGAAGTAGAGCCCCGCTGCTTGTTCCATTCATCTGTAGTGATTGGTTTATATCCATTTTTCTTTTCAAGGCTGCCTTTGCAAAGAAAGGGGGCAGGAACTTTCCTTTTGTAAATGAAATCAGCGATTCTCCTTTACAATTCTAGAATCCCCCAAGTCAGAGGGCCCTGCAGTCACAGGAGACCAAAGGCTTTCCAGAGGAACAGTTGCGCACTGTCTCATTCCAGGCATCCAGTTTACCTAATCCTCTGTTTCTTTCTCAGCTATACGGTGTGTCTGAATATCTGTGCATTGACTGATACTCATTAACCAATCAGAGTGCAGGGATTTGCATAATTGCATGATTATTTCTTATTAAATATTGTGAATATGCAGATATCTCTCTCCTTTAATTGGCAATTATAAACCCTTTGCTCCACTAATTGCTTAAAAGAAAAACCCCAGTGAACCCCACTTGCCATTGACTTCAGTGGAACCATGATCAGACCTTTCCTCTTTGTTCCTGTTCCCCTAAAACCTTTCCTTCCCCATAGGCCAACATGATTCATAATTAGTTTACATTTGGAGGATCTTAACCTCTTCCTCCAAATTCTGATCTGAAATAAAAGATATACTGTCTTTTGAGAAGAGCCTTGCTTAGGTTCCGTATGGATGGGAAGGGGTGGTGATGGAGAGAATGAATGGAAAGAAAGGGATAAAATGTCTAAGTCTCTAAGGTGCCACAAGTACTCCTTTTTCTTTTTGCGAATACAGACTAACACGGCTGCTACTCTGAAACCTGTCATTATGCAAGGCACTGCATTTAGCCGTATGGAGTGGAAATCTATCAACTGCATGAAAAAACTTGTATGCATCCGATGAAGTGAGCTGTAGCTCATGAAAGTTTATGCTCAAAGAAATTGGTTAGTCTCTAAGGTGCCACAAGTACTCCTTTTATTATTTTTAACAATTTACTGTTCTGTCCATATTTACGGCCTGATCCTAGAGCCCATTGTAATTGATGGGCTTTTGTCCAGGACCTGTAAGCTCATCAGGGCAGGGACTGTCCTCTTACGTTTGTGTAGCACCCAGCACAATGATCATGATTGGTGCCTCTGGAAGTTACTGTAATACAAATAATAGCAATAACATACAGCAATAACAGCCATTTGGGGGTGGGGGAGGACTCTCTTTAATTTACACTGTGAATATTTAATTTCAAGTTTCAGAATAAAAGAGTAATAGCCCAAGGATGTTTCTTGTTAACCTGATGATAACCATATCTCTTTCCTCCGCTGATCTATGCCTTCAGTCTGTTTATTTAACTCTCAATACAGTTATTGTCTTACACCTTCAAGTTGTTCAAATGAACTCCAAGTTTTTTTAAAAGGACTGTTCCATAATCTCTCTTCAATATGATAAAGTATCTTTTTTAAAAAAATCAGGAAAATTTCAAGAAGTGCAGAGAAGGAGTTCAGCAACACACTTAAGTCTTATTTCAACAAGGTATTCAGATACTGGACTAACTTAAGCACATGTGTAGCTGCACTGGTGACTACTCATGCTTAAAGTTAGGAACCTGCTTACGTTCCTTGCTGAATGAGGGTTTTTCAGATAGACGCGTTCCATTTGTCAGTGGCAGCAGCACCTGCTTATCCAAGGCAGTTTATGGTCCCCGCAAGGAAGGAGCTCTTTTAGTTGGTTGAATTCATAATATTATTACAGCTGCAAGTGGAATTTAGACTTTTATAAAAAGTACCTTTTACAATCTCCGGCTTCCCTGAAAACTAGTTATAGCCCTTTCATCTCACATTTTAGTTTGAAAAGGAACCCAAAGATTGTTTGTTTTTTATGTCGAGGAGAAAGTTCCTAATCTTTATGCACCTAAAAAAACCATTCTGCATTGGAAAAGTATTTTCCACTTATTCTGCTCTGATTGAAATCAGGTTTTTTCCCCAAATATTAAATGTTCAGAAGGAGACCAATTGTTGAAGTTCAAAGTGGCCTATTTAAAGTTCCCATTGGCAATCTGACAAGCTATTTGAAAAAATATTCCTTTTTGAGATTTTAAATGTTTCGTATAAAACTTTAGTGGTTGGAATAACACTTCAAACCAAGGTCATCAGCATATTTGAAGAGAAAATCTCTCCAGTCTTAAAAAAAACAAAACAAAACACTTAGGTAGGGTATTCGTATTTGCTGAGGCTGGCAACTCAGTAAGAAAACTAAACTCTGGTTACGAGACCTGTGTTGTACTGTATGTACTGGAAAATTTCTCTGAAAGCAGCCATTTATAAAGCAGGATTGAAGCTTTTGGTTTTTGAACAACTCCCAGAGTTTCTAATATTTTGTCACTAGGCCAGCGCATGATTTCATTGATTATTCTCAGTGTTACCTTCTCATTTGATCAACAAAAGTTTAAAGAATCTCATTTAAAGAACTACAATATGCAATATCTTAAAGGACCATTGTCAAAATGTTTAGGCCCCCAAAATGATCTACTTTAAAGTTACTATAGTCCTACAGGATGCCCCCTTGGCTAGTCATATCTAATTTTTGTTTTTCAAATCTACCACTCCGGTAAATTTTTTTAAAACTGTTTATGTAGAACCCATGAGTGTGCTCTGCTGCTAATCAGCCAACAGAGGGAGCGCTAGTTAAAGCAGAGGTTCCCAAACTGTGGTTCATGGACTACTTAATAGTGATCGATAGAAACTTGGCTGGTGACAGGGGGCTGAATTTTCCTTGTTTCCAGCTACTAAATTGCATTTAAAAAGCTAAAAATATAGTAAGTACTCTCCTAGTATTAAGGTTACATGGAAGCAATTTCAGTAGTTGCCACAAGGAAGTGATATGATTGAGAATAGGAGGAGAGGTGATTCACACTATGAAAAATATGAGAATACCTTGCCTAAAACAATACTCTCCTCAAAGTCAGGTCTAGGTATGATGGTATCATGGATGATGCTGGTGAACAAATAAATAAATAAAAAGCCTTGATCATTCTAAACTCCATGAAAAATTTTGCAATAGCAAGTTCTTCTGTCAGAAAATGCCATTTTGTCAAAACTGAAACTTTCCATGGGAACAGGTCAATTTTGATACATTTTCATTCAGAAAAAAATCAAACCCAAGCATTTTAATACATTGAAACCTTCCATTTTGACATTCGTGGCCCAGAATGTTTCAGTTTTTTGTTTTTAAATGTATTATATTTGTATTCTATTATAAATGGAAAGACACCCCCCAAACCCTTCCACTGACTTCAGTAGACTTTGGATCAGATCCCTAGAGACTTGGATAGTCAGTTTTGAAAAGAAAAGTGAAGAAAATTAAAATAAAATAAAATAGACAGAACACTACTGGATAGAATGTACACTTTGAAAAGAATGACAGACTAAGGCTTTGTCTGCCCTAGCACTTCTGTTGGTAAAACTTTTGTTGGGCAGGGGTGTGAAAAAGGCACCCCCCCTCACTGACGTAAGTTACACTGACCCAAGTGCCGGTGTGGACAATGCTATGTTGGTGGGAGATGTTCTCCTGCTGACATAGCTACTGCTGCTTATTGGGGATGGTTTAATTATGCCGATGGGAAAGCTCTCTCACTGACATAGAGCGGCTGAATGGGAGACCTTACAGCAGGGCAGCTGCAGGGGTACATCTGTGCCATTGTAAGCTCTCTAGTGTAGACATAACCTAAAATGGAGCATCTTCTCAACAGAACCAACTCAAATCTTGCAGTGTATGGCTATTTGAGAGAATACTTCTCACTGCTATTGTATTTATTGTATTCCCTATCACAGCAGTTAAGATCCACCTTGATGCTCTAGCCTCCTTGTCCCTGAAACCTGCTCCCTCTTAAGCTCACCAAAGCTTTAGTTCAGCCATCCTCAGGCTGCAGGCTTTTGTTTTAGCCAGGCTTTCATTCATTTGTTTTATTAATTGTTAGATTCAAGATGATGGAATTGATGAACAAATAAGTAATAGGACTATGACTTTTTTTTTATTGAGCCTCGCTTTAGAGGCAGCTCAAGCCTTTTGATTTTTCAAGTAAATAAAAGATGAAACATTTTCAATTTTGTGCTGTTGCATGTTGAGAGAATGATAAATTAAATGAACAGGTGTCTGTTATTGTTAGTGACGCGTTAGCTGAAATATCACGGTTTGAATCTATTTCCAAATAGCCCTTACTAAATTCTCTGTCTCCTTTGTGTTTTCCAGGGTGTGCTGACTTACACCTCCTGGACATGTTGACACCTACTGAAAGGAAAAGGCAGGGATACATCCACGAACTGATCGTAACAGAAGAGAACTATGTAAATGACCTGCAGTTAGTCACAGAGGTAAGAAGAATGGCCAAGGTTTACAAAAAGGAGAGCTGAAAAGTAAGCTCCTAAATCCACATTTAGGCACAGAAACAGTGGCTTGATTTTCAAAAGTGCTGACCACCCACCACCTCATACTTGTCTGAGTGGGAACTGTTGGTTGCTCAGCACGTTTGAAGAGCGGGTCACTTATTTAGATGCGTAAACATGGATTTGGGAGCCTAACTGTAGTCCCCCATTTTTAAAAAATAGTGACTCGTAACTTAATCATGCGAAGTTGTAGGTTTTTGTTTGAAAATTTGTCTGACTTGCTAGGAATGATCTGACTTGAGTTTTTAGTATGCATGAGCAAGTGAGTCTCTTGTTACCAGCACTGAGACATCATCATTTAAACCTTCTGTTTTAGTACAGTCTTTTCACTTCTGATTCTAAAAGTTTATTTCTCATGTATAAGGTCTTAAGACTTAGAGGTTTAACTCATTGCACACAGATTCTACAGCCACGTTGGCACTTAGTTATCTGCTCTTCTGTGCCTAAATTCAGTTTCTTAATAGTTATTATGTGCATCTTTCATGCAGAGAAAATGGAAGCCAGATAGACATCTGAGGGAGAGCCCTTCTTTGCCAAAGTGGTCAAGATATGCAAACCTGATATGTGGTTAGATAAATAAAATAAATCAGTGAATAGTTATTTATTCAGCTCTGTGACTGCAGCAAAAAATCTGGAAGAAAAATAAGTTAATTTTTCTTGTCAAAATGAAAAACTGAAATAATGTTGTTCAGGTTTATTCAAATAGACGTTTCATTTTGAAAAGAAATTAAATGTTTTTCTATTTCTGGGGGTTTTTTTTAGTTTTTTCTTCTTTTGGCTGAAACTATTCACGGAATTCAGTTTGAATTCATGAATAGTTTTGGTGACTCCAAAAATGATTTTTTCGGTGAATTTTCTGTTTGCCAGGAACAAATTTTTTTCCAGCCCTAATCAGTAATAAATTGGGCACCTGTAGAGTCGAGTCCAAAGTAGACTTCTATGTAATTTATCACTGAGATATTTTGCAAGGGACCACTAGTATAAGAAAATGCCCAAGATTAAAACAGAAATAAGCCATCTTGTTTAACATCACTAATGCAAGTTTAGATTATGCCTTGTGAAGTGATACACTGTTCACAAACATCTTATCTGGAAACATTATGGCGCTCTAAGGCCGACAATATGTTTGAAATCTGTTCTAATGAAGATTAAATGTTGTTGTATTAAGTATGCAGACCTCTACATGGAGATTACGAACAAGAAGCTTAGTCACTTTGAACAGATTTAACAGTACACTTTCTAAATTGCTTCATTTTCCACATCTGTAGATCTTCCAGAAACCACTGATGGAGTCTGAGCTGCTAACAGAAAAAGAGGTTGCTATGATTTTTGTTAATTGGAAGGAGCTGATTATGTGCAATATCAAACTACTGAAGTAAGTTGCTTTTCTATAAAATAATTGACCTTTCCCACCCCCTCTTAATTATTTCATTGTGTGAAAATCATATTTGCTACCAGTGAAAACAGCAGCAGGTTGCAAAAAATCAAAACATATAATATTATTGCTTTGAATTCCTTTTTGAGAAAATCAAGTAGTTTGTTCATATTTCATAGGTGAAAAAGTATCATTTTACTGCCTAAATAAATAAATCTGTCTTGCTGTGAAAATGGTCAAAGTTCGGTGCCAAAGAGGAAAAATTTCCCTGGAGCAAATTTGTGAAAAGAATTTCATTTTAGCCCACAAGGGAGACTTTCAGCTTCAGGCTCCAATTCAGCAAACACCTAAGCTTATACTTTACTTTAAGCACATGCTTAAGTGATGTGCTAAATAAAGATGTACTTAAGCACATGCTTAACTGCTTTGCAGAATCGAGACATCAGCTATTTTCATCAAGAAAATCTGTGTTTGCTGGTAGACTTGGCCACATTTCACCCTCATTGAGATTCATAAATACTCATGTAAATACTGGCAATAAAAATGGCAGTTTCATTTAAATCTAACATCCTTCTTATTTCCTTCTTATTTCTCACTTGGTCCACTGCTCAGAGTTTGCTGATGGTAGTGGGTGGTTATGGTCCAATTGTGCAAGACTCAAAACAACATGCTTTCATCAAAGTCACTCACGCAGGACTTCTCAGTGAAGGGTTTTCCTCGAGGCTCTCTTGGCGACTATTCACTTCAGGATGATGAGTTTGTTTTGCATGCAGTATAATGTAATGCTAGTATATTTACGTTACGCTCCTCCTAAGTGACAAACCTGGAAATCAATTTAAGTCCAGTGAATGTGCACTATTTCTATGTTGTCTGAAGCAACTTGCATTGCTTCTTGTGTACATACTCCATATACTGTACATGGACTAAAGTTTAGTCCAGATAAATATTAAAATGACAGTATATAAACTCTTGAAGTACTTAGTCTCAGAAGAAGCCTTTGGATGCAAAGACATATATCCCAAATTCAACTGTCCCACCTTTTATATGGTTGATACAAACTTTAGATTCCTGGATATTAGGCCAGACTTTCTCCTTCTGCATATGTCTCCTTTTTGATACACATCTAAGATGCTAAAATATTGTTGTCCAAGTCATTTAAAAATAGTGGTCTTTATTTAATATTTAAGCCATTTTTTGGCCAAATTCTTAACTGGTGTAAATCAGCTTAGCTCTATGGACTTCAGTGGCTGTATGCCAGTTCACACCAGTGGAGGATCTGGCTTTATTTGTGATTTCTTTCAGGCATTAAACTGTACCACTTTCCAGCATATTGGCTGATACGATGAAGGAAAGAAAATGCTTTGAACAGAACTGTATGTTTTAGAGGGTGTGGTCTCGTTGTAGGTTAACAAAACAAGGAAATTGCATTGCTTTTTTTTAATATTAATTCTCAGTTGGATTTGCCTCAAGTTAATTTTGAACAGCAGTGTGGTGACCACAGACCAGTGGTTGAAAGTCCTATATGATAGTATATTTTTACAATATGGAATAAATCCTGTGCTGGTCTTCTGCTGTTCTGTAACCCTCTTCATTTCAAAAATGAACTATCAGCTAGTTCATTTCAGGGGTCAGTGACAATCCATTAATGGTCCAGTTACACACACAACATGCCTAGCATCTTTCGCTTTGTGTCTAGAGCGCTGCGTGTTCGTAAAAAGATGTCTGGGGAGAGGATGCCAGTGAAAATGATTGGCGACATACTGACAGCACAGCTGCCACACATGCAACCTTACATCCGGTTCTGCAGCTGCCAGCTCAATGGGGCAGCACTAATCCAGCAGAAAACAGATGAAGTCCCAGAGTTCAAGGAGTTTGTTAAAGTAAGAGACAAAATAACCACTGTGAATTTCTTACCTCCAAACTGCAGCTAATCGTTTTGCTGATTACAAAACAATGCTATGCTGTGGACAAGTGAAGAATCTTTAGGCCTGAATGTTCATCGAGGAGCAAGATTTGGTCAAAACATCATAGAAGATGAAGTTTTTATTATTAAAGTGTCAGTACTATTACAGTAGCACCAAGAGGCCCTGCTGAAATCAAGGCCCCAATGTGCGTGGCGCTGTACAAATACATAGTAAGAAACTGCCATGAATGGGCAAGATGGACAAAGGGTGGGAGAAGAAAAAAAGGCAAAGAAAAATAGTGTTTTGCTCAAGGTCACACAGCAGCTCAGAGGCAGAACTCAGGCCTCTTGGTTCAATCTAGCGCCCTGTCCATCAGACCATGCTGCCTCTGAGGTAGAAAAGGCTTATTACAGTGGGACATCCAGCCCAGCTCCCTGCTTAAGGTAGTATTGTTCCCACTTGAACTTTTCTAGTGTTTAGTCCAGTCTAGTTTTAAATGTTGAGAGATGGGGCTTCCACCACTTCCTTGGAAGAGTATTCTACAGCTTAAAGCAGCTCACTGTCAGGAAATGCATATGAATAGATGGCTAAGAGACAGCAGAAAGAAAAATGTAATAAGCACTTGTCTATACTTGAAATGCTACAATGGCACAGCCTGAGTGCTGCAGGTAATCCACCTCTCTGAGAGGCGGTAGCTAGCACTTTCTACACCGGGACTTAGGTTGGCTTAACTATGTCACTCAGGGGGGTGGATTTTTCACATCCCTGAGTGAAGTAGCTGAGTTTACCTGGCTTTTTAGTGTAGACCAGGCCACATGCTATCTATAAATGTTTGGAGAATGAAACTCCAAGTACTGCATGATGAATTATTATTCAGTGTGATACCTGGGGATCTGACTAAAAGTAATGGAGTTACATTAAAAAAAGAGGAAACATAGATTAAATACCAGAGGAAATGTCCTGACAGTGCAATGCATTGGGCTGCGCAGTAGTCTGCCGAGGGAAAAGGTGAAAGCCCCATTGCTTGAGTATTTTAAAAAGGGAATTGGCAAAGCACTAGAAAATGTTCTGTAGGGGACAAGGGTGCTTTGGAAGGGGCATGAAATGGATTATCTAGAAAATTGTTTCAATATATAATATCAGTGAAAAATGTTGTTAAATCTCTTTATTCACTGAGCTGTCAAACTTCTCAGGTTACTTGTGGAGGCAATCTACATAATTTCCAGTGTATATGTCACTTTTTTCTTTTGAAGAAAGAAATAGTGGAAATGTCTTTTTGTGGTCAACATGATGACACGGGAGATAATGTTGTGATGATTTCCATTCAAACCCATTAATAAATAATGTCGTCATTCATAAGCCCCGTCCCATAAGAAGGAAGCTTACTTCAATCAGAATGTTTATACAGTCCGAGAATATAGGTATCTCTAAGGATCATAAAGCTGTTCTTATCTCTGACATATTCTACCCTATTTTGTAAAAATATGAGAAATTCTGTTGCTCTGAATTTGTTTGTCATACTTCTTGTTCTGACTGAGAACAGGTTTATGTGACACATGCTATTCATTTATTGACTTACTGTTTTATCTTTTACCTTTTTTTAGGAACTTGTCTTCCACTGTCATAAACAAGCTGGCTAACAACATCTTACCTTTCATATTTCAGAGGTTAGCAATGGATCCTCGCTGTAAAGGAATGCCGCTGTCAAGTTTTCTGCTGAAGCCTATGCAAAGGGTAACAAGATACCCACTAATAATTAAAAATGTACGTTTTTTTTTTTTGCAAACATACTGGAATGTATTTAGTGTTGCTTGGCTTGTAGCTTATTTGTAGTTAAGTTTCCCTATGTATGTCCATTCTTGCTATTCTCAAGATGCTAGACACATCTGGTATGATGGGGAATATGGGCCAAATTTGTATTTCAATTACACTGGGATAAATCATCAGTAACTCGGCTGACTGCAGTGGAGTTATTCTGTATTTACACTGGCATAATTGATGGAAGAGTATAATTTATATGCCAAGGAACGGGAGGGTTTAGCAGCAAAAGCTGGGTGGTGAGTATACAGTAAAGGAGTGGGGAGGGACTGAGTGGTCTTACACTCTTGCTAGCTGTTTTTCCTGCTGTACATGCCTTCCCCTCCCCCTGGGCTTGTGAGTTATTCATTTTGCACAGCCATTGAAGCCAGATTGGTGCAAGTTACATTACTGTACAACTTACATCCATTTTCTGTCCAACTTTCATCTGATGTCTAACTCAGATCACCATTACCATTACTACTGAATTTGGTCCAAAATTTATCTAGGAGAGAGACATTATACCAGGCCTGAATTTGGCCTGAAAAGTCAGATTCCTTCAGCAGCCCTGAATCCTCCTCTGTATATGACAAGATGTAATGGGGTGGCACCCACCTCTCGTGAGCGCCCCGTTCTGGTCAGGTGTGCAGTCTTTCAGTTCTGGTGACCCTTGTCGCTGGTTTCTCAGTGATTCAGCCCTCCGGCCAAGTCTCTCACACTATCTGTATGTGAATTAGAACAGACCCCTTCTGGGGTATACAGTGCACCAGGGCCCAATCTCAGTACCCCTTAATTGGTGTCTCTCTAGCCCTCCCCAGGCTCAGTCTTTAAGTGCTCCCAGCCCTGGTATGGGCGTACCCTCAGGGCTTCCTCCCTGAAACACTACCTTCCTGTGGTGCTCCCCGGGCTCAGTCCTTACTCAGTCCCAGCAGCCAGCCAGGAGCTCCTTCTTAGCTCCCCTGGTCCCTGCCCACACTGAGCTGTTCTGCTGTTCTTTTAGCCGGCCAGGAACATGGTCCTCTCTCCTCCAGCTCCAGGCAGTGACTGACTGCTGCTCTGTGTTTTTCAGCTCCTTTTATATGGCCCTGCTGGGCCATGATAGGCTGCTCCATGCAGCCTCTCTCATTGGCTGCTTCCCCACAACCACACTTGGATTTCTTGTCTGCTCCTCTCTAGGATGGGGCGTGGCAGGACCCTGAGGCCTCCAGCAGGGGGCTTTGGAGCCTCATCCACCCTGTGACAACTGAACATACAGCTCTAGGGCCCTACCAAATTCATGGTCACAAAAAAATGTGTCACGGACCATGAAATCTGGTCTCCCCTATGAAATCTGGTCTTTGTGTACTTTTACTCTATACTAAACAGGTTTCACGGGAGAAATCAGCATTTCTCAAACTGGGGATCTCAACCCAAAAGAGGGTTTGGGGGGTTGCAAGGCTATTGTAGGGAGTTTGCGGTATTGCCACCTTTACCTCTACGCTGCCTTCAGAGCTGGGCAGCTGGAAAGCGGTGGATGCTGGATGGACGCCCAGCTCGAAGGCAGCGCCACAGCCAGCAGCAGCGAGGGTGACAATACCAGACCAGGCCACCCTTACTTCTGCACTGCTGCTGGTGGCAGTGCAGCCTTCAGAGCTGAGCTCTCAGCCAGCAGCCGCAGAGCCGGGGGAGGTTCCTGGAGGTGGGTCTGACCCGAACCCAGAAGAGGCCCTTGCAGGTTAAGAGGAAGTCCTGTCCTTCACCAGCCCAGCCAGGACCAGCAGTTGGAGCCCAGCTTATGGTAGGAACCCTCAACCAGGGTGCCCAGCGCCCTGCCCTCCTCCATTCTGGGCCAAGTGCTTAAAGTAGCTTTGGGCTTGCAGTGGGGGGGATGACCATGGAAAACCACCCTGCCATCCATGGTGCCATGGGTGGTCGCCTATGTCGCCCACTTGTAAGGTCGCTATTCCCGCCCGCCCCAAAAGTGAGGACCCCTCCATACCATGCCTCCCTCACTTCTGTGCTGCTGTTGGCAGCGATGCTGCCCTCAGTGTTGGGCGCCCAGCCAGCAGCCTTCATGAAAAATTTTGCTAAAAGACTTGTCTTATCAGCAATAGAACTGGCCACAATGGGATGGTTTCTTTGTAAAAACAAAACAGTTTTTTCACTGAAATTTGAACTTTTGAGGAAAAAAATAACCAAAACATAAAAATTTGGAACATTTTGACCAGTACTAAAAAAAATAAATAAAATAAAATGTAGAGCTGACAAGATGGGTGGATTTACAGTCAAAGGTAACAAAAGAAACTAAGCTATTTTACTTACCTGTAGATAATAGAAAACACTCCTGAAAATCACCCTGACCACAGTCACTTGAAGCATGCTCTGGAGAAAGCGGAAGAATTGTGTTCCCAAGTAAATGAAGGGGTGCGTGAGAAGGAAAATTCAGACAGGCTGGAATGGATCCAGGCTCACGTTCAACGTGAAGGCCTGTCTGAGGTAAACATTGTAACACATATTGAAGTACATAGCATGGTCGTGTTTCATGTTTACTCGCTAACCAAGACAAAACAATGATTTGAACATGCCATTGCATCCAAAGATGAAAAGAATATTGTCATCACTTAATCTTTCATATCTTTTTTTTTTTTTTTTGCCCTCCATGGGGCATCTCTTACATTCATGCAAACTATCCATTTCACTATTGATTTTTTGTTTTCTTCTATTTGGCAAGCATTGCTTTTGTTTCCTGTATTTGGAATGGTGCCAGATTTAAATATTGCAATTTTGTTCAACTGTAATTTCAATTTATATAGTACTTTACACTAGTAATATTGCTATCTTGCATATACAGTATATACATCCTTACATTATGAAAGACTACTACACTATTCTGTATTGCTTTATAAATGGAGCTGGTTGAAAAACAGCAAGCATCTTGTGTGATAAAACTTCATCTAAACTTTGAAAATTCAAAAAATGTTGACCAAATCTATTTATAAACTTTACAGATAGGAATCACTTTGTCTTGTCCATCACCAACTGGTATGTTACAGGTGTCATGCTAAAGTCTCTTCAATGATGTCATGATAAAACATTTCGGTTTTATAGGTCCTATAAAAATAGTAACTTTTTTTAAAGTTCTGGTTGTGGCACCCCTATTCCTGGTCAGAGTAGAAGAGGCAGAGAGAATATTGCTTGATTTTCAAACCCCACAGTTTGCAGTCCTGGCAATTTGAAAAATCATCTTCTGTTTTATGAACTGAAAAGATGTATTTCAGCTCATTGAGGGACAGTAAATGGGGAGCTGCATGATGCTGTTTTTCTGCCATCACAGTGGAAAGACCCACAGGCCAGTTTAAGAAAAGTGGTGCAGTTGGTCACAGTTTTAATAAGCAGAACTATTGCCCAACGGCAAGTGAAAGTAGGGAAGAAGGGGTGTCCTTCTGCTCCCCTAACCCCATGGTCCCGCCCTGGCACACCCAAAAGACCAGCTAGCCAGTTGCTGACAAATATCAAGGTGAGAGCACCCCACCTTCTGTGCTGAGAGATTGGGCCCTCCCACAGTCATGCCTTCATCACTTCCTAAAGATTGGCTTGTTTCTAATCTGAGGAAGGAGTCACTGTACGTAACATCTGACCCCTCAGGGTGGGGTGGACCATGAGACACCAGAATGCCAACAAGTGCAAATAGGCCTAACAGTTACACATTACCAAAAGGAAAAACTGAAACTTAACTTCTTCTTCTAGTGATTGCTCATATCGATTCCAGTTAGGTGTGCGCGCGCCGTGTGCACAGTCATCGGAAAGATTTCCCTTAGCAGCTCCCATCGGGTCGGCTGTGGAGCCCCCTGGAGTGGCGCCTGCATGGTGCCCAATATATGACCCTGCTGACCCAACCCCTCATCAATTCCTTCTTACTGTCCATGATGGCCGTTGGAACAGAGTTCACTTGCTCAGCAAGGACTTTCCTTAGCATTTCTCCCTAGTTAGTTGTTCTAGTTACCCATTTTAGTTTACATAGTAAGGTTTGGGAGCGGGATCTTTCCCCAATCCCTAACCCCTCCTCGGGCGCATTAGTGACCCCCATGACTCTTGCTTAAAGCATCTGGGGGAGGCGCACCAGACTGAGAGGTGCAAAATTTGCAGGGCTTTTTGTCCGAGAACTAAAAAGGAGCGAGATCTCTGCCTCAAGCAACTTCTCATGGAGTCTGCTCTGCTGCGGACCGCCAGGACTCAGCACCGAGCACGTCCGTACGGACTGCTCTGGCATCGGTAGGTGACACGGTGCCAAGGAAGGACTCTAGTACAAGAGACCCTCAGCACCCGTGCTCCCCGGCACAACAGCCAGGAGCAGCAGCCCAGCACTGCTTGACTTCGCTGGTGCCCCACAAGTGGCATAGGAAGACTGAAAGGGGGTTCTCACTGGCTCCAAAAGCCGCAGGACCATCAGGGTATGCACAGGCACACCCCAGAACAGACTCGGGGCCAAAATAACACGAGTCGGTGCCATTGACTTCGGTGCCGCAGAGGGAACCGTTGGGTCTGGCACGCAGCGATTCTTCGCAAGGGCAGTGTCAGGCAGAGGAGTTAGAGCCACCTGCCACCCTGGACACTTTTGAAGCCACCAGACACTTAATTGAAATGACGACTTCACGGCCCCCGGTTCTGAGGGACAAGCCTGCAGTTCCAATATGTCCAGTATCGTCTAGAGGCAAGCCAGCTATGATGCAGCGATCACAGTCCCCAGCTCAGCACCCTCTGCGGCACCACTTCCGGTCACTGTTGCTGCGGTACCGCTCCCCGGCACCCAGCTCCGTAAGAGCATCTCTGGCACCGGTGCGACATGCCCCCTCTCCAGCACTGAGGGTGGACCCGCACCGATCCCCGGCTCCGAGAGCAGACCAGCATCGACCCATGGCACTGGGCCCTCATCCTCAATCGCTGGCGCTGGATACTCGGCACCAGTCTCTGATGCCGAATTCCTGGCATCAGTCTCTGGCGAGGTCGACCCAGCACCGGTCTCCCACCTCATCTGCTCGACACTGGTCTCCTGTGCATGGCCCTTTGCGCCACCTTGGTCATCACGATTGGGATCCACTTCCTTGGACTCTGACAGTGACTCATATTATTCCCGGCACAGTCGGCATAGGTTTGAGAAGCGGCGAAGGGAGACCTAGCCAACCTGGCAGCTGCAGTGGCAGCCCCCAGCGCAATGGCCCTTTTGGACTCCCTGGGCTTCCCATCAGGCCCAGGGCTCCCTTTCACGGGGTTCACAGTCAGTTACCTCGGAACACTGACCACCTCACTCTGCCAGGGACAGATGGACACCTCGGAGATCTGAGGCCACCCTGATCTAGCCATTCCCTCAGGCTGCTGCCAAGGTGAATCCAGCACAAGACCAGCTGCAGGGTCAGGCTACGTCCACCTCGACTGTAGCTGCCACAGGGGCAGGCGCTGACCAAGAGGAGGTCAGGGAGCTGGAGGGACAGGAGGACCCGGTACCACCTCTGGTTACCTTGTCTTCATCCCTTGATGAGACTGTGGCAGGGGCTTCAGCTTCAGGCCCTTGACCACAGGGTGCATCAGGACCTTCTGAGGCGGATTGCCCGCAACACGGGGTTGCAAGCAGAGGAAGTGGTCAAGGCTGAGGACCCCATGATAGACATTCTTACTCTTGAAGATCCATCGCTGGTAGCTCTGCCATTAATCAAGACAATTCAGAGCAACATCAAGACTCTGTGGCAGACCTCAGCCTCAATTCCACTGACCGCCAGGGGTGTGGAACACAAATACTTCGTTTCTTCCAAGGGCTACGAATATCTGTTCTCACACCTGCAGCCATGCTCTATGGTCGTTTCAGCAGTTAATGAGAAAGAGTGGTAGGGACAGCAAGGGCTGGCCCCCAAATATAAGGAGGCAAAAAGGATGGACCTTTTCAATAGGAAGGTCTATGCCACTGGGGTCCTTCAGCTGAGGATAGCTAACCAGCAAGCTATCCTCAGCAGATATAACTTCAACTCATGGGCCTCCATGCTGAAGTTTAAAGAGCTGATCCCTGCGGACTCTAGGGCCAAATTCTCTGCCATTTTCAAGGAAGGGAAGGTGGTGGTGCAGACCTTGCTGCAGGCGTCCCTAGACTCTGTAGACTTGGCCACCCATACCCTTTCCTCAGGCATAGCCACGAGGAGGACCTCATGGCTTCAGGCACCCAGGCTTACCCTCAGAGGTGGAGCAAACCCTGCAGGACCTTCCCTTTGAGGGCATGGGGCTTTGCTCCAAGCAGACTCACTCCAAGCTGCACAGCTTGAAAGACTCCAGGGTGTGAGTCCATGAAGTCGTTGGGAATGCACACGCTGGCAACCCAACTTAAGCACTTCAAGCCCTAACCACAACAACAGTGCCCACATTCTCCTCGGCTGAGGCAGGATTTCTATAGACGAAGGGGCAGGAATGGCAGGCGCAAGCCTTCTTACCCCGCTTCATGGCAGGGCCAAGGCCAGTCCAAACCTTCATCAGGCTCTAAACAGGCCTTTTGAATGTGTGACTGAGGACAGCGCACCTGTCTCTCCAGCGGATCCTTGCCCGTTTTCTGACCCATCTGTCCCACTTCTACTGTGTTTGGTCCCAAATAACATCAGACCACTGGGTTCTTCACATGGTAGAAGTGGGATATTCTCTCCAAGTTCATCCTTCTTCAGGGACCCTTCTTACGAGCAACTTCTTATCCAGGAGGTGCAGTTGCTCCTCGCTATAGGGATAGTGGAGGAGGTTCCTGGGGAGCTAAGGGGTAAGGGATTCTACTCCCCCTGTTTCCTAATCCCCAAAGCAAAAGGGGGGTCTCGACCCATTTTAGACCTGCGAGGGTTCAACCAGTTCATGGTAAAGTTGAAGTTCCGCATGGTCTCCCTGAGCTCTATTATCCCGTCCTTGGATCCAGAAGATTGGTACGCTGCAGTTGACATGAAAGACGCATACTTTCACATAGCCATTTGGCCTGCGCACAGACGATTTCTGTGGTTTGTAGTCGACCGCAAACACTGTCAGTTCACAGTCCTCCCCTTCGGTCTGTCGACAGCCCCCCAAGTGTTCACCAAGTGCATGTCAGTCATAGCAGCCTTCTTCTGGAGGAGGCAGGTGCAGGTATACCCATACCTAGACGACTGGCTGCTCAGGGGGCGTACCAGGGAGCAAGTGGAATCTCAGGTCTGCTTAGTCAGATCCACTTTCAACAGACTGGGACGACTCCTCAACGTGAACAAGTCAACCTTATCACTGACCCAAATAATAGAGTTTATTGGAGCGGTGCTGGACTCGGTGCAGGCAAGGGTGTTCCTGCCAGAGACCCAATTCCAGGCCATGACAGACATTATCCAAAGCTTCAGGCGGTACCCAACAGCCGCCGCAAGGGGATGCCGGAGTCTCCTTGGCCACATGGCAGCCTGCACTTCCGTAGTCCAGCATGCCAGAGGCTCAGGCCCCTTCAAGCGTGACTCACCTCGGTATACCGCCCGGGACGTGACAGGCTGGTCTCGGTAGTGATGATGCCAGGACACATATTCAAGTCCCTACACTGGTGGCTCAACCCTCAGATGGTATGTGAAGGTGTCCCCATCAACAGCCCTCCTTGTCCCTAGTAATGGACGTGTCAGCTCTGGGTTGGGGGGCGCATCTGGGAGATCTCTGAACACGGCCTGTGGTCGCAGGATGAGCTCTCCCTCCATATCAATATCAGGGAGCTCAGAGCAGTGCGACTGGCATGCCAAACTTTCCAGTCCCAGATGCAAGGCCAGTGTGTAGCAGTGATGACAGACAACACCACTGCTATGTTTTACATCAACAAACAGAGTGGAGCCCGTTCCTCCCCGCTATGTCGGGAAGCCCTCCAGCTACAGGAGTTCTGCATAGCCCACTCCACTCACCTGGAGGAGTCCTATCTCCTAGGAGTGCAGAACAAACTAGCGGACCACCTCAGCAGATTGTTCTGCAACCATGAGTGGTCCATCCATCCAGATGTCCTTCATTATCTCTTCCAAAGGTGGGGGTTTCCCCTGGTCAATCTCTTTGCCACCCGGAGCAATAGAAAGCACCCAATGTTCTGTTCCTTCCAGGAACACAGCCCGGGTGGAATCATGGACACATTTCTGCTACCCCGGGAAGACCGACTCATGTATACCTTCCCACCGGTCCCACTCGTGCACAAGGTGCTGCTCAAGATCTGTAGAAACAAAGCGCAGGTAATTCTGCTGGCCCTAGCATGGCCCTGTCAACACTGGTACACCACGCTTCTGGAGCTGTCAGTGGACACCCCAATCTTGCTACCACTCTACCCCAATCTGATCACTCAGGACCACGGTCGCCTTCACCACCCCAACCTCCAGTCCTTCCATCTCACGGCCCAGAAGCTTCATGGTTAAACCCCATGGAGCTCCTGTGCTCAGAGCCAGTAAGGGAGGTTCTACTTAGTAGCAGGAAACCATCCACCAGGGCCACTTATCTAGCCAAGTGGAAGAGATTCACTTGCTGGTGAGCCCAGCAACACACACCTCCACTTCAGGTGTCTATACCACTCATCCTGGAGGATCTTCTGCACCTCAACCAACAAGTCCTGGCAACGTCATCCATCAAAGTACACCTTGCTGCCATCTTGGCCTTCCATCCAGGAGTGTCTAGGTGTTCCCTATTCACTAATCCTATGGTAGGACATTTCCTAAGGGTCTGGAACAGCTACATCCACAGGTTAGACAGCCTGTTCCTGCGTGGGACCTTAACCTAGTCCTCTCCAGACTAATGGGGCCCCCGTTAGAACTGTTGGTGACTTGCTCCCTTCTCAATCTGTCGTGGAAGGTAGCCTTCCTGGTGGCCATCACGTCAGCTAGGAGGGTGTCGGAGTTAAAGGCCCTTACTTCTGATTCTCCATACACGGTCTTCCACAAGGACAAGGTGCAACTAAGACCTCACCCAGTCTTTCTTCCTAAGATAGTGTCAAAATTCCATACTAGGCAAGACATTTTTCTACACATCTTTTATCCTAAGCCTCACACCAGTACCCAAGAGCAGAGGCTACACTCATTGGATGTTCGGCAGGCGCTAGCATTCTACATTGAGCGCACAAAGCCATTCAGGAAGTCGAACCAACTATTCGTGGTGGTGGCGGCAGACCAGATGAAAGGTCCCCCAGTCTCATGTCAAAGAATATCTTCCTGGATTACAGCCTACATTCGCACTTGTTACGAGCTTACCAAGGTCCCAGCTCTGGCTATTAAGGCACATTCCACAAGGGCACAAGCCTCAGCAGCAGCGTTCCTGGCCTAGGTCCCGATACAAGAAATCTGCAGGGCAGCAACTTGGTCCTCAGTGCATACATTCACCTTGCATTATGCCATCATCCAGCATGCCAGAGATGATGCAGCTTTTGGAAGAGTGGTGCTCCAATCAGCTATTCCTTAACTCAAACCTCACCTCCGGGGTGGAACTTGGGAGTCACCTAACTGGAATTAATATGAGCAATCACTCAAAGAATAAAAAATGGTTACTCACCTTCTCGTAACTGTTGTTCTTTGAGATGTGTTGCTCATGTCCATTCTAAACCCACCCGCCTTTCCCTCTGTCGGATTAACCAGAAAGAAGGAACTGAAGGGGGTCGGGTCAGCAGGGTTATATATTGAGTGCCATGAAGGCACCACTCCAGGAGGCTACATAGCTGACCCGACAGGAGCTGCTAAGGGAAAACTTTCCAATGACCGTGCACACAGCACGCACACGCCTAATCGGAATGGATGTGAGCCACACATCTTGAAGAACAACAGTTATGAGAAGGTGAGTAACAGTTTTTTAAAAGAGCTAGTGGATAATGTGCAATTAATCCAAACTCCTCTCCATAGCCACTGACTAGCAGATAACCTGCTAAACCAAGCATCATGGACACAAAAAGAAGCAGCACCGTGGTTATCCAGAAGCCCGAGTATGAATTAGACAGCGAAATCCAAACACAGGAGCAAGACCATATGCCAGCTGCCCCCCTCCCGCAACACACACACATGCTAAATCTTACAGCTGCTGTGGCGATGGATCAGCCAATAGGGAAGTCCATTGACTCCTTCTGCGTTACAACCACCAATCAGGGAAGAGCCATCAGCTTTGTTCCCTCCCCCACAGAGATACCAGTATGCAGCAGGAAAGATAAAAAAGAGGCCCAAGTGCTTTTGTCTTCCTTGCCCTCATGATGTGCTGGCCTGGTCAGACTAAAGAGCCTCAGATCAACAGAAGAGCGGCCATACTAGGTCAGACCAAAGGTCCATCTCGCCCAGTATCCTGTCTGCCGACAGTGGCCAATGCCAGGTGCCCCAGAGGGCATAGACAGAACAGGTAATTATCAAGTGATCCATCCCCTGTTGCCCATTCCCAGCTTTTGGCAAACAGAGGCTAGGGACACCATCCCTGCCCATCCTGGCTAATAGCCATTGATGGACCTATCCTCAAATTAACAGTTATTTTTCTATCATCTTTCTATGCCTTGTGCTGCTCGTACTGTGAGACTGAGGCATTACCCATCATCCCTGTGAAATGAACTGAAGCAAATGTCAGAACTCAAACCTGTATTTGATCTCTTCCAGGGAAGCCTCAATGGTTTGATCTTGTACATTGCATTGTTGTTGTTCTTCTTTTCTCAGCAACTCGTCTTTAATTCTGTTACAAACTGCTTGGGACCACGCAAGTTTCTGCACAGTGGGAAACTCTACAAAGCCAAGAGCAACAAGGAACTGTATGGTTTTCTGTTCAATGATTTCCTCCTGCTAACTCAGATCATAAAGCCTCTTGGTTCCTCTGGTACAGACAAGGTCTTCAGCCCCAAATCGAATCTGCAGTATAAAATGTATAAAACTGTAAGTAGTGCTTTTATGGCAGCTAAGCTGTTGGTGTTTTAACAGTTCAGGAAGGTGGTAGTTCCCCACTTGGAGGTGTGGGCAATGGCACTGTCTGTTGCTGTATAAGAAAGAAAGAGGCTGTCAAGTACACTTGGGACTCCAGTCCTGTGGTGCTGGTGCTGGACAGGCTGTAAGCTTGATCTGTATAAAAGAAGGCACTTTTGAGCATTCTATTAGCTGACTGCAAGTATTCCAGCTACAGAAAGAGGGAAGTGATGCAGAGGGCAGTGTGCTGCTTGCAGGAAGGGAGAACTTTGAAAGAACTTTGTGACTCAAGTAGAAGCATTCACAGGATCTGGAGGGAGCTGTCTTTGGCAAGAGAAAGGGTGAATGAGACACAAGCCCTTTGAAGAAGGGAGTTTAAAAAGCGGGGGGTGAGAGGGGATATTCTGGGCACAAACAAAAACAGTCTGTATTGTGTTGAGCGTTCCACTGTGTTCAGATATAGTGCTGTATTACTCTAGCTTTGCCTAATATTTCACAGCCCATTTTTCTAAATGAGGTACTAGTAAAATTACCCACAGACCCTTCTGGAGATGAGCCCATCTTCCATATCTCCCACATTGATAGAGTCTACACACTTCGTGCGGAAAGCATAAATGAAAGGTAAGTCACTGCAGCCTCCTCACAGCTGACAGTAAAGATTTTGATGTATATATTCATGTGCATGTACACACAACAATCACCATGAAAATCTTCATAAATGTCTTTGCAAGTAGGTAACATTACTCAGGTGTCTGTAATATTCTCTGCACTTAGTATGGTGAATGTTGTGGTAATTATAATGACTTGAAAATGGGACTCAAATAAAAAAGTGATGTACCCTTCTCTAACGTGACCAAGACCACTAGGGAAATGGTTAACAAAGGGAAAACTCAATCTGACATCATTCCACTTCAGAGTTAACCGATGAAGTGAGACAAGCGAGGGCGGTTCCACCTCTCCTGATACTTTTTGTTTTAGTCAGTCTGTCTCTGCAAACTCAAGAAGACACCACTGCGCCAGGTCACATTTGGAATGTTTTCTGTAAAAACATAAGGACTCGAAAAGTAACTTTTGTTAAAAAGTGAAAGCCTCAGTCCTGCAGAAGCTGATGAGGCAATAAGACAAGAGGTGGTATGGTGTGGTGCTGAGTACAGGCTCAGTATGATCCTTGCTTGCAAAGGCATCATCTGTAAAGATTTTAATGCATATAAACCTGGGTAAAACATCCCTCGCTCCCTGGCGGCCCAAGCGGGGGGCGTTGTGGAGCTGTCACACTTGGGCCGTGGAAGGAGTGGATACCTGACCTCACTCTCTAGCAAACAGCTCTGATGAATGCATGCAGTTGCAGTGAGCAGGACTTCAGAGGAGCAATGCACATCCCCTCTCTGTTGCCACAGGACAGTACCTCTGCAGGAAGGGGAGTGGGAGAGAAAGGGGAGGCAAATGAGGGACTCATGGAACTCAGAGGGGGACCTCCTAGGAGGGAGAACAGACAGGAACTACGTGATATAGAATTGTGATTTCTAGGCTTAAAAATTGTTCGTAAAAGTCCATACCGTGGCAGGATCACAGTAGTTCTCCTGCGTGTTTTCTGTATCTCCATTTCCATATCATAGAGTAAATTAACGGAGTGGGCCAGATCCTCAGCGATGAAAATTGACCTAGCTGGATTAACTTTAATATAACAACACCAGTTTACACTAGTTGGGGATCAGGCCCCATGTTTCACATAGTGATCTGTCACAACAGTTGCCTATTCTGTATTGGAGTGGTTAGTGCAGCCAGCCGATATCTCAGCACTCTGAATATATTTTGTACCAAATCTGAATGTGATTTTGCACTGTATAGATGATGCAGAAAGCAACATTTTAACACTTAAGATCACTGACACCTAGAGGTTTGGGTTTTTATTATCAGCAACTTAAATACTGCATTAGCTTCAGTAAATGATGAATTTGGCCAGCAATTTAATCTTTGCTTGTAAATATTTAGAGCTGCAAAACCTAAGGCTAAATTCTACACTTGATGCATGCATGGGGCCCCCATTTGCCTACACCTCAGACTTTCTTAGATATCATATTACTGCTCCTGAACTCTGCTCATAACACCAGCCTTGATGCTCTCTCGGTTTCTTTCTTCCCACTCTTTTCTCTGTGCATTTTTCCAAGCTAAGTCCCTATGAGTGAAATGACCCTCCCCGTCCTGGTTTACAAAGCCACCATCTTCTCCTCATTCACATCCCTTCTAAAACCTCCACGGGCCAGTTTTTCAGCTGGCATAACACAGCGAACCACCAGTGAAGTCAGTAGAGCTCCACTGATTTACACTACCTGAGCCTCTGGCCCCCAGACATTTTGTAATGCCCAGTTAGTTTATTGTAGTAATGCAGGAGGAATGGGAGGAAAAAGTTATCCCCACCTCTTGATTTCCCACTGTATCCTGGCCATTGTGATTCTGCCTCTTAGGCCTTTTTACGTATAGACCTTTACACCTCTGCAGAGTCGCAATGGCTCACAGGTGCAGGGTTCCAATCTAGCATATACCAGTACAGGCCCAGACCTGTAGATTGTGAGGGCTCTGGAGCAGGGACTATCTTTATTTTTGTGTGCTAAAGATAAATAAAATAGTAAGCATAATGCTGTGGGGTAACTTTTTGTCTTTTCCTTCTGAAGGACTGCCTGGGTTCAGAAAATTAAAGCTGCTTCTGAACTTTACATAGAGACTGAGAAGAAGAAGAGGGAAAAGGCCTACTTAGGTACAGTGTGGAATATGATGCCTGTAGTCTTTCATGGAAATGTCAAAAGCCAGGGGCATACTAATGAATTTTGTCATTCCTCTCCCCCCGCACTCCTCCACAGTTCGCTCCCAAAGGGCAACAGGCATTGGAAGGTTGATGGTGAACATTGTGGAAGGCATTGAACTAAAACCCTGCAGGTCACATGGTAAGGACCTTACCAGTTTTCCTAGCGTGTGTTATAAGAAGGATGCTTCCCCTGGATGTTCTTATCTGTCTAACGCTAAAGAAAATGTAGGCCCAAAATGGAGATGATGTGAAGCGAAGCGGTTTTAATGAACCTAATATTCACAGAAACGGTTACTTGCAGGACAGCAAAACTTGGGCAGTCGTCATGTATTTAAGTATTTTTTTACAAGCTTTCTTAGTGTCACTCACACAAGACTCAATCCCGCAGGGTGCTGAAATCATGAGGAGCTGAGGGTGCTCTGGACAGGCCCACAGGGCTCTGCATCTCAGGACGGGCCCACAGGGCTCTGCATCTCAAGACGGGCCCCCAGAGACGCTCTTTGTTCGTTAAAGTGGTGGCAGCCCAGCAGCCTTTTCCTAATTAGATGGTAATGGAAGGTAGAGGGTATTTAGATGGATGTTAAATCCATGCCCATCAAAATGTGATCACACCCCTGCATGTGCTTTATTACTTTCAGGAAAGAGTAACCCATACTGTGAGGTGACAATGGGCTCTCAGTGTCACATCACCAAGACTATGCAGGACACTCTCAACCCTAAATGGAACTCTAACTGCCAATTCTTTATCAAAGATCTGGAGCAGGATGTACTCTGCATAACCGTGTTTGAGAGGGATCAGTTCTCCCCAGACGGTAAGTATGAAGCTGCTACACTTCTGGTGATATTGTCCCTTCTCCCCACCTTTCCATTTATTAGGAGTTACATGAGTGCTGATGTAAACATTTAACAGCACAGAAGCGCTCAGTTTAGCTCTGACTTGCCTCTTAAGGTATGTCTACAGCGCAGTTAAAGCTGTGATTGCACATACCCGGACTCGCTTTAATCTGGCTAGCACAGCACAGCTAAAAATAGCAGGGAAGACACGGTAGCATGGGCTTCAGCACAGAAGGGAACAAGCCTGCCTGGAACACTGGGGTACACACTCGCAGTCTTAACCCGTACTGGGGTCTGGGCTGCTGTGTCTTCACTGCTGTGTTTAGCTGAGCTAGCTAGACAAAAGCTAGCATGTGTATGCCTACCCAAGGGCATGTTTAAAGCTATGGCATTACAGTGGCACAGCTGCAATGCTGACATACCCTTAAGTGATGCATTGTCCTTGTGCTGGCCCCTTTTCACTGAACTGAGGTGGATTTCACACTAAAATAATATTTCACCTGGATGATATGTTGTTCTCCCCTTTCACAACTGTTGCCTTCATTTCTTTTTGTGATTTAAGGGTTACATACTTGTAATTACTGATCCCATGAATGATATGGATGATCCAATCCAATGGTTTGACATTTTTTGTATTTTGTTTGGCATGTATGATTTTTGAATTGTAATACAAGAAGGTAGGCATTGCCAGACTGGATCAGACCTGTAGTCCATCTAGTATTCTGTCTTTGACAGTGCCCAGTACTATATGCTTCAGAGGAAGGTATAAGAAACCCACAGTAGGCAGATGTGGGGTAATCTGCCCCCCAATATTAGATCTCATCCTGATCACTGGTAGTTAGAAATAGGCTTAAGCTTGGAAGCACAAGGTTTAATATTCCTTCCAAAAATTTATCATCAATAACCATGATAATGCTGGATATTCTTTATATCAATATAGATATCCAATATTTTAAAAACTTGCTAAATTCTTGGCCTCAATTAGTTCCTGTGGCAATGAGTTCCACAGTCTAATTATGTGTTGTGTGAAAAAATATTCACTTTTCAGGTTTGAATTTGTCACCTTTTAATTTAATTGAATATCCCTTTTGTTTCTTGTACTTTTACCTGATGTTGTTGATTTAAATGTATTCATTAAAAAAAAAAGGATAGATGGAATATAATAGCAAATTAGAAAAGCCAGTTTTAGGTTCAGGAGATGTTAAGGCTTTACCTATATTAGCCATTAAACTATTGTTGAAAGAGGGCATATTTTCTCCTTATATTCCCAATGCAGATGGAAGCTAGTGCCGCCTTTGAAGTAACATTTTGTCAGAAAATGAAGTGGAAAGTGAAAATGTATTTCACTCTGAATATGCTGATTTTTGTGTTTCAGACTTTTTGGGCCGAACTGAAATCCGTGTGGCAGACATTAAGAAGGATCAGGGCTCAAAGGGACCAGTTACAAAGTGTCTCCTCCTGCATGAAGTCCCAACAGGAGAGATTGTAGTCCGACTAGATCTGCAATTGTTTGATGAACCTTAGAGGAAAATGCACCAGTGTTTCACTTTAATCTGAGTTCACTGCAATAGGTGTCTGCAGAAGCTGTCTGTCTAGAAATCCTTATTCCTTTTATATGAAACTACTGCTTGTTCTTTATGTGCAAGGGGGTTATCAAAGCAAACAGGAAAATCTATGTGCCTTGATAATCCTTGCTGAAAATTGAATCCCAGTTTTGGGAGTAGATCTCTGTCTCTGTGTGGAACTTCATTATAGTTTTCAGGGTTTCTGAAGTAACATAGTCGTAACTTGTACTCCAAGCTGAAAGGTGAACAAACCATGTAGGTTGTTGCACTTACTCCAGTTACTGTAATGTTTAATTTAAATGAAGAGGGCACTGATTGTATGTTTGAAGGCTTTCTGTAAACTTCCCCATAGGAATTTTGTGCCTATTGCCCCACAAAGTGGTGTATAAACATGACATGAATGAACACTTACCAGGTAAGAAGATCTCTGATTTTCTTTAGGATTGTTATGGTGGTATTTGAAATGTTGTTGTTTTTACGTATATAAATATATATATAAACACAGAAGGTACCATTATTGCACTCTCAAAATAAGGTTTAAAAGAAACTTAAACAGCGCACAGGCCTTGTGCTAGCGCTCTCCACAGCAGTGAATTTCACCCTAACAGAGTACCATCATTTCCTGGAGGGTTGTAAATGTTTAAACAAATAAGTGAAGGAGATAGAATGTTGTACTGTACCACTTCTTTACTACTGCTGCTTAATTGTGTGAAAGCTGATGAATGATCAAGTCACCAGCTCTGACAAGAAATCACTGCTCTAGCTCAGGAAGCTAATTTCTACCCTGTAGAGTCTAGTTTGCAAAGCAATCAGTGGTGACTGGTTATGAAATTGTACTGTGCCTAAACATATTTGACATCTTGGTTTTGAAATCAGGACAGTAGCGTACTGTAGCTCACAAAAGGCGTTCATTGCAAACCAGGTTCATTCCGAGTTTGTTGGCTATATTAGATGTGACCAAAAAAAAAAAAAAATCTTTGTTTGTGATTGTGCAGAGTGACCCCAAAGTAAAAGGGGTCTTGTTGTCATCTTGGGGGCAGGGCAGAGATTGACACACACAACTCCCCACACATATATAGGCCCTAATTCAGCAAACCTTCCCTGTTCAGCAAAGAACCTAACTTTACATATGTGCTTAAGTCCCATTTACTTTAAGCATATGCTCAATTGCTTTTCTGAGTTGGGACCTCCAAGGACAATAGAGCCCCATAAGAGAGTAAAGTCCACCATTGTTCTGCTTAGAGTCCTTCTGTTCATTACCTAGGTATCATGCATAAACTGGTATTTTTGTAATGACTTTATTTCAGAATGAGCTGTCAACCCCTTCATTGGCATGTTAATGTTCTTGTGGAGCTTGTTGGTAGGTTTTGATGTTCTTTGCATGTCGTTTTGGTACTAGTTCCCACCTTTCCTGTATAGACGGTGTTCTCTGGAGAGCACTACAAGTCTTCATGATTTCCATTAGGAAATTAGGATATCTTCATAATGGATAGCTAGATACAGTATGGTAATAAGTGTAAACTGTGCTGGGAAATGTCTGTGTGTTATAATTTCCTTCAAGACCACTGTAATGTTTCAAGAAATTGAAAAACAAAATCCTGTATGTTGGAAGGACAACGAAGTTTACATTTCATACTTTTAAAAATCTCTTTATTATTTATTTATTGACGATAATGTAGAATTTTGTATCAGAAATGACAGACATTCGTATGTATTTTTTGAACAAAACAGAGATACACACTTTAGTTAGAAACTGTCAACTGACCAAGTTTTAGAGGAAGTTTAACTTCAAGGCATGCATTTGTTTACCACTAACTGGCTGAAAACACAATTAAAAGAACTTTAAGTTTCTATTTTTCAATGTTGTTAAGAAAAATGTTTCAATTAAAATCTGTAAATAGAACTAAACCCATGGTTTCCTATTTCCATATCAGTACATTTTATTAAATATAATGTATATGAAAATACACATTGTTGTGGTAGGAAAAAAAGTGATAAAATCTATTAATGGAGTAACATTAAATGTCATTGTTCTAACCTTTTTACTGCTGTCCTAATTTTACTCACCAGCTGTAAGTAAGTTCAATGTTCTAATTCATGGTTTACAAAGTAGTTACACTTGCAAGGTCACTTTTAAAGGGCTCTTATCACCCAGCATGAATTCCTGTGACAAAATTGGAACATCTTGGGTTTAAAGAAAAATCTAAGCTATGATTTTGAAAGGACCCTAAGGGAGGTACTCAAATTCTGTTGAAATTCAATAGGAGTTGGACACTTAACTTCTATAGGTTTCTATGAAAATGCCAGCCCTAATCTCTAACATGACCGATCACATCTTATTTTGTAATTGTAACAGGTCTGAGAGCTTGTCTGGCTAATATCACTTGTCTCAAACAATAGCCTAACCTTGAGGCACAGGGATGTGTGCATCTAATCCATATTAATGCAAATTGGAGACATATAAAGATGATGATGGGGTGAAGCATGGGGGTTCACCAACACCTCTCTCCCTTAATCACATGGGCTACAAGAACCTAATCCTAAATCCCTGTGCATCAAGGTTACCAAGTTCCTTTACTGTGCATCGAGATATCCCTTTTCTTTTTCTCTCCCTGTCATGCTCTGGGGTGCAGTTCAGACCAGTGAGAGATAGTGTCACTGCTTATATTATAACCCTGAGTTCCCCAAAATGCTTCTGCTACTTTTGGCTCCCAGCCTGAGAGACACGCATGCAGCCAGCATGCACTTTGTGTGATATACAGCTGTGATTCAGCCACTTTGAATCCAACAGCCAGCCAGCAGTTATCACAGCCACACTTTTGTCTTTCCCAGACTTGGTTAAGGTTAGCAGATGACCCCAACAGACCTCCAGTCCCAAACTTCCCCAAAGCCATGTGCTCTGAAATGTTCAGCCCTCTCCTGCAACATTCAGAGGAATAATAGAGTCCGCTTTTTCCTTTAAAGAGACAATCCCAAACCACTTGCTACGTTAATTGGAGTTAACGTTCACTTTAATTCAAACACAGCATTGCTTGTTTGGATTAATGGTGAAACAAGTTGATAAACAAAAGAAGAGGATTTTAAGTAAGTTCAAGTACAAGAAATAAAGTTAGAAATAGTTACAAGCAAATAAAAGTGAAAACACATCTAAAAGTCTAAAACAACCTGGCAAGGTACAGGCTTTGCTCAAGATGGCTTCAGACACAGAGACACACAGGGAGACAGACACACTCACACAAAATCTTTCTTCTTCCAGCCATGGCTGACTCTCCCTCAGTCAGGACCTTACAACGAAGTATAAAGTGCTGGCTTAATTTGTCTTCCTAGTTGAAAAATCTTTGCCTAAGCAGGTCTGTCACCTATGTTTAGTCTCCAGAGACTTCAACCCACCACCCTGGATTGCAAGATGCATCTTCCTCAGCTTGCAAGAGCTCTGTTCCCATGTGTCGGTCTAGTGATAGACGCCAAAAATGGCTTCTGTCTTTACATATATCTTCCATTGTTTCAAGAGGCAGGATGACCTCAGGTTGCTCTTCCCTTCCTGTGGGCTTCCCATCCCCCTGTGTGTAAATGTTTTGATTGCACCATCCTTAATTTACATTGGAAATGGTAAATAGCTGCCTTCTCTCCTGTCTTGGGGGGAACCTGTTTTTCCCTGTTTGGCCACAGACTTTAAAGCTTAAATATTATAAGTATCCATATTTCCTCATATAGTGTTAATACATACATTTCACAATATTAATCACCAGTGTTGTGTTAGCTTTCAGAAAAGATCTCTGGATACATTTTTACAATACAGTAATATTGGACACAGTCAGTTGATTCAATTGCTTATCACTTAAGCCCCCCCACACCTGTCTTTATAGACCAGTAAACCTTTGAAATGGATTCTTCCCAGACTTACCCCTCAAAGTAAAGTTTATTCAAGTTGTGAGGAAGGCAACATGGCATTGGTGGTGAAGGAAGTTCCGTGTCCTTTCTTCCTCCACTTTTTAAGCTTAATAGCTTTGTTTACCTAATACATAAAAATGGACCTTCATTGTCTTTGCCTGAAGACTGGGCTGGTCAGAGAATCAAATATGCATTCCTTTATCTAAGGCAGACCTGTTTACCAACTCCCCCGACATGCCTGGTTTAACCACACTTTAGTCATAATTCCAGCGTATATTTGTAACTCTTAATACTCACTGTGTACATATATTTACAAGAATATTAATGATCGGCAAGTTATCAGTTTTCAAATGATACCCCACAAGGCATATTTTGTACAGAGATTATTATAATGGTGTGTTGGGTGTGAATACAGGGGAGCTTAGTGCCACACTCCCATTCACACTAAATAGTCTGTAATCCAGTGGTACTGTCAGCTTCTGAAACGGAATTGTTTTAAGAGGGTTAACCAAAAGCCCTAAACATCTATAGATATTGATCAGTAATTATCCATTTTTCCCTATTCAGGAATTAGACAACCTTCCACATTGTTTGTAATGATTCTATGGCTGCACGGGACTTCACGCTTGTCTGCTATTCTACATGGCATGACTGCACAGCTCTCCAGTCATCAAGGATTTTATGCTCCCAAAGCACAAACCTCTGTCACTTAAGGTAAACGAGAGTCTCTGTTGGCTGGAGTACTATTAGGGCTTGCCCTAGAGAACAATATAGTCACACAGACATTTGATTAAGACTGACATTCTGTCTAGTAGGGGGATAAGAGACACATTGATTGTAGCCAGTCCCTTACATTGTATGGAAAATAATTACTGTACAAATATTCCCTTATTGTATTTACAGAGTAGGCTGGCAGTACCATGATATTTGAATATTGACCGGTAATCTTAGAAGGGCAATATTGCATCATGCAGTGCCACCTTAGTCTGTGCTATTTTCAACACTTAATATTTATATTTCAATAGCACCCAGAGGTCCCAGTTGTGATGAGGGCCCATTGTGCCAGGCACTGTACAAACACAGGTGGACGTAAGCCCTTTAAGGCAGGGATTCTAGTCTAAGGCCCCAATCCTACAATATGATAAATGTGGGCAGACTGCTGCTGACTTCACTAGCACTCCTGATGGGTGTCTGTGACCCCTGACGCAGGTCAGATTCTAGGATGGGGTCCTGCAAAGGTTTCTTTGAACTACGTGCTTTTGATTTTGTATTGCGCCTGAGGAATTTTGCCTTTTTCGTTGATGAGTCTTCAAAGAGACTTCAAACCTGTAGTGGAATCATGGCATTCAAGCCTATCGTGCAAAATAGTTTACTCTAAGTTCACAGCACCAGCGGAGAGATTTCATGAAAGTAACACAGAGCCTCCTGTGCCCCACAGATGCCTATTCCAGTAACTCAAGAGGAATTCAAACTGTTGTGCCTCTTCATGCCGTGTTTGGTGCTCTCAGCTGCCCCTTCTCCTGCACCGAGTCTGGGGCTCTGCCCAGCCATATGCATGATGGCAAAGATTCCACTCTGCAAGCTTCTGAAGTGCTCTGACAGTGAGCTGTTCTCTGTATAATGGACTTGTCCGCTCCCAATATCAGGGGGAGTCATATTCACGAGAGATTTGCTTCTGCCCGCCCCAGTTACTGGAGTTGTGATAAATCTCTCACCCCTAGACATGGGGAACAGGCATGTCAGCCTGCCAGTTGAAGATCTTGAATCTTTAGCGCACTAGACAGAACTATCCCCATCCTTAGCGTTCTTTGCTCAGGCATTGAAGCTCCTACTCCTTCACTGCCATCCCCCAGGGACAGTGAGGTCTCTCCTACTGTCCTACCCACACCACAACAGGTGGAAAGTCTCACACTTCCTGTCCACTTCCCCTTGGTCACAACTTCCAGTTTCCTGCTTCTTAACAGCCAGAAACCCTACTTCCTACCTGGTCCCTCCAGAGACTCCTGGAGTTATACACATGGCATTATTCAGTGCCCTCAGGCTTAAACAGAAACAGACCCTCAGACATTTAAAAAAAAAAAAAAAGAAAGAAAAACAATTGGCAGCACTACGTCTTCCAAGGAGCTTAACCTCGGAGGCGCTCACCTAGCCAAAACCCATTGACTTCAGTGGGAGTTGCAAGGGCTCAGTGCCTCTCAGAATCAGACCCTAGAAAAACAGAGCTCATGTGTCTGAGGCGTGTGGCATGGCTCTGCATCATGCAATTTCTATATATCAGCACAAGCTCGCTGATCTCTTGTCAAATCAGCTAGCCTGGGGCAGGATCAGTTCACTGACTCCTGCATCCACTCACACCTGCAGGTACAGGTACTGCACGGGACTTCTGAATGTGCAGAGACCCAAATTACAGCATGTTGGAAAAAACTGTATTGTAATTCAAGCCTGAGAGCAAAATGGCATTTTGTCTTGCTGAAGGGACCACAGGAAAAAATGTTAGGAAACTCTGGATAGGCCAAGTAAAATAACACACCATAGAAATGAAGGTGCAAGGAGCTGTTTTCTTGTCCAGACACACAAGGTGTATATCACAGAATGTATGTTAAATTTTACTAATATTTTACGCAAGAAAAAAAATCTTCCATATCTAACCAATACTTTAATAGGTGCTTTTCTGTAGAAGTTATCTGATGATTGGCTACATGGCAACGATACACTATGCTTGCTGCATGTTTTAACCATTTATATGATCAAGCTAGGTTACATTTTGAGTTGAGTGTCACTGAGCCATCATATAAACACCCACTCTAAAACCTTCTAGAGATCTTAAAGAAGCCAAAGGACACCAGCTCTTTAAAACTGGCATTTAACTTTCTTGAAGGTGGTAAAGTTGTTACAATTTTGCATTGGGTGAAAGAGCTTTTTGTCTGATGAAAATGCAAGCTGTTAAAATAGGCAATTATACTTCTGAGTGAAAAAGGAAAAACGTGCAAGTTTTTAAAACCATGATCCCTTGATATGACGAAAGAATGATATGATGGCAGAACATTATAGCAGGCAAGGAAGGTCTGATTCATTGCTCTATTACATCAAGTTTATATTAACTTCTACACTGCAATAATGAAATCATGAATCAGGTATGGAGCGCTCAGCATAACACACTTAATTTACCTGCCATTGCCTTATAGATGGGGTTTGCTAAGCTGCCCGAGGGAGTCTGGCATGCAAATTCCATAGGAAGTCAATGGAATCTGGGCATCTATTTCCTTTAGGTTCCTTTGAAAATCCCAGCACATACAAATACAACAATGGCCATCATTTAAAAAATGGATCCTTATTACTACCTAGTGGAGTACTGTGTGCGCGGTATCTGCCATTCTAAATATACAGGTCAATACTGCAGTGAGGGCAAGCCTCCCTTTATTTAACAGAGCCCACATTACCTTCCGCTAGACAAACAAGCTCAGTGATCAGTCAGAATCACCACCTCCGAATGGAGTCATTTATTTCACAGAAAAACTTCAGGACGAGTGAAATTGCAGTCTGTATGTGGCAGAGTCTTGAAACAAGTTGGGACTTTCATTCTCCTCCACTATCCCCCAGTTCACTAGTGGGTAAAATATACCACTGTGCAGAGGGTCAGCACAATGTATAGTCCTTTTTAGCCCTCACAATAATGCTCTTGTGGGACTGAAGCAGTGTGTAGGCCTTGTCCTGCCCCTTGTTTGCTGACTCTGTTTTATTGGTGAAATATATTTGCTTAGAAATAACATGTAGTAGCAGTTTCTTGGTTGGTGGTGTAAGGCTTTTTTATTGATCTTTTCTAAAAATAATACTGTGACATTTCAGCACATTCACTGCCTTCGCTGAACAAATGATCTTGCTTTGTGTATAGCCGTTAAAAAACCATACGGAGAGCGCCCACAAGAGGCAAAACCGTGTGTTTGTAGTTTGGCTTTGTACTGTAATACAGAATCGCAACGTAATGTAGTCATAAAGGGAAGTCTCCTTCACTCCTGTCCGCTCTTCACATATAGTCAGTGCATTCATCCTAACAAGGGGAGAGCTGGGTGTCTCCCAACACTTCCTCAGGATGAAGCCTGATAACACTAGTGAGTTACAGGAAGTAACCAGACCCACGTCTTGAAAAAGATTAAAATTGCTTAGTGATGGTGATGTATTGTCAAAGGCAGAACGTCCTAACTAGTGTAATTTCAGAGAGCAAATCTTTCAAACTGGATTCTTCTAGCACTTCAGTATAAAATCTCAAACCCAGGACACTGTAGGAAATCTTCACTATTAGCAAAGTTGGCGCCCACCCCCATAATAATAATAAACCACTGGTAAAGCTTGCACCTGTAAATTGTTCCCAGCGGGCAGACTCCTGCATCCACTGAGCCACACTGAATTCAGTGGAGCTCCTTGAAGGATCAGGGTCTTCAGGTGTTACTAAGGGCCCTCAGAGTAATCTTTCTGGGAACCCTGAGGCCTGGACTTGCATGTCTCCTGTGCTAAGAGGAGACACCCTAGTATTTAAAGCACTCTCCCATAATTCCTTGGACATAAAATACTGCACTAGGGCTCTTGGCTTTCCGGGTGTGAGCCAGACAGTCCTAAGGAGCACCCAAGAGTCACATAAATATCCTTTTGGGCCCATGCCATTGCTACAGGAAGAATTGGATCCATGATCTTTCCACGAGCATCAATGTGCCAAATATCCGTTTCTCACAGGACTGACTTCCTCAGCCTGTTTGAGTGCAATGTCAGTAAAAGCATTCGCCTATTTATACCAGTACCAGCAGGGAGGACAATCGTTCCCTTAAATGAGGGCCCGATTCATCTCCCATTAAAGTCAATGGCAAAACTCTTACTGATTGCAGTGACAATTGGGTTAGGCCCTTAGTGCAGCTTTGGGTACAAATACAGTCCACTCACATGGGGCTTGAGGTGCATTCTTCAAAGCACAATGGGGAGTTTGCCTGAGCCACTCCCTTCCCTCTTGTATTTTGTTGGATGTAGGTGGAGGTCATTGAGCCCAGGGGACGTTTAGCTCTCTGCCTGGGTTCCAGCAGGATGCTTAGGGTACGGCTACACTGTAAACAAACAAAACCCAAACCCATGGCAGAGAATCTCCAAGCCTGGGTCAACTAACTCAAGCTCACAGAGCGTGTGCTACAGGGCTAAGAAGAGTAGGATAAGCATTTCGGCTCAGGCTGGAGTCTGGGCTCCGAGACTCTCCCCCCCACTCTGGGCTTCAGAGGCTGGGCTACAGCTTGAGCCCAATGGTCTTCACTGCGATTTTTAGCCCCATAGTGCAAGCCTGAGTCAGCTGACCCTGGCTCTGAGACTTGCTGCTGTGGGCCTTTCTTTGCAGTGTAAACAGAAGCGTACTCCAAGGTGCTAGATGATGGATGGCTAACTCCTAGGCCAGGGGTAGTCCATTATTTTTTGTCAAGTTCCACATGCCAGAAAAACATTTTTCACACCACAATAACAATGATAATAAGTAAAAAACAAAAAGATGTTGGGGTCCATTCAAAAGCATCTAATGATCTGGATTTGGTCTGCCTATTGACTATCCATCCTAGGCTGTCTTCGCTGCAGGCTCCAAAATAGACTCATTCCCGATGTGGGAATGTTTAGCATCTGGCTAAGCCTTTGCCTATATTTCTCCACAACAGTCCAGTGTTCTTTCTTCCTGTGTAGAGTGCTTGGATATTCTAAGTCTCTTGTCGCTTAAACACATGCATTTGGAAAGTGGTCAGTCTCCCAACTCTATTTAATCTACACAGAGGCACTATTCAAACCACCAGTGATCTCTGTATATATTGCTACCATAGGGGCTACTTTCTAGGCTACTTAATGGAAGCTCATCTGTCAGCCCTGCCATCTACAATGACAGCTCTATGGCCCTGGTTCAGCAAAGCACTTTAGCATGTGCTTGGATGAATAAGGATGGGATTACTCCTGTAGTTAAAGTTAAGCAGCTGCTTAAGTGCTTTGCTGAACAGAGACAGACTTATCATGTGCTAGAGTGCTTTGCTGGTTTGGGGCCTCATTTATACAGTCCGTTCAAGTTATCTGACTCCCAGAGGGAAGGAAGGTTACAATATATAGCCCTGCATGGAACAGAACATCAGGCTTCTGCTGAGTTGGAATCAAAGCATTTCATATTCTTGCAGTTTTGATCGCAGCTTTCTCCCTTTTTACAAGCTGATATTCATTGGGTTTGTAACCACTGACCGCTAGAGAATTTTCTTTACGGTGTTTATCATGATTGAAATCTTGATCTACAGCAACACACTTAAAAATAATGAAATAGATAATTTTATAAGCTGATTCAGGAGCCAAAAGCCCTTTCTATTTACCAAGTGTAATGACGGTGCAAAGCCAGACTGTTTGCTCCAAAAGGTGGCATAGTGTTTGGGACCTGACTCAGGCACCTTGAATGAGACAGCAAGTTATTGTACTGATAAACTCTACAAAACTTTTGCTAGACATACCTAATTATATATTTTCTCCACGAGTTTTTATGAGGGAATGTTTTTTAATGTTCATTTTACAATGTTTACCTTGAAAAGCCCATCTTTTGTTACACGCGAGTAGCATTGGGCGGGGGGCGGGGGGGGAATAATCATTATGGCTAATACAACTTTTGTAATGTCATCAAAATTGAGAGGTAACAAATATGGACTTTTCCAGCATCACTAGAGTCTAAACTCATATTGCAGTGCATGCCACTGTGGAATTTCAATCAGTGCTAATCTATCACTTATTGGGGGGAGAGGGATAGCTCAGTGGTTTGAGCATTTGAGCAGGATTGTGAGTTCAATCCTTGAAGGGGCCATTTAGGGATCAGGGCAAAAACTGGGGATTGGTCCTGCTTTGAGCAGGGGGTTGGACTAGATGACCTCCTGAGGTCCCTTCCAACCCTGATAGTCTATGATTCTATGATACCAGTCAAAACCTTTGAAACACAGAAAAGTTGGTAATCGGGTCGAATTGCCTTAGCTTTGAGAGGGTTTGCCCTGTACAGTATATGCATTCCACATGAAACTTGGCATTGTGTTCACGTGCGTAGGCACGCAAACCTATTTCAATGTATATATAAATACATACAAATATATATGTGACTATGTGTGTATACAATATAAAAACATGGCTATGTTGTCAAATATTACATAACAGAAAAAGGACTAGACAATTTTTTGTTTTAAATATTTTAAAGTGTGAACTGTGTTTGAGATTATTTTTCTGTGTATATAAAGATATTTTTAGGACCTAACTTAAGTGCATAAAAAGGTGTAGTAGAAATATGTTAAACTAGCATAGTTGTTTGACACAGTAATTAGAAGAGGTTCTGCTGAGCTTGCAGCTTAATTCCTTGCACTTTTTTAAAGCTGTAAAATACGTAGTTAGCAATAAATTCTAGGACCTCAAAACATCAAGCAAGTAAAAGGGAATTGTTACGTGACCAGCGATCTGATGGCACTAACAGCCAGCAGTTCTTGAAGGTTGTAATGGGCACAGATGAGAATGGTAGCATCATATGCAAGAGAAGAAATATGGTCAGAGCCTAAGAAAATAGATTGGAAACTAAAGAGTAGTTTTCCCCAGAGATTTGTGGTCAGTCTGCACTACAAAAGCTAAAGGATTTGAGTTGCAGCCTTAGCTCCGCTAAAGTCTGATCTTTCACCATTTATTAATCAAAAATTGTCCAGGGAAGCTCTTCTTTCGTCGGTGTCACAGATCCAGCATGACTGGGGTAGAAAGCACTATTACCACCCACTTTTTCTGTAGCATTTTGACCACGGGCTTGTTGCAAACTTCCCAAGTAATGACTAGCCACTGCAGCTGGGCTTTTTAATCTGCTGTTCATTTGCTTTCACTTCAGTCATTTTAGTGCTGGTGAAAGATGTTTAATCACAGTATTTTAACCCTTTCTAAGCTGCTACTTTGGGCTTTTCTATCTGACGCGCTGGTGTGCAGCAAGCTGGGGTGTAAAACTACAGCACACTAAGGTGCTGTGCACCGATTGTCCGTGCTAGTGCACACTACAGCTTCCTAGTGTGCTTTGACTGACTCCCCTTTTGGTAGCATCTGAGGACTCCTTCAGTACGTTCGCCGCACAGTGCCAGTTCAGCTGTGGTCATCCAGGCAGGACTCATGGGATGCTATCACTAGATTTCCACCGTGCATAAAGTCTTGTTTCCTGAATCAGGCATAGGTGCTGGTGTTTTCAGAACAACCCCACAGCAGTCTCATTTTGTGGTGCACAGAGCACCAACAATGAAATTTACTCCTGGGCTGAAGCCCAGCACAAGGTCCATACATCACTGGCATCCAGTTTCAGTGGGGCATAAGCCTGCGCTAATTCACTGCATATGGATGCATTGGCATCGTTGTGGAAAATTAACCATGTGTTGTGTTTGGATCAGAACAACCTGAAGCTACCGTTATTCAAGCATGCGCATGCAGGGAGAGTCAGCCAGCCTAGCTGCTCTACCCAAACAGGAATACACAGAAGTTTATCTAGCTTACAGGCAATATTCAATTACTCACATTTCCACATTAGTATTTTTCCAAACCTTGGCAGTCTAATACCTTATTAGGAATAGAGCCAAAAACAAGCTTTTCCTGTTGTTGACAGGTTATTCTTTTGCGGTTAACAGTTCTCCTAATCCTAGCTGCTATAGTTACATTTCTTAAGCTGGGCTGTTGCAATTGCTTTACAATGGAATTTTCCTCACTTTCTTCTCATGCCTTCTGACCACATACACCGTTAGCTTGACCAAAAATTAGGCCTATCCAATTTTTCCTGTACAGCATCCTTATTAATTGATGAAATTACAGGTCAACCCTCTCTTGCCTTGAAAAAATGCATCTTCTTGTGAGGCCAGTTGGCCCAGTAGAAAGACAGGTTTTGGTTGAATGTGAGATAATTTGCTGTTTTCCTACTGTGGCTACTATTTAAATATCAGCATTATGAAAGGAAATACAGTGTATCTGTAATGTTAAAAGTTCTTCCCCAACTAGTTTACAGTTCACAAAGGATTAGATGCTTTTTAGAATGCTAATTCATGATTAATAGGTTTTGTAGAATACCCTATTCCTTTCTTCAGTTAACTGGAAAAGGAATTTAGCTCTAAAACCTTTACAGACTTTATCATGGGTACTTTTTACTTCGTGTTGGTAGGTTATTGAAAAAGACAATCCATAGTATTTTTACATAAAATGGGGAACACCCTCTTGCTGGTTGTGTTGTTACTTGCTAGTACACTTGTGGACACGTAAATGGTATTGTTTAGTTTCCTTTAAAAAAAAAGTATTGTACTGTTCATCAGAGCCTACAAATTCATAAGGCATTATAAAATACTTGTGCTACCTGTCTTTGTCTTAGATCTGGTTAAACAGGGAAGTTAATTTTTTTTTCTCAGAAAAATACATTTGTACTGTTAATTTAGGTATCTTTATCCATTCCATGCTTTTTTTTTTTTCAACTGGTCATCGTAGGTAATAATGGAAAATACATAATTAAGACACCACTGTTCCTTTATATTATGAAAATCTCAAACATGCTTGGATGAACATTTTTGAATCTGCTGTTTCCTTTGCTCCACTTGTTTAAGTTATTCCATTTATGAACGAGGTCAAAGAAGAGTTTTTAGTATTCCTTTTGTACAAATTACACCCACTTCCACTACTGTATTCAGTGAGATTAACACTGCAAATAAGTTTCTATTCTTGTTTTTTGTTTGACAAATTACTGTACGTATGTACGTGAAATTATGCAAGAATAAACCTAATTTTTTTAACAATGAATTGTGTATGATGTCAAATGTGTAGAAAAGCTTGAATCATCAATGAAATATTTTTAAAGACTTACATGATAGTAATATGCAAGGAAATACAAATACTAAGGTTTGGCACATACAGCACATGTCATTCAAGGCTTTCTTATCTATAAATAAAGTGTTCCAGCACCTCTGGGAAATAGGTATTTTGTCCCCATTTTACAGATGTGGAAATTGACAGAGGTTTCAAGTTCAATCCATGCAAACAGTGGAAATGCTAACAGGATCCCTATTCTTCACCATCTGTTTACTCCTAAATTACACTTCAGTGTAGGGTTGGGACCCCAGTTAGCACTTTACAGCAGCACACTAAATCCTGCAGCTGAATTACTCTGATTTTATTTTCTTTTTCTTGGGGGCCTTACTTTGTCCTAATAGGTAGACACTCACTGCAGAGAAAAAGGGAGCTCCCTCAGCCTACAGTTGAGTGTGTGTGTGGAATTGATAGGTCTAGATGAAGAACTCCTGCAACTCAAGAAGTGCAGCAGTTTCAGCAGGGTGTCCTGCTTCTAACTCACTCCTCTCCTTTCACCTGCTCCAAACCATTTTATTTCCACTTGTCCTTTTATTTAAATAGGAGAAAAGGAGAGTGGCTTGTACAATGGGTTGTAGTAGGAATTAGCACATCTGCAACAAACTCAGAATAGTATTGCCAGTTCCATGTCTTCTCTGAGCAGCACCAGTCAGGCGCACCCAATAATAGATACCTTAAATAGGTGATCTCACAACTGAGGTAAGTATATTTAAAATCTGTTTCCAAAACCATTTAAGGTTACTTACATAAAAAAAAAGTCATGGATTTTTGGAGGGTAAACCTACTATTTAAAAAAAACTGAAAGCTGAGGAGAATTAGTAGCCAAATAAACCTTAAGTCTAAAGAAATGCATATTACAATGCAGACTTACGATTAGCCATTTGCTTTTAATTTTTTTATCTTGATTTTGAATATTTTAAGGGATACTTTAAGTGGGAAGTCTCAGTAAATGTATCAACTGAGATTTTTAGACAATTGTACTTTCAGTAGTTTAACAGGCAACCTGTATAACAAACAATGTATGATAAACTTAAGTGGATGAGTTTTGGCTGAAACACCTATCAAGTATATAATTTTATGTACTTGGCTGTTGTGAGAACTCATTGATAACGGGTCATTGTTAGACATTTTGTCATGAAGCTGATGGAATGTTAGTTTTCAACTAATGGCTGTTTAAGCATTACACTGTTCCTGTTTTTGAAAACAGACTGACTCATGGAACAGCAAATGTAATCTGGTGGCATTTATAGAGCACTCATCCTTGTAGTGCCCTGTATGAACACTGTTCCTGGATTAAAAGACAGCAGCACTAACTAATGTAGTGCAACTCAATTGTTTGACCAATTGGTCAACTTTTCCAGAAAACGTTCTCCATTGCCTTCCGAGTTACATAGCTAGATTTAGGCCAAGCCCATTTTCCAAACCAAGAGTTACAGGATGGCTAAATAGGGCTCTGTAATTGATGCTCTTTACAACCTAACTTTGGAGAGGTTACTGCAGCTAATGCTGCATTTCAGAGTTAAGTTAATCACCTTACTCTAAACAAACACTACAGCCTATTGAAGGAGAAATATTTTATTGTTTCCATATAATAGATTGATGGGTTTCACCGTGAAAAACAGTTGGATAAGATGTTACACAGTATCTCTCATGATTTTGGTCAGTTTCTGAATCTTGGATTTTGTTGACATGTCAGCATACTTATCCCCAATGCTGACAATCATTCCACCCAGGATTGATGGATCAGTCTAGGAAGAAGAAAAAGTTACACACATCTATTAAATGAAAATCCATTGGCCAAATATTCAATTGTCAATCTTTTCTACGCAGTAAAGAAAAAGTTGTCTAATTAATAGGAATCTTGTTCTTGCAGTTACTATGATGGAAGTTTAGTAGTTATTAAAAATGCCACTGCATTTATAATCAAAAGCAGAGTTTAATATGTATATCAAATTTTACTAAACCAAGAGATTGTAAAATGCGTAAAAAAAATTTAGAATAGATCTTTCAATGAAGTCTGTACCTCAGATCTGCCTGTTGGTTACAGAAATTGCTTCACTTTATGCAATTTATTCACAAGTCATTAGTCCTTACCTTGGTCTCCAATTTCAAGACTTCTCCTTTAGCCAAGAAGCCACTCAAAGCTGTTTTTAATTCAGTGAGGCTGGCCTGATCCAAGGGCTGGGGCAGGGGAATAATAGGAAAAAAAAAATCAAACTACAGAAAATAAAGGGTTGTATTTAAATATCCAATGTCCAAAATACCTGAATTTTCTATTCCCAAGCTTAATACACAAGCTGGAGGAGGGACTAAAGGAAGAAAGAGCAATGAGCGACACTTTTGGGTAATAAACAGTGAACGTGAGAAAGCATAAAAAGTAGCATTTGTTTGGTGTGCCTTGGACCAGTTAGTTTTAGTTCTCCTTAATTACATGAATAGATGTTTCTGATCAGCAAGACAGCTGTGTTTCGGTTACAGAGGGAAGGTTTATTTTCTGCTGCAAACATGTACTAAAGATTGAAGATAGGAAAGATGGTTAAATTACTGAACTGGGACTCTACACGCTGGATTGCAATTCGTAGCTTTGCCACAGGGTTCCTGTATGACCTTGGGCAGTCACCTCAGTTCCTCAGCTACAAAATGGAGAGGATACTTTCCTATCTCATAGGGCTATAGAAAGGATACAGTCAGGAATGTTTGTAAGGCATTCAGCTACTCTGGAGATGGGGACCAGGCTGGAATCAGAGCAGATTTTGCAGAGAACAGCAACAGTTATAGATTCTAGCTGTGCTGCTGGTAAGTTATTAAAAAAAACAAATTGTGACATCAGTGTCTTTAAAAGCCATAAAAGAGCAGGAATGGGCACAAGAGCGGTCATTTTAGCCACAGAAACTTAGTGCATAGACGAGAACTTGTGCACCCAAACACACATGCAAGCCTTTTCATGTGTCCAGTAAGTCATTAACTAGGCTGTTCTTTCAGCACACAACAATGCTAGTGTCTGAAGCTGTGGATGTAGGGAGCGCCGTGTGCTTTGTAAACAAGAAATGGAAGCGTTGAATATATTTAGCCTGGCTAGGAAGCTAATTACAGCCAAGTCCTAGGTTTTCAGAGACTTACTAGGAAAAGTCATTGGCTGGCAACCTAGGAGGAACCAAAACTCTGATAGGACTGGAAGTATTTAGTTACTGCCCACCAGACAAGCTAGTGACTAAGTAAAAATGCAAGATCCACTGGCTCTCCAACCTGAGGCTCAAAACTTGAGCAGCCTCCCACTTCCATTTCCCGCAGACCAAGAACAAAAGGAGCAGGTTTTCCTACCATTTCTGAGAAATTCCTCCTGTGGTTTTCCTCAACCATTTGTCGCTCACAGTTAATTATGTAAGCGCTGGGAAACAACTGAAGTCAGTTAAGGAAAAAAATGCACAACGGTTTTGTTTTCTGGTCAATGGTTGCTGGGGATCTGAAAGCCTGTGTACAAGTAACTTCCATTCAGGTATTGTGGTGAACATACAGTGCTGTTCATTTCTCAAGCATAGCCAAGCTCAACCTCTTCAGGCTGCTTAGAGCAATTAAGCAAAAAAAATTTGCAGCAACCACCAATTAAGCCCAATCCTGCAGTTCTTATGTTTCTAACTTACATTAGCAGTGGTGATTGAGCAGAGCACTTCTCCACGGTATGCACTCATGATCTTTCCAAAAGCAGAAATTACATCTGGAGCCTGTTGCAAACGACCATTTTCAGCAAGCAATTCTGGAAAAAGAGACGTTGCAATGTTTAAACCAAGTTACATATGAAAAATATATCCAATACAAACTGAGTTAAGAATGCAAAAGAGCAAACCACAGCAAATACCAAAATGCTTCAATAGTTTCATTTTACATAGACACTTAAGAAATTAAGACAAAGTAAGTAAGTTTGGTCATGAAAAATTAATATTTGCTAGTGTAATGCTCAGACTATAGTTATATCAATGACTACTTACTCATGAAATTGATGGTGATTGGAGACAATTTCTCTTTTACTAAAACATCACTTATGGTTTTTTGTTTAATTACACTCTTTATATGAGGATTCACGACAACACTAGACAATTTGGGGTCCTTCAAAAGTGTCTAAAAAAGATAAAACATAGGTAACATGATCACCAGTAGAAAACCTTGTGCACCCATTTTTACACGCATCCTTGGACAATGCACAGGTTTACATTAACTAAATGAAGACAAACATGGAAAGTTTCAAAGCAGAGTAGAAACTTCTACAAACTTCTAATAAAAAGCTTCTTATAAATCTTTCCTGACTTACTGAGCTGGATATAGAAGGAGAAAATCCCTCGCGCCCAAAGCATAGAAGAGTATGATGAAAAATCCCAGGGCAGGTCTAAACTACAGAATTACTGCAATATAGTTACGGTGCTCAGAGGTGTAGATTATTCACACCTCTGAACAACGTAATTATACTGACTTAGGTGCTCACGTAGACAGCACTTTGTCAGCAGGAGAGCTTTTTCCCAACATAGCTACCAGCTCTTGCAGAGGTGGATTAATTATACCAGTGGGAGAGCTCTCTTTCGTCAGCGGAGAGCGTCTTCATTAAATCACTACAGTGGTACAGCTGCAGTGTTTTTAGTGTAGACCTGCCCCCAGGAACTAAAAAGCAAGTGAAGATAACCAGAATATGCAAATGTGAAAGTGACAAGTGTAGATTGAAAAAAGCCTCCAAAGGCTACATCTACACTGCAGACTATGGGAGTGTGAAATGTTGTGCTCTAGCTGTTTTGTATGGACATTGCTGGTACAAGCTAAAAAGGTATTTAGTTTGCATTAACATAATCCTCTTTCAAACAGGACTCTTCACATTTTCTATTAAGGCAAGGGCCAGTATTGAGAACTAGACCAGAAAAGCAACAGCATGTGTTTAATACTAATCATATATTCTATATAAAAATGTGATGTTTTTAAATTTGCAATGTTTAGGATTTGTTAAACACAGAGAAATCCCTTCTCTATCATTGAAAAGGGGGGGAAACAGTATAAGAAAAGCCATTTCCACAACACTTAATTTATAGCTTATTTTTAAATTGTTTAGAGAAGTAACTGTACAAGACCTACTTACCGATACTCGACTAAGCTCCTTTTCTACCTGGTCCAGTTTCTTCTGCTTAGAAGCAGCAGAGTAGAGAGCAGTTGCATAGCGACCTTCCAGTCCATAAACCTGGATTGGAGGCTTGAAAAACAGAAGAGTCAAATTAGTGACTCCTAATGCTCAACAGTTACTAACTCAGAGCAGGTTTAACGTCAGGAGATGCACAACTTTCCTCTTGAAAAACAACCTACCCTTAAAGGTTTTGACCTACCACAAATACCAAAAAAAAAGTGAAAAATAAGAGCTTTTAGAAGCCCGCTGTCACCTAGTTGCATTTTTTTGCATATTCATGGGATAGGTGATATGAACAGCTTAGCTCCCTGTGCTTTTTGGATGACATTAAACAAAATACCATGGAGGGCTGCACTCTCTCTGGGGTTAGGCCCCCTGGCTCCACTGCCGCCTGGAACCGTACCTCTGAACCCTCTTTCTCCGTGAGCCCCCTCAGGGAATCCACTCACACTGGACCCACGAGGCCTCCACACCCAGAGGGAGCAATGCCACCCCACAGTGACTCTCAGCCAGCGTAAAACAGAAGGGTTTATTGTATATCTGAACACAGCACAAGCAGTTCTCAGGGCCCTCAAGCCTAGAAAGTCACAGCACTGGGCAACCAGGTGGCTCAGGCTGCTCTCTGCCCCCAGTCCAGAAGTGACCTCCTTCCAGCCAACCACCCTATATCACCTTCCCCACAGCCTCTCCTCCATCCTCCTTCTTCGGTCCCAAGCAAACAGACCACCTGGGCTCTCTCTCTTCCGTCCTTTGTTCCCACTAGCCAGAACCGGCTGCCTTTCTGCCCAATTTTAGTGGAAGGGTCAACTAAACTCCCAACAAAGTCAACAGGAGTTTGATTGGGTCCGACAACAGATAGTGTGTGACAGCTGCTAATTATGTCACTGCACTAAACCAGGATTTTCAAGAGAGACTAGCAATTTTGGGTGCCCATCTTGAAACACCTTGAAGGGCCTTGATTTTCAGAAAGTAGTGAACAACACCTACTATCAGAGTTCGGACCTGTTAATGTGTGTTAAGCTAGTCACACAAAAATCACTGGTCACTTGAAAAAATCTTGACCCCTGTAGATAAGAACGCCTATACTGGGTCAGACCAAAGGTCCATCAAGCCCACGATCCTGTCCTCTGACAGTGGCCAATGGCAGGTGCCCCAAAGGGAATGAACAGACAGGTTATCATCAAGTGATCCATGCCCTGTCACCCAATCCCAGTTTCTGGCAAACAGAGGCTAGGGACACCATTCCTGCCTATCCTGGCTAATAGCCATTGATGGACCTATCTTCCATGAATCTATCTAGCTCCCTTTTGAACCCCGTTATAGTACTGGCCTTCACAACACCCTCTGTCAAGGAGTTCCAGAGGCTGACAGTGTGTTGCGTGAAAAAATACTTTCTTGTGTTTATTTTAAACCTGCTACCTCTTAATTTCATTTGGTGGCCCCTTGTTCTTGTGTTATGAGAAGCAGTAAATAACACTTCCTTATTTACTTTCTCTATACCACTCGTGATTTTATAGACTTCTATCATATCCCTCTTTAGTCGCCTCTTTTCCAAGCTGAAAAGTCCCAGTCGTATTAATCTCTCCTCATACAGAAGCCGTTCTATACCCCTAATCATCTTTGTTGCCCTTTTCTGAACCTTTACCAATTCCAATAAATCTTTTTTGAGATCGGGCGACCACATCTGCACGCAGTATTGAAGGGGTGGGCGTAGGCAATATGATATTTTCTGTCTTATTATCTATCCCTTTCTTGATGCTTCCCAACATTCTGCCCGCATTTTTGACTGCCGCTGCACATTGAGTGGATGATTTCAGAGAATTATCCACAATGACTCCAAGATCTCTTTCTTGAGTGGTGACAGCTAATTTAGACCCCATCACTGTATATGTATAGTTAGGATTATGTTTTCCAATGTGCATTACTTCGCATTTATCAACATTAAATTTCATCTGCCATTTTGTTGCCCAGTCACCCAGTTTTGTGAGATCCTTTTGTAGCTCTTTGAAGTCTGCCTGAGACTTAACTATCTTGAGTACTTCTGTATATCTGCAAATTTTGCCACCTCACTGTTTACCTCTTTTTCCAGAACATTTATGAATATGTTAAATAGGACTGGGCCCAGTACAGATCCCTGGAGGACACCACTATTTACCTCTCTCCATTCTGAGAGCCGACCATTTATTCCTACCCTGTGTTTCCTATCTTTTAACCAGTTACCAATCCATGAGAGAACCTTCCCTCTTATCCCATGACTGCTTATTTTGCTTAAGAGCCTTTGGTGAGGGACCTTGTCAAAGGCTTTCTGAAAATCCAAATACACTATATCCACTGGATCTCCTTTGTCCGCATGCTTGTAATAAACTATTAAAAATAATAAAATAAAATATTTAACTCCCTTTTCTCAATAGCTCTTTGGGATGCTTTTGGTTTGATCATTAAGTTTAACTTCCTATTGAGCTTCTCATATTTAAAACAATATGAATTAGTTACAGTGTTAAAAAGGTTGTAGCGGTCTTGTTGTCACTCAAATCACTTTAAGCAGGAAGCCCTGGTAAAAAGCTTTTACCACCTTTAAAAGGAATTCCTGCTTTGATAGAAGAGACTTATTTCTCTTACTGCTGCTACACTGGAAGCTACAGAGACGCAGCGAACCTGTCCTGGTACTGGACGTACGGGATAGGACTAAGGGGGTAGCACTGAGAAAAAGGATCTGTTGTCATACCCCATGCCAAAGGATAGGGCAGGTGAAATTCATGCAAACTAACTGTACAGGAAATCAACAAAAATGAAAAGCTAAGAACTGGCAAATACTTCAGGCATTCTTCCACATATCAGCACTACAAGAAGAACTGAAACAAAAATAACCAGCTTGAAAAGAACACATTTGCATCATTAAGTAACCTACAGACATTCCAATTAAATAAAATTACTATTGCAGTATGCAAACATGTAATCAAGGGGCTTAAATCTGTTCCAGAAGAGATGCCTCAATTAACTGCAGCTTGTGGTTTTTCAGGTAAATGAGGCAGAGACACTCCTGGGACTCTCACTCTGTGCACAGACACAGCCAAACCAGCACACGCTGAACCAACAATACCGCACTTGTGCCTCCTGGGAAGCTAAGTTAAGGGGTCTGGATAGTTGAAGACGTTATCACACCTGCCTAGGAACAGTAAAGCCCGGGCATAACAGTAGAGGACAAATAGCCAACATAAGCCCGTTGAAATTGCCCCGGGAAACTCCCTGCGCGACCAAACCCCTGTCGGCGACCCTACCTTTACCAGCTGGGACGCGGGCCGGGCCAGGGAGGTGCTGAAGAAGCGCAGCTAGAAGAAAAGAGGGCGGGGGGGAGGAGGGGTTAACGGGTAATTTTCCGCAGTGAGGACGTGAGCCGGGAGGAAAAACACCCGCGAGCCGGCGCCGGGGCGGGTCCCGGGTCGCTCAGAGCAGGGGGCGTCTCACCATCGCTTGGGCCACGGGCGACCCCCCCGAGCCGCTTTTCGGGCCCGAGCGAGCCTCGCGCTCACAAGCCGGCCCCGCTCGGCCCGGCCGGGCGCCCCAGCAAGGAGAGAACCCAGGAGTCCGGGACCCCCCCGCCCCCCACCAGGGGTTCCCCGGGCCCGGCTCGCGGGAGGCGGGCAGCGGCCGCCGGGCCCGGCCGAGGAGCCCATGGACCCCGGGGCGGTGAGGCCCGGCCCCTTCCCGCTCGGGTCCCCGCGAGCCCGGAGCCGCTGTCGGTCACCTTCCCCGGGAGCCCCGCGGCCGCCGCCATAGTCTCCTGCTGCTGTAGGTCAAACCTCGCTCGCCGGCGGCTAGGACGCATGCGCAGTACTACACCGACACCCCTCCCCGCCGCGGGGCACGCTGGGAAAGCGAGTCCTGGGGCCCCGCCCCCTCCTGGGGATTGTAGTTTGTCAGCGAGCGCTGCCGCCACCGCACTGGGGTTGGGAGGTGGGGGGGGCGGAAGGGACGGGACGGGACGGGACGGGACGTGACGCAAAGCGGTGGGCGGAAACAGCCTCAGTCCTGGGCACCATGAGTCCGGGCCCCCGGGAACGTGAGCTGGACCCGGAACCCCCGGACGTTCTCACCCCGCCAGCGTGGCGTAGCAACGGCTCCTCGACGGAACGTTCTGCTTGGGTTGTACTGAGCGTGCGCCCATCGACTGAGCATGCTCCGTGGCAGCAGTTGAAGCCGCTGCCCTCGCCCTGCCCTTACTCGGACTCAGCTTCCACTGCCAGGGCTTTACAGCAGGGGGTGGGAGCTGAGCCCTGCGGGAGAACAGAAGAGCGGCCATAGGGCGTCAGACTGAAGGCCCATCCAGCCCAGTATCCTGTCTTCAGACAGTGGCCAAGGCCAGGTGCCCCAGAGGGCATGAACAGAACCATAATCATCAAGTGATCCATCCCCGTCGCCCATTCCCAGCTTCTGGCAAACAGAGGCTAGGGACGCCATCCCTGCCCGTCCTGGCCAATAGGCATGGATGGACCTGTCCTCCACGAACTTACCTAATTCTTTTTTTGACCCCTGTTATGGTCTTGGCCCTCACAACCTCCTCTGGCAAGGAGTTCCACCGGTTGGCTGTTTGCTGTGTAAAGAAATACTTCCTTTTGTTTGTTTTAAACCTGCTGCTTATTAATTTCATTTGGTGACCCCTAGTTCTTGTGTTATGAGAAGTAGTAAACAACGCTTCCTTATCTACACCACGTTCTTTACACCAGTCATGATTTTATGGACCTCAGTCATGTCTCCCCTTAGCCGCCTCTTTTCCAAGCTGAAAAGTCCCAGTCTTATTAATCTCTCCTCATACGGAAGCCATTCCATACCCCGAATCATTTTTGTTGCCGTTTTCTGAACCTTTTCCAATTCCAATATATCTTTTTTGAGATGGGACGACCACATCTGCGCACAGTATTCAAGGTAAAAAGAAAAGGAGTACTTGTGGCACCTTAGAGACTAACCAATTTATTTGAGCATAAGCTTTCGTGAGCTACAGCTCACTTCATCGGATGCATACTGTGGAAAGTATAGAAGATCTTTTTATACACACAAAGCATGAAAAAATGGGACCTACTCTCCTGTTGGTAATAGCTTATCTAAAGTGATCATTCTCCTTACAATGTGTATGATAATCAAGGTGGGCCATTTCCAGGACAAATCCAGGGTTTAACAAGAACGTCTGAGGAGGGGGGAGCGGGAGGGGTAGGAAAAAACAAGGGGAAATAGGTTACTTTGCATAATGACTTAGCCACTCCCAGTCTCTATTCAAGCCTAAGTTAATTGGCTAACCTGGTGGCTAAACTTTGTGACTTTGTCCTTACCCATAACTATTTTACATTTGGGGACAATGTATACCTTCAAATCAGCGGCACTGCTATGGGTACCCACATGGCCCCACAGTATGCCAATATTTTTATGGCTGACTTAGAACAACGCTTCCTCAGCTCACGTCCCCTAACGCCCCTACTCTACTTGCGCTATATTGATGATATCTTCATCATCTGGACCCACGGAAAAGAAGCCCTTGAGGAATTCCACCATGATTTCAACAATTTCCATCCCACCATCAACCTCAGTCTGGTCCAGTCCACACAAGAGATCCACTTCCTGGACACTACAGTGCTAATAAATTATGGTCACATAAACACCACCCTATACCGGAAACCTACTGACCGCTATTCCTACCTACATGCCTCCAGCTTTCACCCTGACCACACCACACGATCCATTTTCTACAGCCAAGCTCTGCGATACAACCGCATTTGCTCCAACCCCTCAGACAGAGACAAACACCTACAAGATCTCTAGCAAGCATTCTTACAACTACAATACCCACCTGCGGAAGTGAAGAAACAGATTGATAGAGCCAGAAGAGTTCCCAGAAGTCACCTACTACAGGACAGGCCTAACAAAGAAAATAACAGAACGCCACTAGCCGTCACCTTCAGCCCCCAACTAAACCCCCCACCCCCCAACGCATCATTAAGGATCTACAACCTATCCTGAAGGATGACCCAACACTCTCACAAATCTTGGGAGACAGGCCAGTCCATGCCTACAGACAGCCCCCCAACCTGAAGCAAATACTCACCAGCAACCACATACCACACAATAGAACCACTAACCCAGGAACCTATCCTTGCAACAAAGCCCGTTGCCAACTATGCCCACATATCTATTCAGGGGACACCATCACAGGGCCTAATAACATCAGCCACGCTATCAGAGGCTCGTTCACCTGCACATCCACCAATGTGATATATGCCATCATGTGCCAGCAATGCCCTCTGCCATGTACATTGGTCAAACTGGACAGTCTCTACGTAAAAGAATAAATGGACACAAATCAGATGTCAAGAATTATAACATTCATAAACCAGTCGGAGAACACTTCAATCTCTCTGGTCATGCGATTACAGACATGAAAGTTGCGATATTACAACAAAAAAACTTCAAAACCAGACTCCAGCGAGAGACTGTTGAATTGGAATTCATTTGCAAATTGGATACAATTAACTTAGGCTTGAATAGAGACTGGGAGTGGCTAAGTCATTATGCAAGGTAACCTATTTCCCCTTGTTTTTTCCTACACCTCCCTCCCACCCGACGTTCTTGTTAAACCCTGGATTTGTGCTGGAAATGGTCCACCTTGATTATCGTACACATTGTAAGGAGAGTGATCACTTTAGATAAGCTATTACCAGCAGGAGAGTGGGGTGGGGGGAGAGAAAACCTTTTGTAGTGGTAAACACCCATTTTTTCATGGTTTGTGTGTATAAAAAGATCTTCGATACTTTCCATAGTATGCATCCGGTGAAGTGAGCTGTAGCTCACGAAAGCTTATGCTCAAATAAATTGGTTAGTCTCTAAGGTGCCACAAGTATTCCTTTTCTTTTTGCGAATACAAACTAACACGGCTGTTACTCTGAAAAGTATTCAAGGTGTAGGCGTACCATGGATTTATACAGATTTAACCTGGTATTTTCTGTCCTATTATCTATCCCTTTCTTAATTGTCCATCCTCATTGTCTACCATCTCTGACAGAAGCATGGAACCTACACATCTCTGCACTATTGTCATGAGCATTGCAAGCCAGGATGTGCCATCCTGCAGTATTAGCTGAGCCTCAAGAATAGACATAGGGGAGATGATTCCATGTTGAACAGATTGCTGTGGGACACAGCAACAACCAGTTCAACCTATTGGTGACATTCACGGAGCAGTTGCAGATGGTGGAGTACTGGTTCTGGGCCCAAGAAACAAGTTTCAAGTGGTGGGATCGCATTGTTTGTAATGAGCAGTGCCTGCAGAACTTTTGGATGCTCAAGGCCACATTCCTGGATCTGTGTGCTGACCTCATCAAAATGAGAGCTGCACTGACAGTGGAGAAGCAAATATAGATTACACTGCGGAAACTAGCAACACCAGATTGCTACCGGTCAGTCAGAGGTCTCTCAATTAAATACAAGTTGGAATGGATTTCTTTATTATAAGTAAACGCATATTGTAAGAGACCATTCCATGTTCAGTGGCCTGTTACACTTCTCCAGTCAGAAGAGAACAAAGCAGTGTTAGTGGGTTACAGAATGTTGTCTTTTACAACTTTCTTAAGTTACCATAGCAATATTTGTGAGTTGATGATTGCGATAGCCCCAATGGCAGAGGTCCCCAAAGTGTGGGGCATGCCCCCCCCGGGGGGCATGGAGGACCATCCAGGGTGGTGGGGGGCTGTGCAGCAGAACTGGGCCAGCCGGGGGGGTGGGGGGGGGGGAGTGCCACCCAGTCCCTCCCTGCCCCCAGCTCTGCTCCAGTCCGGCCCCCAGTCGTGTCCCTGGCTCCCAGCCCCGTGTGCACCCCACCCTGTCCCCAGCCTTGGCTGCTGGCCGCAGCTCCGTTCCTGGCCTGTGGGCAAGGCTGGGAGTGGAGCTGCACTTGGCCGCAGGCCCAGCTTCAGGCCCCCACCACAGCCCGGCTTCAGCTCTGCTCCCGCTCCCAGCTGCGGCCCTGGCCCCCTTACCTCCTCTGCATTCTCCCATCCCCAGAGCCAAGGCCGCACTCCCGGCCCTGGCTCAGGGTGGCTGGGGGCAGACAGGGGTAAGGGGAGCGTGTCCCTCAAAAGTTTGGGGACCGCTGCCCAAAGGTGTGAGGACACATGTGGGATGATTTAACTGGGAATTGGTCCTGCTTCGAGCAGGGGGTTGGACTAGATGACCTTCTGGGGTCCCTTCCAACCCTGATATTCTATGATTCTATGACACAGTCTGATAGGCTGCAAGAAAGATGTTTTCAACTCACTTATAACTCTGTGATGTTGTGTGTCTTTACGTGTGCAGAGTGCAGGACTATCAGTATCCCCAGAAACATCCAGAAGTAGGGTGTGGCAGTTATTAAATATGCTTTTTTTTTTTGTATTTGCATAGACAGTTTTTGTTGTGGGCAATCCATCTGGCAGGTCACGATAGCTGAGCCAATCAGGTCTCAAGGGGGGAAATGTTATGAAGAAATCATCGTAACACAGCCATGTCACATTAGTGGCTCTTTTTCCATGCAGGAGCAAGCACATGTCTGCTGCGAGGTCTGCATTTGGTGCTAAGACTGAAGAATTTTGAAAAGAAGGAGGAGCTGATGTTGCTATCAACAATTGAAGAAGCCAGATGTGTACAGTATATATTATGTCCACATTTTACAGACATAGGCCTTTTCCTCGCTGCTAAAAAAGTTTGATTTTTTTATCACCTTGCAGTAACAAAGGTGTTTGAGCTATTCTGAAGTAACAACACAATGAGGCCAAGGCACTGGAGTTTTAGCGGTGAGGGAAAAGGCTCAAGAAAATGTCTCAAAAATAAGATCAGAGAGCAATGCACTGACATGCATGCGCCACGGTACAGAAGTGTAATTTTTGTGTTGAAACCTTGTGTACAATGACAAAAGGGGGAAGACTGTATAAAGCACAAAGGTAGATTTTCTGCCTATTAGCTTGTTTTCAAAGGGAATTCATAAGTATTTCAAATACTATTTATAATGCTTTACCCCAGTTTCAATGTTTTCTTTGCTAGTAAACTGTATGACCTTCTCTGCAATGGAAAGGGAACAATAAAAAAAATACTCAGACTTTCATTCTGGGTTCTACATACAATAACCCTGAAATTCAACTCTGTAGAATGCTTTCTAAAAAGTCCTGAAAACACAGAAATGTGGGCTTGGTCCTCTGTGCTCCAAAAAGTTGTTTTTTTAGCCAGTGTTATGTAATAGGTATTGTGATAAATAGGCAGCTTGTCATACAGTTAAAGTGTCACTTATGCTTTTCTGAGCTATAAACATCATGGACTTAAGTTACTTTAATTTTACTATGAGATAACATAGGGTTGGTGAACCCATACAAGAGTGCACTGTTGACCTTGCTTACTTACCTTGTGGTGAACACCTGAAGTGTCTCCACTTACCATTCTCCAGTGAGATAACTATCCTGCATGACCACTTCTCCTTCAGCATTTATAATGAATCTATGATTTGAAAATATCTGATAATTGCTTAAGTGCAACACTTGATGTCACCATCATGTTTCCATCTTCTCTGATTAGCAGAGGGACACTTTTCCATGCTGCAAAAGGAAGAAAGGTTGTCATTGTGCACACTATGTAAAAAGCCCTACAGCTCTTTGAACAGTATCATGACTGTCCACGGTGTGGCTATCAAGAAGTAGTCAAAAGGGGAATTGTGCTGACCTCAAGATACTATTAGCCAGGGATGATAAAAGACATTGCAGATTGGGTATGTAAATTAATGAAATGAAATCCTGAAATATGTAGTTTAAATCGAAATACAAATTTGAAATTTACAATGCAAAGAATGATATACATTTGGTGTGAAAATGTAAATTCTGTTCCCTTGCAATAATATTTTCATACATGAATGTTAATGTCATCATATTATTCCGTCCAAACTAGGTTGAATGATGTCTGCATTGCCAAAAAGTGAGAAAGGAATTAAATCTGGATATCACCTTGAAAAGCATAAAGGTGAATTTTGGATTCTGAGACATCTACAACAATCTTCTGAAATTTCTTTTACATCCTTTCCATTGTCAATGCATTAGGAATGTTCTTAGCGCACACTGCATATACATGATATAAAGTCTTATTCACTTCCTTAAAAAGCAGTAAGAAATCTTTGAAAGAGAGAGTCAAAGATCATTATTTATTGTAGTGGGGTGGCTGCTCCACTCCAGGAGAGCAGGGGTTAAAAGCAGTCCTTGGAGAGGGCTGTGGCTGGGACCCAACTAGAAAAGGGGTTAAGAGTAGCTAGAGTTGGGGCCACACCCTGTCAGGCCACAGCTGGCCCTGATCTGAGGGCTAAAAGGAGGAGCTGGGTCAGGCTCACTCCAGCCTTAGCCTGAGAAGGACCTAGTTGCCTGGGAGAGACAGGAAGCAGAACAGTGCTGGGGAAGGGTAGGCAGAGCTGGGGAGCTCTGGGCTGGCAAGTCACCAGGCTAAGGCCTTGCTGAAAGCCAAAGGAGGTATTGGGGCTGCAGGGAGACAGCTGAGCCAAGAAAGGAGGCAGGTCCAATGATGAGTGGCCATTACAGACTGTAGTTTTCCCCAGAGAAAGGGGACTATATGATGACTGGCAGTAGCCACTGAGACAAGGTGGGTATAGGGGACTGGGGTTCCCTTGGGAGGGGAGACCCAGAGTGTGGGGGTACTGCTGTGGGCAGAACCCCAAGGTAAAGGGCACCGGGGTCCAGGAATAACATGGGGGCCTGAGGCAGGAGAGATGCCAGACAGCAGGGGGTGCTCCAAGTGCTGGAATTGAGCTATCTCCTGGATGACCACCGGGAGACGCCGCAGCGGTGAGTCTGCGACCTGTTATGTTTAGCATATCCATTTTTATTATTGCTACACCGTGAAGCCTTGAATTTGTAACAATGAGTTCAATGCGTATGCATGGCACAACAGTGCAGCAATGACCTCTATTGCTCCTTGCACTGGCATGGCATATTTCTGCAGGTTTATTCTTGTATCATTTTTCCTACCCTTATTCCTGTATTTCTTTTTTGTTTTGTTCTTGTTTTTTTGTTTTTTTTTTAAATGGAAATTAGATTCTGATTGTGTAGTTGTGGAAACCACATTACAGTATTTACTCTGCTTACTACATATGGGCTTATTGAGAAATTAATAAGCGAGATCCAAAGTATGACTGTAAGTGGTACCTTTGCATATAGGTCAGTCAGCCCTGGGAATTGGCGGGAATGGATTTAATAGAGCCATTATCAACAACAAATAAGGGATACCAGTATATACTGACAGCCACAGATTATTTTATAAGATGGGTGGAAGCATTTCCCCTCTGAAACAAGTCAGCATATGAGGTGGGAAAGAAAATGTGCAAAGCTATTATTCGATTTGAATGTCGACAGTGGATACTGTCAGATTGCGGTTCTGAATTCAATAATAAAGTAAAAACTTATTTTTGAGGTGATTTTTTTTTTTTTTTAATTATTTCTTCAACCACACTATCAGGTAACAAATAGTTGAGGGTGAATATTAGCTTCATTGCCCTTGTGGGGTTTTGGGTTTTTTTAATATAAATTGTTGATGATGTTTTCTGAACACCCATTCTACTTTTTACAAACCCTGTGGTTGGTCACCCCATCAGGGTTGCTATAAACGTTTTTTGGTGTCTTCTTACTCACCCCCAAAAAAACCCCCAACATATTATTCCAGGTAATAATACTAAAATATGGGATAGTAAACCACAGTAATTACAGCTAAAATCAATGGCAAATTGACATACATATAGACCTGTCCAAAGGCAAGTTTATGGCATAATTTATTTTCTTTCAGTTGACCTGGATATTTGCAAAAAAAAAAAAAAAAAAAAAAAAATTGGATTAGAATGTAGTTTCACCAGACCATTCACAAACCAATAGATTTGATGGATTGGTTTGTGTTTTCATCCAAAGGTAATTTTAGGGTGGGAAAATTACAGTAGTAAAGGCAAGTAGAATGCATCATGCCAGAAGCTGCAAATTGGTTCTAAATCTTCAAAGTCAACTACATTGCAAGTCTTTTTACCATATCATATGTAAAATGAAAAATAATCATATCAATGCACTGTGATGGTCTCCTCCTTATGCCTTTTTGATTCCATATAATCTGTATCAGTCAAGACATTGTTTACTTTTTTTCCGCACAAACTAATCAATCACCATTTGTTACAGAGCATTGCAGAAGTTGGCTGATAACACTGGAAGTAATTGGTATGAATTTCTTGATGACATTTTTGTTTTTTTGTGATCTAAACCAAACATGACAACAAAAAGTCACCCTTTTGACTACTGTATGCCTTGGAAGTAAAATTTCTAGACCAAGTCTCAGAAAATTACACAGTAATTGTAGTTAAATACCATCAGCTTTTATGTAAAGAATCAAAGAATAACATATTCTCTTCATAAACCCCTTCTCCATTTGTTTACAAAGCCACCAATTTTCAAGGAACTTGCTGAACAATACTACAAAGAGTACAGCATAAATTTGAAATCTAGAAAGGATGCTGACATTGCACTGGCTCCTAGTAATATTTCTAAAGCACAAGAAATACACCAAATGCAATACGCTAGAAGAAAGTTATAAATATGGGAACATAACATTTGAGGTTGGGGACTGTATTATGTTACTGAATGACAGAAAGAGAACAAGAAAGGAAGGTCCGCTGCAACCTACCTATCATGGACCATACAAAATTACCATTTTTGTAGGTAAGAGTTAAACTGGAAACCATCCAGGGAAACTTTTAGAATCTGTGTATAGTATCTTCCACTTAAAATCCTTTAAAGAGCCACCAACATTAGGGTGCTGAAAACAGATCACAGGAAAACATGGAAATGGAGACTGCTGTGGATGACATTGAAAAAAGTTCCCTTAGAAGAGATTGGAAAAATGGGTAGTGATGTACCTCACAAGCCTCATGACAGCAGAATGATCAACATGGAGGTTACGGACTCGGAAGAAGAGGTGTGTGTAGGGGAAGAAGTTGCAAGCAATGATTCAAGTGGTGTTGATAACCTGCTTATGGAAGATGGGGAAGACACACTATGGTTTCTCAAAGGTAATTGCTTACTACACTTTTTTTATTTTATTTTTTTTTAAATAACCATTTACATTTATGAAGTATGTTAAAAAAATTTAATGTGAAAATGGCAGCATTCACTATGGTAAAACAGAAAAATGAAACTGTATTACCGTGCTTGTAATATGTATTTTTTTTCTAGTAAAACTTGTACAGACCCACAAGGTTACACTGAGACTGGAGGCCAAGGTGAGAAAAATCAGTTTGTATGACTTTTCATTTCATGGCCTGAAGCCAAGAAGCTGGCTGGGTGACTAGGTAAATTTAACTAGCAGTAAACTTGGGTGGTGACTGGATTGATTCGTCAAATATTTTTGAAATTTTTAACGATTCTTTCATCTGTTGTAGGTTGTTGATACATATTTTTGTTATGTGATCGAGAAAGCAAGTGGAATGGTAGGCCACTTATTGTGATGCTACATGGAAATATCAATAATTAAACCATCAAATGAATATGTGGTAAAACATATTTAAGTCCAGATAGCCTAGAAGTGTGAATATAAACCTCTAATTGAAGCATTTTGCTGTAGTTACTGCTGCCAAATATACTCAAAAGTATTTTGAAGTGTATATACCTGAGATACAGTCTTTCTCATGTTGAAGGCCACCTTAGTTTTGCTATACAGTTCAGTGAGGCCATGACTTCAACAGTGGTTTGGACACTGGTTAGTCAGCTTTTAAAGTAAGTCAGAGCATATGGGGGTCTTAAAAATAAAAGGTTTTTAATCCATCTTATGTAACTTATTTGTAACCATACAGATCCCTTCCATGTATGTATCTATGAACTACATCACGTTCTTCGTGTGTCACAACGATTGATCCATTAAAAACTTGCTTGTATGTCAGCAGGTATGAGCCATCTTTTCGGTAGTTTCCACTAGCCTTCTGTCAGGCGGAGCAACACAAATGCCACTGAAGGTAAATGTTAACAAGTTTTCATGCCCAACATGAGCAAAGCACACTTTCATTAAGTCAGTTAAACACTTTCTTAAGAAACAGTAAATACAATGCTATGTTGGGGAATGAGTAATAGTAAACGTACTGAAATTGGGAAATGCAGTATAATCTACATTGCATTGTTTGCTTCATTGCAAGTATAACTGCATTTTTAATTCTTCTTCCAATGAACACAGAGTGGAATTATGCAGCGTGATATATTATTGCTTCCTTTCAACACATAAAATCAGTGGGTTATTGTGGTAAGATGTTTTCCATTGTTATGCTTTGGGATTGTCTACACTAAATGTAGTACTACATAACCGGATTCAAACACAACTATGTAGCAGTGATATAAAATCCTGTACTGTGGGTTTTCAATAAGTTTAACACATACAAATGGAATGTCAATGGAAGCCTTGAAATTCTGAGGACTGCAGTTTAAAAAACTAAAATACTAGTGTGAATGTTATGTTGGTAATGTAAATTTAAAGAATATAGTCTAGTGTTTTTAATCAAGAAATTCACACTGATTTTTCTCTTGTGTTAGTGAGACATTACAAATGAGAATATCTGCATGCAACACTTTGAAAAATCATTATAAAATTATCATATTACCAATAACGTGTATGTATTTATACTTACAGATAACATTAATGGAAACCAAAGAATTGTTGTTTGACCCCTTGTGTGATGCGACAACATAGGAAAGAACCTTCCTGAGGAATTGGTGGTCTTGTTTGTTTTTTTAGATACATTTATTGAAAATAGTGTTAGTGTGAAACTACATGTAAACTATGAAAATAAGTAAGAATGCTGAGAATAATATCTTCCTGATAGCTACAAAGAAAAATGGAAACAGAATGTACTTGTACTCACTGTGCTTAATAATAAACATTGAGGGAACTTGTGCAATTTGAGCATGGCTAACTACTTCATTGAACGTGGGCACAAAACACTAGCATTTAGCATGAGTGAGAAGGTGGTGTTAGTAACATGGGCCATACCATGTCAAGATATATAAGACTGATACGATAATATGAAACCCAGTGTTTATATATGAGCATTAAATCATTGCAACCATTCATTAAATAGAAAAAGGATTAGTTCCGATGAAGTGAGCTGTAGCTCACGAAAGCTTATGCTCAAATAAATTTGTTAGTCTCTAAGGTGCCACAAGTACTCCTTTTTCTTTAAACATCTACAGGCGCTGTAAGAAAAAGTGAAACCCACTTATACAGTCAGCTACTGTACTCCCTACAAATTTCAGATCCTTCATCTACCAAGTAACTGGAAAATCCACAATGGAACTCTGGAAAACATTGTGGAACACAAGAGACAAACTGATGGGCACAACTGTGTGGACCACTCATCATTATTATTTGTTAATGATGTGTAATTATGATGGGTTTTCTAATTAGAAGTGTTATTAGTTTGCAGAAATGTATTTACAGCATAAAGACCTCAGTACTGTAGAAACCACATGAGGTTCTAACTAGGTTTAGAAGAAAAATTAGCAATTATTTTAATGAAAGAGTCAGGTAATAACTTTGTTACATATACCTAGTGAGCCCGTAGAATATGGGAAGATAACAGGAAGAGTGGAATAATGTTATATCACAAACAGTTATCTTAATACACCTACAGTGGGGTATATCACAGGTTTGGCTCTGCAATGATGACTCTGTATGAATAATTTCTATAAGTACTGAAAAGTGTGTGTGTGTGTGGGGGGTAAATAGTTGATAGAGCAGTGAAATCTAAGTGGATGTCTTTATATCCGCCAGCAGTAAACTAAGAGTTTGAGAAACATAGATTAGGGTACTGATATAATTTAAAATGACCCCTCCCCCTCCCCCCCACAAAAGAAATATTTGTAAACCAGTTAATTGAAATTGACTTTAAATAGAAATCTTGAGTTTATTCATTAGAGTTTTGGTCCTAACATATTTTAGTACTGTACATTGATTGACTTTTCAGAGAACATGGAGTACGGCAACTTTGTCACTTGCAAAAAAGAAAATGAAGGTTGCATGATAAGAAACTAAAAATTCTGAGGAAAAAAACACCATATGTTGGAGCAGATAAGTAAGCAGAATGATTTATAGTACAAGAACAAAAGTCATGGCCTGAGATCTAGCCAGTTACATATAGACCCAACATAATAACCTGCCTTAGGATCAGGATTCTTGTAGTAATTCCACAGTAGTGAATATTTCCACTGCTGCTGATAGCCATATCTTGGCTAATTATATTGTTCAAGGAATATTTTTAAATGTTATGAGTTAATTGAAATTATATTTAGCATTATTCTGTGATTTCATTTTCTCATCTATTACTTATCAGAAATCCAGTGTGACTCTTGTAAGAGGTGAGCACATGTCTCCTGCCTTTCAGAGGGAACCAATGAGGAGAACCCAATTAAGAGGAAAAAAATACAGCTGCAAAAAGTGTGCATAGGTCAGATGTTTACAAAAAATGTAATTTGTTTTGTGAAGAGAAATATTTTGGCTTTCCTGGAATAACACAACTGGAATATAAATGAGTAATAGAGAACTTTAATTTCACTAAAGAAAAGTGTTAAGTGTATTTATAAACATGCTTAGATGCTTTTTTTTTTTTTTTTTAAATGTTGAAATGAAAAATAAACAATTCTTGTTTACATAGCTTGTTATAATAAAGCTTTTAAATTTTGAAAAATACCTCTTTGCCTACACTTACAGTGGCGATTTTGTCATACTCTGGTCCAGGGGTAGCTAATTGTGATGGACCATTGATACCCTCTTCAAATTTGCTATCCCTGGACCAGAGGATGACAAGAGTGAGAGGTAGCAAATTGTGTACTCAGCAATTCTGGATCTTGGTGTATGGAGATTGGAAAAAATAAGGGATTTTCCATGTAATAAAAGAACTGCTGGCAACCCTACCTATAATTCTCAGCATGCAGGAGCTGGGCTGTCAGTTAGAGCCCTCCAGCAGGACTGAGGTCCCGCAGGACCTGCTTCCATAATAGTGGGAGTGGGTAAAATCTACTTTGTTGTGGGGGGGATTGGGTGTGCGCCCCCCCCCCCAAAAAAAAAAAACAAAAAAAAAACCCAGCCTGTGGTAATTTGCAGGAAAACAAATAGAATTTAAGCAATGTAAAACAAGCTTTCCACCATTTATTTTTTTTAAAAATAAATGTTTTAATACTTTAAGCAAGGGATAGAAAGAGATTTGATGTCTATTATAACAGTGTTTATTAAAAAAAAAAAAACTTTAAACATGGTTTAAGCAAAATTTGTTTTTTTAGTGGTAAAATTGTGTCTGAATTCTGTTCATATATATATATATTAAACAACCTTTTGTGTTTTTTTTAATTTTTTTTTAATTTTTTTTTTTTTTTAGTAGCATGGGGGGGATCTAAGGTTTTTGTTAATGGGAGTAAGCTAAAAATACAAGAAACAATGCAGGTGGGAGTGGGTACTGCAGAGTGGGACAGGAGTAGAATTAAAAAATGATCCCATGTAAGGCTCTATTATAACTCAAACGCCAAATACGGCAAGACATGTGAGCAAAGGTAGCACTGCTTGATAGATTAGCCGCTCATGCATGCTGTTGAAAATGATTATCCTCAGAAGAGTTCTGTGTAATCTCAAAAGCTTCTCTCTCGCCAGCAGAAGTTGGTCCAGTAAAAGATATTACCTCACCCACCTTCTCTCTCTAATATCCTCAGATATAAAGAGGTTGTAGGGCTGAGAGTTATTGAAAGCAAATGAATCTCCTCTCTCTCTCACTTTATGTGCCCCTCATTTTGTGTCTATGCCCAACATTTCATCCCATATCTGGGCATGTGCAGGTAGAGCAGTTAAGGAGAAGAAAGCTGCCCATAATGCAGGGATCATTTAACTAACCAATATAAAATACGCACAAACACTGGCGTTCATGAATTATCACCATGTGGTGAGAGGACTGGGTGATTGACCTGGCACACAATGTCATTTATCTACCACAAGTGACCTGTCCCTATGAACCACCTCCATGGGCTGTGACAAGGGAGGCATGCATCGCCTCAGTCAGACTCACAAATTGGGAAGCCCTCCCCCAGTAGGAAAGGGCCATGAGCAATCAAACATCAGCCACGCTTACATGTCCTGGCTAAAGGATAGCACCTCAGTTTCATTGCTGCATGGGGCTGTTGAAACCATGTGTCCTTAAATGGATCAGTGAATCAAAGTCTACCCTCCTCAGATGTTCTTGTTAAACCCTGGATTTGTGCTGGAAATGGCCCACCTTGATTATCATACACATTGTAAGGAGAGTGGTCACTTTAGATAAACTATTACCAGCAGGAGAGTAGGGTGGGAGGAGGTATTTTTTCATGCTTTGTGTGTATATAAAAAGATCTTCTACACTTTCCACAGTATGCATCCGATGAAGTGAGCTGTAGCTCACGAAAGCTTATGCTCAAATAAATTGGTTAGTCTCTAAGGTGCCACAAGTACTCCTTTTCTTTTTGCGAATACAGACTAACACGGCTGTTACTCTGAAAGTCTACTTGTATTGATTTTAGCACATAATATGGTGAAAACACTATTGAAATCTAATGAGCTAGGCTAAACTGTCTTCTGGGGAAAACAGAACACGCTTGTGGGTAAAGCACAGGACAGGGATTCAGGAAGCACAGCTTTCAGTTCTCTCTGCCACAGCCTCCCCATGTGATCTCTGGTGAGTCACTAGGGTCTTAACTTGAGAGATGCTGCACACCCCAGATGTCACCTCTGAGGACAGGAACAGGCTTTTAATCTCTCTGATTCGTCCTTTCCTGTAATATGGGGCTAAAAATGATTCCCTGCTTCACAGGGGTGTTGTGAGATTTCATTTATTCACTCTTATGGTGTGTTATAAGATGGAAAGAGCTATAGAAATGCAGAACATCATTATTAACGTAAAAAAACTGTAGTCCGTGGGACTCTAGGGCAGACTTGCTAACACTAGATGTTGCTGTTGCTACAAATTGAGCCAAACTAGAAAAAGAGCATTAACAAAATTCTCTTTATCAGACCCAGCCTTGATGAAAAACCTGCGATAATGCTTGGACAATAATACCACCAAGCAGTGATGCTTTATTCCTTTAGGCAGAATTCTGCCTGTTACGTACATACAACATCCCTTGCTGTCACTGGGAGATGTACAGGTGTAGCTCAGGCTTAATGTCTGAGGAAAATAATTTTCAACAGCAAACATGAGGAGGGGAGTGTCAGCAAATCTATTGCACAGTGCTGCCATCTGTTGTGTTTTTATCATGAGTCTTGAGATATGTAGTGTTTTAGTTAAAGCCCTAGCTCCTGGTAGACCAGGGATTACTGGAGAATCTCAGCTTTCACTGGTTTTAAAACAGCATGTTTCTAGCTTTTATGGTATCAGAAAAAAACTAAAAATGAGACATATGGGCACCCCAAAGTTCAGAAACCAGCAGGCAAATTAAAAACGACCCCTCATTTATTATTTTTAAACAGCGCTCCACTCATCTGGATACAATTATACAGTCAGGGCCTTACTCAGTTTCCCCCTGCCTCTTTATGTGAAGTTTTTCCACGCAGCAGCAGGGGAGAGAAAACATTTTGAAAATGATGTTGTAAAATGTGATGGTAAAACCACAAAAATTGACTGATGAATTCAAGGGCAAGTTTAGGACCTGACTTTATTTTTATTTTTTACAGCTGACTAGATTTCAAACTGACAATATCTCTTCATCACCAGAATATTCCACTGCAAACTTTCCCAGGGATGTTTGCAGGAAGCCTGCACACTTTTCTTGCCTCAATCTTGCTGTTTTGCAGGTGAGCAGCCATGGTTTTATTCTAATTTAATTTATTAACTGCTAAAATTTTATTATAGAAGGGTTATTGAGTACTTATAATACTCCAGTTTATGTGTATGTTACTGTAGAACTTTGCTGTAAAGGGAAAAATAATTAACAAAATATAGCCGGGTGTTTCTAACTTTCTCAACAAAAATATCAAGACTGTAGTTCATTTAAGTTAATGTTTTAAAGCTTGTTAGACTCATTTAAAGGTAAGCCGCAATGAAATATCTGGTTTTGTAAATTTGTTGTATGTGAAATGGTAAGTGTGAGCAATCATCTACAAAATCTGATGCAATATAAATGCAGGTAATTACATGCAATAGTTTGGTAATTTGAATATTTTAGAAGTTGTGCATGAAAAAATAACTATAAAAAACAACTGGTCTTGTATGAATAACAGCAATAAATACTGCTAGAGATGCCTGCAGGCAATGTTAACTGGTGGCTGAATTTATTACTTTGAACATTGATACCGGAGACCTGAATCTAGTGGGTGAAGCACTGGACTGGCACTCAGGCGAGCTGGGTTCTGTTTCTGGCTTTGCCACTGGCCCACTAGGTGACCTTGGGCATGTCACTTCACCCCTTTATGCCTCAGTTTCCTTCTCTGTAAAATGGGGATGATACTGGCCTCCTTAGTGAAGCACTCTGAGATCTACAGATGAAAAGTGTTAGATAAGAGCTAGGCATTATTATTCTCTTCTCACATGCACTGCTGTAAACTAGGTGTAGTTCCATAGAAATCACTTGAGTTATGCCCATGTAAATAAAACTGGTCTTAAAAAAAGAGGACAATCAGACTGGTAGCACTATTATTAGTAGTAATTTGTTTTACCATAACACTTAGGAGCCCAGTCATGGACTAGGACTCCATTGTGCTAGATGCTGCCCAACACAGAACAAAGAGCTCACTGTCTAAGTATGTGTGCTGTATCACTGCTGTTGGATGACAGGCAGATAAACCTATTTTTGAAAAACTAGCTTAGGAGTCTGGAGTGGTACCATGTGCAGTGAATTATTGGTCTTGGTCCATTTGCTAGCGAGCAGGTGTCTGTCACAAAAGCCACCTTCAATTATGGCAGTCTCAGCAAAGAGGCCATTGTTTGAATGTGCATGAAAAATGAACTGCTCTCTGTGCCCTAGAGGTGGTTATGAGACACCTTGGCAGAGTAATGTTGCACTGCTGTTGCCATGTTGCGCCTGTTAGCAATCTGAAAAGGAGGGCTTGTGACACCTTGGAGACTAACCAATTTATTAGAGCATAAGCTTTTGTGAGCTACAGCTCACTGCATCGGATGCATACAGTGGAAAATATAGTGGGGAGATTTTATATACACAGAGAATATGAAACAATGGGTGTTACCATACACACTGTAACCAGAGTGATCGGCAAACCTGGTGGCTGAACTTTGTGACTTTGTCCTCACCCATAACTATTTCACATTTGGGGACAATGTATACCTTCAAATCAGCAGCACTGCTATGGGTACCCGCATGGCCCCACAATATGCTAACATTTTTTATGGCTGACTTAGAACAACGCTTCCTCAGCTCTTGTCCCCTAATGCCCTTACTCTACTTGCGCTACATTGATGACAACTTCATCATCTGGACCCATGAAAAAGAAGCCCTTGAGGAATTCCACCATGATTTCAACAATTTCCGTCCCACCATTAACCTCAACCTGGACTAGTCCACACAAGAGATCCACTTCCTGGACACTACGATGCTAATAAGCAATGGTCACATAAACACCACCCTATACCGGAAACCTACTGACTGCTATTCCTACTTACATGCCTTCAGCTTTAATCCAGGACACACAACACGATCCATTGTCTACAGCCAAGCTCTACGATACAACCGCATTTGCTCCAACCCCTCAGACAGAGATAAACACCTACAAGATCTCTATCAAGAGTTCTTACAACTACAATACCCAACTAAAACACTAACCCAGGAACCTATCCTTGCAACAAAGCCCGCTGCCAACTGTGTCCACATATCTATTCAGGGGACACCATCACAGGGCCTAATAACATCAGCCACACTATCAGAGGCTCGTTCACCTGCACATCCACCAATGTGATATATGCCATCATGTGCCAGCAATGCCCCTCTGCCATGTACATTGGCTAAACTGGACAGTCTCTACGTAAAAGAATAAATGGACACAAATCAGATGTCAAGAATGATAACATTCAAAAACCAGTCAGAGAACACTTCGATCTCTTTGGTCACTTGATTACAGACCTAAAAGTGGCAATTCTTCAACAAAAAAAACTTCAAAAACAGACTCCAACGAGAGACTGCTGAATTGGAATTAATTTGCAAACTGGATACTATTAACTCAGGCTTGAATAGAGACTGGGAGTGGATGAGTCATTACACAAGTAAAACTATTTCCCCTTGTTTATTTCCCCCCCACCCCCCTTCTGTTCTTGTCAACTGCTGGAAATGGCCCACCTTGATTATCACTACAAAAGGTTCAACCCTCCTCTTCCCCCCCGCTCTCCTGCTGGTAATAGCTCACCTTAAGTGATCACTTTCGTTACAGTCTGTATGGTAACACCCATTGTTTCATGTTCTCTGTGTATATAAAATCTCCCCACTATATTTTCCACTGTATGCATCCGATGAAGTCAGCTGTAGCTCACAAAAGCTTATGCTCTGATAAATTGGTTAGTCTCTAAGGTGCCACAAGTACTCCTTTTCTTTTTGCGGATACAGACTAACACGGCTGCTACTCTGAAACCTGTTAGCAATCTAGCACTTTAAATGACTGGGAAGTGCATTTTAAAGGGGAAAAATATTTGTCATCCTTAAATTTTAAATTTGGGCCGGATTCTGTTCTGAATCACACCAGTATAAATCTGGAATATTCAAGTCAATAGTTTCTCCAGGTATGGGCCCCAATCCTGCAAACTGCTCTGTTTGGGTGGATCTCTCTCCCTGCATGTAGCCCAATTGAAGTCAGCTGTATTCTGCACAGGTATAAGGATGTGTCCATATGAAACAGTTTGGCCTTAGACTGATATATCAGAGAGCATATATTAAGGATATATACTGAGATTGCATCTTGTTCATTACCACAAGAGGGAAACCAATACCAATAATATGACTTTTGTTTTTAACTTGGAAGTTGTGGAATCATGTTTGTCCATTTCAAGTCTACTGAATATCTCCTTCCCTTTCCTTATAGCAGTTTTGCAGTTGAATCTTTCAACCTGGCATATGCAAAACACCAATGAACACTATTTCACATTCCATTTGTTAAATGTGGTGTGAAATTAATTTCCTGGATTTGTCTGGCTTGTCTGAATGGCATAAATAAAGCTGTTAACAGAAAGTTGTGATGGAACTGACTTTGTTATTTTCATAGTGGAATTAAACTGCTCATATACAAACAGGAAGAAACTTGTCTTGTCTCAAGCCTGGTAAAATAAAGACTCTTCCTCCTTATCTGGCTAAGCGTGAAAAATTAAATAATAATTTAGGAGTCATGGGCAAAAATATTCTTAGTTGTTTTTCCCTACCCCCAATAACAATAGCATTCAGATAGTGTTCTGAAAACAGGGCTTTAGGCTTCAGCCCCTGTTGAGACATTTCATAATGCATTCTGGGCCAAATTCTGATCTCATTTATCCTACCATAAACCAAAGCAACTCTGCTGACTTCAGTAACTTAAATGACCCTTATTGTTTTGTGCTGGTGTACCGGTACTAGTAGCCCTTATTCAGATTCTGAGTTGTGAACATTAATGCAACATAATTTACTCCTTTTCTTAACACAAGAACTAGAGGTTACCAAATGAAAGTAATAGGCAGCAGGTTTAAAACAAACAAAAGGAAGTATTGCTTAGAATCATAGAATATTAGGGTTGGAAGAGACATCAGGAGGTCATCTAGTCCAATCCCCTGCTCAAAGCAGAAAAACACCAACCAAATCACCCCAACCAAGGCTTTGTCAAGCCAGGCCTTAGAAACCTCTAAGGAGGGAGATTCCACCACCTCCCTAGGTAACCCATTCCAGTGGTTCACCACCCTCCTAGTGAAATAGTGTTTCCTAATATCCAACCTGGACCTCCCACACTGCAACTTGAGACCATTGCTTCTTGTTCTGTCATCTGCCACCACTGTGAACAGCCGAGCTCCGTCCTCTATGGAATCCCCCTTCCGGTTGTTGAAAGCTGCTATCAAAACCCCTCTCACTCTTCTCTGCTGCAGACTAAATAATCCCAGTTCCCTCAGCCTCTCCTTATAAGTCATGTGCCCCAGCCCCCTAATCATTTTTGTTGCCCTCCGCTGGACTGCCTCCAATTTGTCCACATCCCTTCTGTAGTGGGGGGACCAAAACTGGACACAATACTTCAGGTGTGGCTTCACCAGTGCCGAATAGAGGGGAATAATCACTTCCCTCGATCTGCTGGCAATCCGCCTACTAATACAGTCCAATATGCCGTTGGCCTTCTTGGCAACGAGGGCACACTGCTGACTCATATCCAGCTTCTCATCCACTGTAATCCCCAGGTCCTTTTCTGCAGAACTGCTGCTTAGCCAGTTGTTCCCCAGCCTGTAGCAGTGTATGGGCTTCTTCCTTCCTAAGTGTAGGACTCTGCACTTGTCCTTGTTGAACCCCATCTGATTTCTTTTGGCCCAATCCTCCAATTTGTCTAGGTCACTCTGGACCCTATCCCTACCCTCCAACATATCTACCTCTCCCCCCAGCTTAGTGTCATCTGCGAACTTGCTGAGGGTGCAATTAATCCCATCATCCAGATCATTAATAAAGATGGTGAACAAAACCGGCCCCAGGATTGACCCCTGGGGCACTCCACTTGATACCGGCTGCCAACTAGACATCGAGCTGTTGATCACTACCCATTGAGCCCTACAATCTAGCCATCTTTCTGTCCACCTTATAGGCCATTCATCCAATCCATACTTTTTTAACTTGCTGGCAAGAATACTGTGGGAGACCGTATCAAAAGGTTTGCTAAAGTCAAGATATATCACATCCACTGCTTTCCCCATATCCACAGAGCCAGTTATCTCATCATAGAAAACAATCAGGTTGGTCAGGCATGACTTACCCTTGGTGAATCCATGTTGACTGTTCCTGATCACCTTCCTCTCCTCCAAGTGCTTCAAAATGGATTCCTTGAGTGCCTGCTCCATGATTTTGCTGGGGACTGAAGTGAATCTGTCGTGCTGGGAGCTGGGGGGATTTGGCTCTGTTGCCTTTCTCTGTGTGATTCATGAGTGGCTCTGGGAGCATTCATGCAATATAGCTGGGTGTGGGTCTCTTTGCGGTTCCGCTGAGTGATAACAGCTCCTGGAGGGGTTTGCTGCTGGTCACTAGCAAGGCATTGTGAGGGACAGCCCAGGCTGGAGAGAGTTAAGGGGGCACAGTGGTCTTATGGTCCCAGGTTGCACCCTGGGGATCCCGTCACACATCTTCTAGGACCTCTATTCCTTCCCTCCACAAGTGCAGGAGAGAAAATCAGGGCAAAACTGTGAAAAGCCACAGACTATTTTGTAGTCACAAACATGCCCTTGCATAATTATCTAAGCCTCTACATTTTTCTAGTAATATTTTAGGAGCATCTTATGACCTATTGGATCTTTTGCTACCATCCCCTTTGCCCCCTCACAACAGTCATGTTTTAAAAGGTTCTTCTTTGAAAGATTCTACTTGCTTGAGATAGATTCCTCATGATTAAAATGGGGAGTGTGGTTGTAACTGGCTATATCTCTCAGATGAGTCGCAGCCTTTAAATTACACCTTTTGAAGACAGCCTTCCAAGCAACCCCACACCTCCATTTCTCCCCTCCCTCAACTACTGTTTTAGTCCCCAGTCCTGTATACAATGGTGCATGTAGTTTAGCTCTAAGCACAGGAGTATTCACATTGCCTTCCAGTGGGGCTACTCACATGGGCAAAGTAATGCATGTGCATAAGTGTTTGCAGGATCAGGTGCATAAAGGAGCTGGCTGGGTTAAAAATAATAGGCCATTTTATCCCTAGTTTAACTTCACTGACATTAATGGAGTTACACCAAGAATGAATTTGACCCAGTACATTAAAAAACAACCCTTCTCCTCACATCCCAATTTCCTTATCTATATTGATGGCATCATAAAAATTGGAAGCATTTACTTTTACTAATTTACTTTTCCCCATGTATGCAGCTTGGACAATGAAGCTAAGCTACCAGGGCAATTTGCATCCCTCTGCACCAGCAGGCTCTGCTCTGCCCCAGGAAGGAGCCCCCCATGGGTTGCATGGAGTGATGTTGTAGCTGTGTCGGTTCCAGGATATTAGGGAGACAAGGTGGGTGAGAAACACCACCTGCCACCCTTGGGGAAGACAAGGTGGGTGAGGTAATGTCTTTTATTGGAGCAACTTCTGTTAGTGAGAGAAGAAGAGCTTCAGGTTATGAAGAAAAGCTCTGTGTAGCTCAAAAGCCCGATAAAAGACATTACCTCACCCACCTTGTCTCCCCCAAGGGTGGCAGGTGGTGGTTCTCCTTAGAGCCATTGAGGATGTGCCAGGGGAGCTCTACAGGAGTCCAGAATCGATGCATTTCCCAGTGCCTCAGCCATCCCCATCACCTGGTGTTGGGGCTGTGCTGACTAGTTGCTGGCCACCAGCAGGGCAGGACTTGCAGGAGCCTTGTTCTGCCACTTTCCCCTCAATTCTGACTAGGTACTGCTCTGTGCCCGGGGGTTATTCTGGCATAACCTAGGACTGAATCTAGGTCAGTGTTTTCATTTTGTTTCTAGTCAGTTCTGCTTTCTGGCTGTCATGCACTAACACCACTTTGTTGTGTATGGATTGTAAACGCTCCAGATGAATGTTCACACTTAAGCAAAACAGATTTTATGTAAACAATTAAAAAACAAAACATTTCTATCACTATTAGACTTAGAAAAACATCTCTGTGTAGGTTTTTGTTTCTAAACCAAGCTTTAAGTTAGCATCTGAGCTACCTGACAGGAACCCTTAATGTTTCAGGAGGTGCTTTGCTACCATTCTCTTCCCTCCCACCCCCCCCCACCCCCCCCGCACTTTTCCCCTGTCTGTCCCGTTCTGTGCTGCCAGGGTGGTCTAATAGTGTAAGGGGGCCCCACTGCCGACCCACCAATTTAGTTCTGTGTGTCCCTGCCGCGATTGTAAATCCCCAACCCTCAAATAGCTTCCAGTGCAGCCCTCTGTGCTGTTTGCCAGCATTCAGACTGGCAATAATATTTACAGTACCTACTCACTCGTGTGGAATAGATCTCTAACTATCAAATGTTGTGGAGTTGAAAAAAGAAAACTCTAGTATCTCGGACTCATGACTGCTTTGACAAGATCTATCTATAGTTATAATTGTGAGTCATATCATTGTGAGCTGACTCTATGGTTAGGCTGAGGTAATAGCCAAGCCATGGGATTAAGAGAGCATCATGGGATTAAGCTGTAAAATTCCACTACTCTCTAAATCAGGTTTGGAAAGAATTAAGACACCAGAGATATTTTTTGGTGGAAAATTATTGCAGAGCTCTGTGGACAGCATAATGTACCTTTAGAGTACATAGAGAATAATAATAAAGGAGACTTATTAATAATCAGAGACTGCTATAGTGTTCCTGAGCAAAGTGTACATCTTTCTGCATAGCTGTGTGTGTAAAATGTCACGTCTAACCAACCCCATCAGCCACTACAAGCAAATGCAGGATTTTCTTGGCCGGTGCTGTGTTGCTTAGCAACACTTCGAAGCAGCCTGCTACACATCATGCACAGAGTTGCCTACTGCGTTGTACCGGGGCTGATTTCAATGATTTTTTTTAACTGTAAAAATATTAATTTACAGCTCACAAATAGAAACAGCACCAAGGCATTATGAGGTGATGTCCCTTCTTGAAGTGGGCATGCACAGCTCTTGTTGCCTTTAACAGGAATCACAGGTAGCCCCGGGCTAAATTTAGCCCTATGTATGTAGAATGTGAGTGTAATTCATGAGATACAAGTTCTTTTCGTGCTGAGGTGGAGCACACTTTGGAGATAATAAATAAAGAGGATGACGTACGAAAACAGCTCTCACGGTGATGTGGTGCAGATTATGTGATATTAAATGAATGAACATTCAAATATATTTTTAAATAGCCCTTTTTTGCCCTAGATGCACAAATCCTGGTGAGAGAGGCACATGTTCTTATATAAATGGCAGGGAGGCACACACAGGATTTTGGTGTGTTTTGGGGATTTATAGCATCCCAGAAGGGAGCTGGTAACAAAATTCCATTTATTGTTGCTCAGATCAGTTCCTGCTTCTGATGCGTACGAATCAAGTGGAGGAGACTGTCTAAGAAACCCTATGCTGCTGGAGTGCCTCGTAATGAGATTGCATAACATCACGGTTCCATGGCCAAAAGAGGAAATCCAATCTGATTTCACGAGAAACTGAGGTATTGGTGTGTAAAGGCCAACAACAGAGGCCTGTTCCTAAGGGGTGCAGAGAAATTGATGTTAGTAGAAATTTCAGGTGCTCAACCCTCAAGATCAGCTGCTACTTTATCCTAGGGCTGTAAAGGGACATCTCCCTGGGAATTGTACAGTGTGCAACAGGATCTTGAATAATACTGAAACCTCTGGGTACAGAATACACTTCACTGGACAAATCATTACTGAAGGTGTCTCCAGGTAGTAGAGGAAAGGCTGACACAGAGAGCTGATTAAGCTCAGCAGATCATTTCTGGAATTTGGGCCTTGAGCTTTTCTTCTTCACATTAGACGACTGACTTGGAACATGGGGAGGATAATGCTTAAGCCAAACAAGGAGGGAAGCAAGAGGTGGGCTCCTTGAGACACTGTTTCATCAAAATACGCAAGGATTTGTGAGATATACAGTTGCACATCAAGAATGCATTATACACACAACACACCAGAACTCTGCTTTTCATTTACACTTGCAGATGTGGCAGTACGGGTGGAATAATCACGACAGTCTCTTTGTCTTATCCTTATTTCTCTAGAGAGCAGTAGTTTAATTTTAGGTTAACCCACACCACATGCTGTATTGGTTTACGGTATGTAAATTTATGTGCTGTAACCCATAATAATCCACAGCTAATCATACTGCTCTAGGGCAGAATGGCACATGTTTAAAGGCCTCTCACAGATTTCATTAGTACAGTAGAGAAGACACGAGCAGCCAGTTAAATTTTGAAATCGCTCTCCAATGAGTGGCCAAGCAAAATGAGGCCTGGTGCTCAACCGGACGGTGTTTCTGTCTGTAACACAATAATCGTCCCTCAAAGAAAGATGGATTTCCTGAGGGTTGAGAATTGCCACAGGGAAAGTTCCCATCTCCTTGCTATAAAACAGTGTTCTCCCCAGAAAGTGACAGGGAATCTTGGTGACAGGCAGGGACCACAAGAAGACCAGCCTAACCACTAATGAAAATAGAAAAAGAATAGCCTAAAGACTTTTTCTTTTCATCGATTTTCATTATAAACTAGCTTCTGCTTTCAGTACCATTAATGTCTCATTATCACTACCCTACTCACAGAGCTACTGAGCACTAACCCCACCTACTGCTGCCTGTGTTTGCCTGAGATGGCTCATTATTTTACAAATTAGAGAATGTGCTAACAACAGAAATGTTGGACCATTGTTCTGCTCATCACCTGGCTCAAGACAGGATTCCCTAACTGGGTTTTGTAGCTATACAGCAGGATAATCAGAGGGAGGAAGCCACTGCAGGCTCTGCTGATATTATTGTGACACTGGATTCCCTTGCCAGTTGCTTTTTTTTTTTTAAGAGGAAATTTAATTGATAGTGGCCCATTTCTCCTCTTTTCCCTTTGATCGTCGTATCCTCCTTGTTCTTTTCCTTCCATCTTTGACAAGGGATATAATTTTTTTTTTCTCTTTTTCATATCAAGACAGATGGCACAGTCACCCTCATTCTTTCCAAATGACACAAGGACAGTGAAAGCTCGAAGAACTACTCCATAAAACAGACTTTTGCAAACAAATAATCTAAATCCACCATAGGCAGTTTTCATTGCTTATTTGTACATTGCCCATAACTTTTTTGTCAAGTCAAAAAAGACGGCGTCTGTATTTGAATATGTGTGTGTGCACGCATGTGTGCGCTTGCACACACCCGCAGGACTATGATAAAAGAACACTAAGGTTGAAAAGTCAAGCCCTTAAAAGTTAGAAAATACCAGAATTAAGGTTGCCTGGGCATCCTTAATTTGCCTGTTTTATGTGTGTGCATTGTGACAGTCTTTGATCACATGACCATATCTTATTTTGTCCATAGGACCCATGCTGCATTGTGTGTGCAGGATGGATGCTGCTCACTGAATGGATAGTTGTGACTTCAGTTCTTGTCTTGACAGCGATGACTTCAAAATCTACCTCCCCTTTGGGACAGAGACCTCTCATTTCAGGTGTCTGTACAAAAAATAGTAATATAATAATATAAATAATAAATGAAGAGAACATAGGAATTGTACATTCTGATTTGCACTGCTCCCCAATCCAATAACAAAGGGTGAATAATGGAAAAATCTATTAACTCGTCAGCCCCCCTGTCAGTTGTAAGATCATTCCCTATGGCAGGGGTTCTCAGTCTTTTTCTTTGTGAGGCCCCCCCTCAACATGCTATAAAAACGTCATGGCCCACCCGTGCCACAACAGCTGCTTTTCTGCATCTCCAGTAGATTAAAAGCCAGGGCACGCTTTAGGGGGTAGCAAGTGGGGCAGTTGCCCAGGGCCCTACACCACAGGGGGCCCCGCAAAGCTAAGTTGCTCCAGCTTCGGCTTCAGCCCTGGATGGTGGGACTTGGAGCCTTGGGCTTCTGCCCCACATGGCGGGCCTTCAACTTTCCACCCTGGGCTCCAGCAAGTCTAATGCCAACCCTGCTTGGTGGACCCCCTGAAACCTGCTTGTGGCCCCCCAGCAGGTGCCAGACCCCTGGTTGAGAATTGCTGCCCTATGGGATATTCTCAAGTGCATTTTCCAGTCCAGTTTTAAATTACTGGGTGTAAAGGCTGGAGTAATTTTAAGACAACAGCCAAGGATCGCTCATGAGAAAGCCAGAGGGTTTTCACAGGTTGGACTAATTTGAACTTCAGTCCCAGTGTATTTTCTATATTTTCCAAGATATTCAGTCTTTTTGGACTCTTGCTGAAAAAAGAATATAATGAAGACATTACATTTATAGCTTTTTTAATGTCTTCTGAAGAGTCTGCAGCTCGTACTAGCACTAGTTGGAGTAGATGGCCTCTGAAGTTTGTATAGGAAAGATTAGAGTTACCCTTTTCTCTGAGCAAAGCTTGTACTCCACCATGTCTTCCAGAGAAGTTTGCAGCTCCATCAAATGCAGAAGCAGCCATCTGTTTGGGGTCCAATTGATAAGCATTTAACTCTAAGATGTGGGTTGTCACAGATGCAGCTGATGTGTCTTTTATAACTTGAACATCTAGACCAGTGGTTCCCAAACTTGTTCCACCGCTTGTGCAGGGAAAGCCCTTGCCGGGCCGAGCCGGTTTGTTTACCTGCTGCGTCCGCAGGTTCGGCCGATCACGGCTCCCAGTGGCCGCAGTTCGCTGCTCGAGGCCAATGGGAGCTGCAGGAAGCGGCGAGGGCCGAGGGATGTACTGGCCGCCACTTCCCGCAGCCAACCACGGCCAGTGGGAGCCGCGATCGGCCAAACCTGCAGACGTGGCAGGTAAACAAACCGACCTGGCCCGCCCGGGGCTTTCCCTGCACAAGCGGTGGAACAAGTTTGGGAACCACTGACCTAGAAATGCATCTACTGGCCTACCACGGACATCAAGATAACGTACACAATGACTTGATGCCCATTTGCATCGGTGCATTGATCAGCCATGTATGCAAATTTTTTGAATATGGTGAGAAAGTTCTTCACTTTTTCAACTGTTGAGTCTTTCACTATTTCACCACGTGCTTCTAGCCAGTCAGTTGAGTTTCTTGCAGAAAGATAGTGAGCATTTGCTGGTCTTGTTCGGAACCAGTGTTCAACTTCATGATGAACAAGTGACAATGCACTTAACATTGGCCTCCCGTTTGTAGTGTGTGGTATCTCTTGCTTAAATAGAAAGTAGATGCCACAGCCATGTTTGTTCGCATGAACTGTGTTGTGTCTCCAGCATTCTTAACAGCCTCATTAACACTCACCAGTGTTGTCCTTGGTCAGTGGAGGCTCAGCGTTCAGAGGTGCTTTCACATGAGTTCACCTCCCAGGTGGGGGTCAAGAAGGCACCTTGCTCGTTCCTCCAGCTGCTCACTGTTCACTCTGGCCACTGTTGTTCGTTGTGCCACCGTTCACTCCATCGCTCTGTTGCCAATGGCCCTGCGCCGTCACCTTTTCCTGCCACCTGCCACTGTGACCTCTGCGAGTTGGTCTCTTGAGGTTCCACCGGCTCTCAGTGATTTCAACTGAGCTCTCAGTGTGGGAACCTCACTGCTAGTGCAGATTGGGCTGTCTCTTCCACAGAAACACTGTCCCACAGCCGGTCTAAGCACTTAGACCTGATTATCAGTGATTTCAGCTATAGTGGTCACTTAATAAAACAAAAGACTATCTATCTATGGAGCCTAATCAGCTCTGTCTTTAAACAGCGGAGTGGGGCAGGTCAAATAGTACTTGTGACTCAGGCAGACCATCAAGCTAAACACCCGTCCCCACCCTCTCTCTTGATGCCCTGAATCAGCACCAGGGCCGGCTCCAGGCACCAGCGAACCAAGCAGGTGCCTGGGGCGGCAAATGTAAAGGGGACGGCAGGACGTCAGGATCTGGGGCGGCAATCCGCCCTCGGTGGCGGCGGGAATTCAGCAGCCGCTCCGTCACAGCGTGTTTCGCGCTTGGCAGCAATTCGGCAGCGGGGATGTGACTCTTTTTTGGTCACCGGCGGCAATTCGGTGGCTGCACCTTCACTCCGACTCCGTGTTCGGCGGGCAGGATTCTGCCTCCCTGTTCGGCGGCAAGTTTTTGTTTTTTTTTCCCGCTTGGGGCGGCAAAAACTGCTGGAGCCGGCCCTGATCAGCACAGGCTAAATACAGTTCTATTCTACTGCCCTTTACTCATACAATAAGAACAACAACATTTTCATTCCCCCCAGCCACATTCAAGTGATTTGTAACCCAACCCCAGCTAAAATCTATCACTTGGGCAACACAGCTCTGTTTAGGTAAATTAGATGTGAATGTAAATACAATCTGGTCCTGAAGTCTTTCCCTCCAGCCCCCAGCTCATCACTGTCTGTCAGGGAGAGCTCATTTAGACTTTGCTTACAAATCATAATTTGAAATTATTAGGTTGGCCAACATCACCGAAATGAATGCACTGACATTGTCATAAAAAACAACAGCTGTATAAGGAAGCTAGTCTATGTTCATACTTTTCAAATCTATTATACTTTTCAGATACATGTATTTTATCATACACCTTATATTCTTTTAAAGTGTGTATTAGTGTTTAAATTTCAATTCAAGTTTCCAAACAATCACTAAATTGGCAACACTGCATGTAACTAGTTCACAAAACTGGGGGAGAGGGGTGTTGGGGAAATTCAGGGGGTGTGTAGGGAAATCCCTGACTAAAACAGTTGCAGATAACATATGGACAAAGAAAGGAAATCTAGAGCAATGATTTTAAAGAGAACCTATTTATCATTAATAAAAATGTAATAGTTAAAAAATCATCCTCCATTTCTGTTGCTTGCAATTACATGTGCACATGTTAGTGCAGGGAAAGTGCATAGGAGTTTGCACATGCAAAACTGAAGACCAGGATGTAGCCCTGTAACAGGGTAGCTGGCCCCTTAAATGAAACTGGGCTCAGCACTCCTGTCCCAGTCCACGTGCGCCCACTTGGGCCAGTTAGGAGGGTGGGGTAGCATCGGGGGTGGGGTGGGGGTGCAGCTGGGGAGACTAAGAGGCCTGGTGAGCAGAGGTGCAGTCCTGATTTTGATGTACAAGTACCCCACCCCTGCTGCCGTGACCTTGCACGTATGGTGTGTACAGGGTCACGCTGCATGGAGGGCACCATTGTGTTTCTGTGTAAGTGCCAGAGTGGTGTTCTGGTGCGTTCCAGCCCCACTACATCCCTGCTGCAGAAGGAGACCCAGAGAGATAAACTAAAAGGGGATCTTGGAAAGCAGGAGTGATCTAATAAATGAAATATAATATTTGACCACAGAGTTAGCATATGCTTGGGTGTGAATATAGTACGACAGTAGTGCCAATATGTGTTGGGATGCCTGGCAATGAAATGGCAGATAAGGGAGTGAAAAATGCTTTAAAAATGGAGAAATTGATATTCAGATTCCTTTGAGTAAGAGACATTTAAAAGTTTTGTTAAAAAAAGATTTAAAAAGAAATGGCAAGTATTGTGGACCCGAGGAAAAAAGGAAGAAAGTGCACCCTGAAATAGGGGATAATGCGCTACTCCAAAGTTATGAAAGGCTCAGTGAAGTGGTCATGTGTCAACTGTTAACTGATCACTGTGGTTTGACTAATAATTTATGTTTATTGAATAGACACAAAGATGGGTTGTGCAATGTGTAAGGTTTAAGAGACAATTAATCACTTGATATGGAAATGCAGCGAGTGTTCCCAGGAAGGAAAGGCTCTTTATGAAGATTTTAGATGCTTGAAGATGACAGAATGTAATATGATGGGTTTAGCGAGAGTATCGGAAAAGTGGGGTAATATTAAAAAAGCACTGCTATATTTTTTAAGGATATAGAGTAGGATATAGAGAGTGTAGTGGCATGAATGTCTGAGGAATATAGTAGGTGATGGTTATAGACTCAGGAGATGAGTCTGCTTTGCCATATAGCATAAGAAGAAGACCCAGAGAGTCAGTACTGCAGACTGGCTCAGTCAGGAAGAACAGGCAATGGGAGCTGCCAGAGAGAGAAGGTGGTTCCTGGGAGAAGACAGAAGGCAGGAGAGCAGCAAGAGGGGTTCGCTGGCTGGTGTCCCCAAAGCGAGAGAGCCAGGGCCAGAGGGCTGAAGGCAAGAGGTGCAGCAGAGGGAGATGCCTGCTGGCTCTGAGTTGAAGAACCAGAACCACCAGAGAGGGCTGAAAGAAGGGGGAGCGGCAGACGGGCTTACCTGGCAAAGGTACTTCCAGCAGAGGTTGTGGCAGTTCCAGCTGGGGAGAGCAGGTTTGCACCCCAGAAGGAAGGGCTGGGCTGGCTGTCCTGGCCGAGGAGGACTGACAAAGAGTCAGCTGGCAAAAGACCCCAGGGTAGGCTGAGAATGAAGCTGGGTTTTAAAGACTACTTGCACAGAGGTGACTATGTTTTGGGACTTTTGGTTATGGACGTTTTCACTGTGCTTTTTTAGTGAACAATAATGGTCTAGAGGGCAAGTTTCCATGGAGTTACTGGGGACTCAAAAGGGAAACTGAGGCAAGGGGCTCTTTTCAGGGCTGCCCTGAGGGGGTGCCTGGGATGTGGCTACTCATTTACAAGCCCTCTTGAGTATTTGTCCCTTGCTGCGCTAATACAGTTGACATAGAAATGGGCTCAAGCTGCAACATTTGGGGACATGCTGATTTGGGGGATGTTGATTTGGCCATTTGGAAAATTCCAATCCACCTTTGGCTTTTGAACACACTAGGGGTATTCAGAGCTGCTGTTGTGATTCTGGCTCATCTCTGGTTTGCTGAATATGCACTGCCTTTATTTCACCATCAACAGGTACGTTGTGTAATGCACAACAGGAATGCCGAGAGATGGTTCAAACAAGCTAAATAGCTCATTTGCAGGGCAGTGGTTCTCTAGAGATGCCCTGTGTACACTAACTGAGGCTGCATCACCTGTAAAAGACAAAAGACACATGCCTGTTTTATTATGTTTTCCCACTTTTGTATTACAATAACAATAACAGCCTCCGTGCAGGGACTTTGCTGAGGATTAATGTCTGGCTCGGGTAATAGTCCTCAGCTGTGCCTTGGTTCATGCGCTCCTCCCAGCAGGTGTTAATCCCTAGGAAATGCCTTAAACCTTAATTGTTACTGCTTCAGTGTAACCACTGTTCTCTGGGAGAAAAGTAAATGAACCTTTGGAGTTTCAGAATGTATGTGCCACTTTGAAATAGACTGAAATCAGCCAGTTCTAGCCTGATCAGCCCTTAACAAAGATATGGGTGCTTCATTTCCTGCCCCCGGCCGCGTATAGTAGCAGTGTGTCTTTAATAAATATCAAGAGAAACAGGAAAATCACTTTTCGTTCCTCCTCCACAAATCACAGTTGACTCAAGATGTATCTGGTTCTTGCTACGATGACTGGCAGACCAGGTCCCAGTGCTTGCCAAGGCTTTAGGCCTCAGCTGAGCACTGAAAATTCATTGGTGGAAACCAGACTGTTTCACCTGTGTGTTAGTAGGCTTAAGATGGATATTGAACTGATAACAATGTATTTAGAATGTAGACTTTATGAAATGCTTGTAAGTCGCTGCATGCATTCATCTGAGTTATAATATCTTTATCACATGTTATCAGGTAATATTTCAGTTTTTGCTTAATGACTGTAAAAAATGTTTGCCCAGAAACTGTGAACCCAATCAGAAGGGATCATCTCCTAACCATCAAGAAGGCCTATTGAAACTAAATGGGCCATTGTGTGATATCACAATACAAAGATGTAGTTAATTGCCCCTTCACACTCATGAAGAGGATACATGTAAAAGGCCTCCTCCCGTTGGCTTGAATTCTCCTGATGTCAATGGGCCAGATTTTCCCTTTGTTTGACCTGAATTCATACCATTGTAACTCCATTGACTTCAGTGAAATTATTCTACATTTACACTCCCTTAACTGAAAGCAGAATTTGGCCCTCTGACTTCAGTGGAAAGAAAAGGAGGACTTGTGGCACCTTAGAGACTAACCAATTTATTTGAGCATGAGCTTTCGTGAGCTACAGCTCACTTCATCGGATGCATACTGTGGAAATTGCAGAAGACATTATATACACGGTGGGACTACTTAATTCAAGTAAAAGCTACTCACAGGAGTTTGCAGGATCAGGAACATACCGTATAGTTTTCAGAGTAGCAGCCGTGTTAGTCTGTATCTGCAAAAAGAAAAGGAGGACTTGTGGCACCTTAGAGACTAACATGTATTTGAGCATAAGCTTTCGTGAGCTACAGCATCCGATGTATCCGATGAATGCATCCAATGAAGTAAGCTGTAGCTCACAAAAGCTTACACTGTATAGCGGATCAGGAGTACCCTGTCCCCACTGTATAAATGTTCTCTGCCCCTCTTCTGGTCCTAGGATGATGGCTTGCGTTTGGTCTTTCGTTACTCTGACAGCTAGAAATATCTTGAGCATAAGCTGTTTTCCATACAAAATATCAGATGAGAAATACTGCCAATCTAGGATCCAAATCCCAAGCTCCTCACCCAATCGATGCCCAAAGTGGAGGGGGGACTAAGAACCTCAGGATTTTGCCACCATACTGTACAGTTTTTCAAAACATTCACACAGATCTTTTGAATGTGCTCCAATCTTTCCAGCACTCAGGTCTGACGTTATGCATTCCTCACTATGTTAAACAAACCCTCTTCTTGATAGCATATCATATAGACCATTATTCTTTTGACTCAATGAATGAGTGATTATAACACTGTTGCACAGATCAAAATCGTCACTGTCTAAAATGTCTCTCTTCACAATTGGTTCCTGGCTAATAGCCTCCTTCATCCACATTCCTGTGCTCAGCACAGGAGCAGGGCAATGGGGAACACAGGTGGTTTAAGACACTTGTATGCCTCTCATATACTGGACCCAGGCTGCTTTTATACTGTGCTGGCTTGTAAAGGTCCCCAGGGAGCGTTATGTCAGCTGAGAATAGCTGATTGCAGCAGACTCCACTCCCCTTGGCACAGTTCCTATGCCTGGGGCTGTGAGTGTGGGGGATGGTGTACAGCTGCTCTAGTAGCTCTGGAACCCTTTTCTCTGGTGAGTATTCTCCAAGGGCCATTTCCACTGGGTTTGTTTAGCCCTTTACATTACCAGAATAGCATAAAGGGGCCAGATCCCAACACACTCTGGCCCTTCATGTTTGAAAAGTGGCATTGGGGTTAATGCGGTAATCCTCATTTTCCAGGGAAAACAATTCTTTAAATCTTCTTCTGATGAAGATAAAAGTGAGCATTGCTCTTTGAATCTTGTGTACATGTCAGATGCCTCAGAAAAATAATGACAGGTTTCAGAGTAACAGCCGTGTTAGTCTGTATTCGCAAAAAGAAAAGGAGTACTTGTGGCACCTTAGAGACTAACCAATTTATTTGAGCATAAGCTTTCGTGAGCTACAGCCGATGAAGCGAGCTGTAGCTCACGAAAGCTTATGCTCAAATAAATTGGTTAGTCTCTAAGGTGCCACAAGTACTCCTTTTCTTTTTTCAAAAAAATAATCAATCTTTCTTCAACTGTGCTAATTATGGGCACACATAGTTTATAAAATGTTTTCCACAGCTGACAGAGAGGGAGAGCCACAAGGATGGGGGGGGGGGGGGGGGGGGGAGGAAGAGCACAATGTGGTTTTATTGCTCCCTATATTTAATCCACTTGGTTGTTCAACCATCATGTATTTAGATAACTGGGACTAGGCTAGGCCTGTTTTTTGGCAAAGAAATGGAAGCAGGAAAAACTCAGTACAGCTCAGATTCTCCTTTTCCCATTCCCTCCTTTCTCCCCACATCTTGCTCAGTAACAATTAGCTACAGAAATTTTGAAACATCTTTCAAGAAGTCTCTACACCCATTTGGTCTTTTTCTAAAAAAATATTTCTTTACCAGTAGTAAAACAGAGCTTAGTAGCCACTAACCAGTGATCAGAGCGCTAGTCTGGAACCTGGAAGACTTGGGTTCAATTCTTCACTCTACCACAACGAAATCAACGATAAGACTCCCATTTACTTCACCAGACTCTGTATCAGACTCCAGAGCCTTCAAAATATAAAGAGATAGCTGGGGTAAACATTTGTCAGGGAAATTTTTCCTAATTATCATACCTCATAGACTCAGACTTTTTAAGGTCAGAAGGGACCATCGTGATCATCTAGTCTGACCTCCTGCACATTGCAGGCCACAGAACCTCACCCACCTACTCCTGTAATAGACCCTAACTCTGGCTGAGTTACTGAAGACCTCAAATCATGGTTTAAAGTCCTTGGTCTACAGAGAGCTTTGGGGCTGGGAAGCTTCAAGGCCTTAGGTCCTGCAATTTTGAGTGGTGCTCCCTGAAAAATTCACATGTGGGCAGCGATACAATCACATTTTTTAAAAAAAAGTTTGTGGGTAGCTGTTTGGGAGTAAAAATTCATGAACATGAGTCACATGACAGACATGTGATGTGACTCACAGACAGATGTCATATGAATCAAAATCACTTTTTCCGAACACCGAATAAGAAACTTTATTAGAATAAGGAAAACAGTATAATCCCTAAAGCTGCTATCTGTCTGTCTGCCTGCCTCGCTGTAGAATTTCTGCTTAGAATCTTCTCCAGCCTTCTCCTGCTGGGATTCCTTCTGAAAACTGAAACAAACAGGACACGTGTCACAGGAGCCACTCACCACTAGTGGCACCTCCTTCTGGCCATCCTGGGGATTAGCTCTGGCCAGGCATTGCAGCCTCCTCTGGTGGTGTCTCTCCTGTCATCCTCTCATCCTGTGAACTCCTCTCACTCCAGGAAAAGCAGCGTCATCTTCGTGACTCTGCCCCCCAGCCAGGTCATTCCATGGTTCCCCCTTCCAGATAACAAAGTCTTTCTGGAACAAATCGTTCTGGGCAGTCTGTTGTCCTTAGCCTGGTCTATGTCATGTCCTTGGTGGCTGGTAGGGGAACCCGGGTCCATCCTCTATGCCCGGTTTCAGCTCAGGGGCCCTCCAGCCAGCAGCCAAGACCTGCACTGTCCTACTTTGCTGCTTTCTCTCTGATTCTTTTCCTACCTTCCTGGCTTCCCCCTCTCCAGGTTTGCCAGCCATCCAACTCCCTCCTCCCAGGAAGTAACTGTGGACTACCCTCTATAATCCCAACATATCTCCTTTCACCCAGGGAGTGACTGCAGACTACCTCCCTGCAGCCTCCTTCTATTGCCAGATGCCTAGCTTTATACAGGCCCTGCCTGTTCCTGCCCAGCTGAGTCTCTTTAATTGAATCCCTGCTCCCTGTCTCCAGTACAGCCTGGGCAGTTAATTAGTCCGCTTAGCCATCGTAATCCTTCCAGGCCTTGTGTGGGGTGGACACCCCATCACAACATATCCTCATATCCTGCAGCAATAGCCCGTTCATCCCTCAAGTGGTTGCACCTGTGTGTCCAGGAGGCAGGCCACATCTGGAGGTTGGCATCTCTACAGACTTCCACCTGGACACCAGGTAGTTGCCTGCATCTCTGAGGTAGTTCCCCTGATGAGCTGTGTGCGTGGCCTCCAGCCACAAGTGAGGGGATGGCTCAGTTCTAAGCTACCATTACAAGGAATCAAATATAGAGGGGAACAGGTCTGGGAGCAGGTCTTCCAATGGGGCAGGATCAGGGTGGTGCAGTTAGACCACAGACTGCAAGGAAGGGGTGGGGTGTGGGGGGTTAACAGAGCTGGAAGCACAGAGAGCAGAGGTATGGGGGGAAGGAGAGAGAAGAAATCCCTACAGCAGGTCTCCAGCTGAGCTGGTGTTGTCTATATAGCACTTTTTGCCTGCAGGGCATATTGCCAGAGCATATCCCTCTGTTTCCTCATAGCAGAACAGCACTCTAACTGCTTTGCCGCCCCCTTCCAGAGGGAGCTCTGCTCCCTCCAGTGCCCTGCCTGGTGACAGGATAATCAGAAGTCACCAGAGAGCAGGAGGAGGGTGAAGCTCAGGCCTGGCAATGGGAAGGAGAACAAAAGAGTTTATTTTAAAGTCTTTTCTATGGACCCACTCACTGTGGTTCCTGAGCATTTCTCAGACATTCATGAAATTTGTCCTCACAACAACTCAGTGAGGTGGGAAAGTTCTATTAATTCCATTTTACAGATGAGGAACTCAGAGAGAAAATTAATGGCTTGATCCTGCTTCCATCTAAGTCAATGATAGGGCTTTCAATGGCTGCAGGATGAGGCTTTAAGTGAAATTTCTTTCTCTCTCTCTTATTAGACACAAAAGTCTTTGTGCAGAGACAAAGTTCAGGATCTATGAAATCTGTGTACTCCCCTGTATTGCTATATAGGTCAGAAACCTGAACCCTCTTACAGTCAGACTTGGAGTGGCTAGAGACATTCTATGTGCGCAGTCAGCCCCAAATCCTGAGCAAAAGTGGTTTGACTTTTCTGCCAAATGTCACAATCTTGCAAAGATCTGGCCTTCCCTCAGTCGCTCATTATATACAAAAGCAGCATTGCGCGCTCTTCAGCCATGTTGCCAGGATGGACAAAACCACCTCAGCATGCTGTGCTATCAAATTCTCCATTGACGTGCAACATCAGGCTACTCCATTTTACGTTTTTGATGCTCTAGTCATTTTCCATTTATGCCTCAAAGGTAAAGTGTAATAAAATGTTCTCCTAATGCATTTCCAAGGCTCTGTTGCTTTGTAACTCATTCTAATTCAAACAGCATGGTTTCTTTAGGAAACTTTTCACTTGCCTCAATCAGTGTATTAATTCTATTAACTCTAAATATTTCAATAACTGGCACTACATTCGGAGCAAGAAAACAATTTTGACCTGGGATTAAAGTCATAATGATTAATGTCATATTTAACTAGTTTCCTAGTACACATTTTTCCCCCTACTTTCAGAATAGGTAATCATGATGAATTGCCCTGGTTTTCATGTGACGTAAAATGTAATTCCATAGGAATTTCATTGTAATTTAGCATTAATTAATATTTACTCTATTGTAAAATACCCCCATTATTTTAACCCCTTCGCTTCTACAGTACTTTAAGGTACTCTAAGAATCACAAATTGTAAAGTTTTACTTTTATATCACTTTTTTAGAACGTTTGTTTGTTATTCTGTGCTGCTCTCACCCATTCATTCATCCATTCCAGTTGGAAATTAGCAAACCAGTGGTAAAGGCAGTTCCTCATGTAAAAGTGAGTCATAAATTCATAGCAGTATTTAACTGAAGATGCAACACAACACCACCACTGTGATGCAGAAATTCTTCTCTCTCTCCCTCCTTTAGAGCTCAACCCTGCAAGGATGTGAGCTGCTGAGCATCTTAACTCCCACTGATTTCGATTGGAATTCAGGGCGCTGAGCAGTTGATAGGATCAGGGCCTAGGGGCCCTAAACTTGTGGAGGTATCCAGTTCTTAATGGGAGCTGGGGACATGCCACATCCTGGAAGCAAGCCCTTATCTTTCCATTTTTTGGTGTGCAGTCACAGTCATTTGCTGCTGCTTCGGTTTTAATACAGAAGCCAGTATTGGAGCCTTTGGAACTAAACAAAAACTGAGTGGCCTACAATAGTTTGTACCAAAATATGCTGATCCAAAGTATCACAACTGCTGATGACGATTGCCAAAAAGAGCAAAGGGGAGGTATGTTTGGATTCTGTGCAAAGGGAGAAATGAAAAACTCACTCCTTATAGAAGAAAGGCTACCAATATGTTCCCAATCAGGTGTCCTCCAAGAAGTACACAGTTGCCATTATGTATGTCAAAGAGTGGCTTCCTCCCCTGGTGGCTTTATATGACCCCTCACTTCAGTTTTCCCTCTTGGTTCTTCAGTGGACTCAGAAAGAGTCTTTTACAATTCCAACAACAGCACTCCTTACTTAGTGGCTGGTTTATTAACTTAAAATTCAAAAACAAACACAGGTTTTCCCTCCAACCTTGAGCTGGGCACAGCTTCCAATTCCCCTAGTGTCTCAGGGCCTCCCTTACTTTTATCAGGCCACTTCCAGCTCTTCCTCGCTGGGGCAGGTGCCCTGGGCTTAGGTTCTTCCCTACAGGAACCTGCCGGTCTCCAGAGTTGAGCTTTGTTTTCCCCCTCCAAACGTCCTGCTACTCTTTATAGGGGAACAAGCTGATCTTGCTCAGGTGTGTCTCTTCAGTGATCAAGGTTGGCTGGGCCTGGGCCTCTGATCCACAAAGGGGCAAGCCACCCTGTTAAAATGTATTTCATTGTGTAACATTCTTCTTTATTCATAATAGGTTTAGAGACAGTAATACATCAAAAACTATTTCCCTTGCTTGTAGATGAGCATGTTAAACTTCTGTTTAGGAGAGCCGTAGCTCTCTGACGAGTGATCCTCTTGATACAATTATATTGCCTACCCTGCATTTCAGTGCACACAATATGTATGGGACAAGACACTAGGAGGAGCATAGGATCCGCCACATCAAATAGTCCAGCATGTCCCAGCATCCTGCCTGTGAGGAAAAATTCCTTATTGTTGTAGTAGCTAAACAATGTAATCAAAGGGTGACCCGAACCAAAAATCCAGACCCTCCAACTTTGAGGAAACTTGGATCCAGCTCCCAACTGTCTGTTTGGACCTAGTCTTCTGAATGGGTCAAACCAAAACTCCAGATCCAACAAACTCCACCCCCTAAAACTTTGGATCCAGATCCAGGATACTGCACCTTGGCCCAGATCATGTTGAAATCAGTGGGAGTTGGGCACCTAAATACCTTTGAGGATATGGGTCCTTGAACTTACCTGAGCCCCTGGGCTTGAGGGCCTAAGCTTCAGTCCGAGCTTCTATTTTTAGCATGGTAACTCGAACTCCACTAGCATGAGTCTGTCTCCCTGGGCTGGGATACTCACTACCAACTGCAATGTAGTCATGCCCTAAGAGGCACTGTGTTACATGTACCATAATAGACGAAGTACCTTCAGCAAGATGTAATCCTTATTTTAGAAAAGTAAAAGGCAACAGAGAAAAGGGCAATCACATGAAAAAAACCTAAAATATAAATTGTCAAAGATTACAGTTCTTACTGAATCAGATTATCATTTATGATGTAATCATATGATACACTTTAGGATTTATAAATGAGTAACTGCTTATTGATGTTAAATGCCGTGGATCTTCATTCAGTTATCCATGAACATTTGTCAAGAACTGATATTACATCGTACATTGAGCAACAACTTTTGTTTACCTTATGATTCATTATAGACTATATCATAATGCATACGCACAAGGAGGCCAAATTAAGTCTGCACAGGAAATGTTAATTCTGGCATTTTCTAACTATGTGCTCGACATTGCAACTGTAATAATGTTCTTTTAACATAGTTTTTTGGGTGTAATTTCCTAATTTTTAAAAGAAGTTAACTGAAAATACCCCCACAGATTCCAACATGTGGTATCTCACAGACTGTAACCACCCCACTTGGAGTTCACTAGCTCCTGGAGTGCCAGACTGAGTGACTGAGCCTCGAGGGGGTCCTACTCAAGGGACAGGAACTGCAATGGTTACCAGATCCCTCTGACACCATTCCCCAGGATGCTTGGAATCAGGAGTGGGGACAGAATGGACTAGAAACTCCTGCTCAGGCCAATAGGGAGGTTTCTGCATGGGGTGATATGGCCAGGCAGTTTGCTGGACCAATGATAGCCAGGGCTACTCTGTCCCTCATTGGGAGAGGACAGCCTGACTCAGAGACAAAGAAACTAGTTTTAGGATTTGAGTTTGGAAGCTGCCAGCTGAGAGAGAAGCAGAACAGATCAGACAGTCTCTGCTTCACTCCTCCTCCCCACAAAGGGAGTCTTTGAACTGCTGTGGATCTAGTGCAGTTCTAGCATCTAGAGTGGCAGAGATCCAGTCAAGAGCTCCACAGGACTCAAACCAGGGAGCCAGGAAAAGACCCTGCCCCACCTAGGAGCAAAGACTCAGTAAGGGGACCCTTTTTGTCTAAGCTGGCCAACATTCACAGTGCTTCAGCACTCATCTCCGAACTCAGCCTCAGCACACCATTTGCCTGGGGAGGTGCCAAGGAGGGAGTGGAGGGTTGGGAAGAGTTGTGAGTTTGCTTAGTACTTATTAGCTAACCCTAACCCTTTCCTTTCCCAGTTCCTATTTTCCTGCTCCCAATAAAGTCCCCTTTTGTTATACTTATTTTGGGGTGCATTATTCCTTTCCTGGGATTTTTGTTTATGTATTATTGTCCCTTGAGCACTAGGTGTTATACTCTTTGCCAGCAGTGGTAGTATTAATGTTCTCAAGGGACAGCACCCCTGTGTTCTGGGCACAGTGAGAATTGCCTCAGGTGGAAGCACCAGGCATCACAAAATAGAACCCACCACCCACCCCAAGTGGACAGAGGCCACTCCAAATAGCAAGCACAAGGGAGGAGGCTTGAGCCATACCTCAGGACACTTGTAGTCCATTAGCAAAGTTGGAACCTTTATGTCCACCACCAGAGGCGAATTTACAGTAAAACACAGGGTGCCCTGGCACTGGGCCCCGCAACCACAGGGGGCCCCAGGGCCGGGCAGCTACGGGGGCAGAAGCTTGGTCCCTGCACTCCCCCTACACATACCCCCCCAGGCCCCCTGCCCTGACTCCTGCACCCCCCACACATACCCAGCCCTACCCTGAGCACCAAACGGAAGCTCCTGCACCCCCCCCAAGTTCCCACCTGAACCCCTCGCACCAAATGGAGCTGCCCCAGGTAAGCGCTCCACACCCCAACCTCTTGCCCCAACTCTGAGCCCCCTCCTACATCCTAACTCCTGGCCAGACCTTGCACCCCAACCCCCAGCCCGCTCCTGCACCCTAACTCCCTCCCAGACTCTGCATCCCTAGCCTGACTCCTGCACCCCCCAGACACCCCCAACCCTGATGCCAGAACCCCCTCGCACCCTCCCCAGTGCCATGCCCTCCCTGACTCCTGCACCCCGCACACATACCAGCCCCCCCCAACTCCACGCCCTGAGCACCAAACTCCTGGAGATGCCCCCGGTAAGTGCTCCACACTCGAATTCCCTGCTCCAGCCCTGAACCCTCTCCCTCACCCTAACTCCTGGCCAGACCTGGCACCCCAACCCCCGGCCTGTTCCTGCACCCTAACTCCCTCACAGACCCTGCACCCCCAGCACTAAGCCCCCTCATGCACCCTAAGTCCTGGCCAGACCCTGCACCCCAATGTTTTTATTTAGCACTCTTTTCCAAAGTGCTTTACAATAGTTAGCTAATGGTACAAACAATATTTGGAAAGATGACTAAGTGGTCTGCCAAGACCCACACCGATTTTCAAGTGGTCTGTGGAAAAATAAGTTAGACTACAAAAACAATCAAGGTACCTCACTTTATTTTCATTTACTTGCTATTACTTATAGGAGGAGGCTGAAGAAAAAAAGAATGAAAAACGGAGGCAGGGGGAGATAAGAGAGAATGTTCTTTTTCTTGGCTGGGTCCCGAGGGATGGCCCCAAAAATGAAGCTGAGCACAGGGCCCCACTAATTCTTAATTCACTATTGTCTGTCACACAGACCTCTGCCACTTAAACTAATGGAGTAACTAATAGCAGTAGTAGGTTGTTATCCCTTATGTGGAACTGCCCTAGAAGGGGAATGGGATATTTTGCCAGTGGGTACCACAGACATTTGCGGACAGCAGAGGAATGGTGAGAGCCTGGAATCTTGGGTTCCATTCCAGGCTCTGGAAGGGAGTGTGTCGAGTGGACACAGAATCATCTGCCTATTTCTCCCAGGTCTTCCCCCTTCTGCCCCATCCCTTCCAACCTGTGCCTGTTCCAGTCTGGTCTCTACCTCACCACTGTCCCTCATCTCAGTCCCAATCTCTTCACCTAGTAACCCCCAGTCTCCACTCCTCAGGTGTCTGGTGCCAGGTTCCTTGCTCAGTAAGTCCTAGTCTCTCCCCGCTCCACACTCCCTATCCCAGTCTCTCCCTCCCTGGCTTCCAGCACCCCCATACCCAATTTCCCCATCTTTACTGGGTCTCAGTGCCAATCTCCCTCTCCTGGCTTTATCATCCAATCTCACTATCCTCCACTCCCCCTGCTCCTTGTCCCAGTCTCTTTGCCCAGCCAGTCCATTTTTCCTTTCTACCCTGGCTCCTTGTCAGATCTGTCTCCTCTTCCCCCACCCCATTCCTCCCATCGCACTCATTCCCAGTCTGTCTCCCTGCAGTTCATCATCCAATCTCAGTTTCCCCCCACCCACTGCCTCCCTGCCTTTCCCCCATTTCCCACCCTACACCCGGGCCTAGTCTCCTTGCCCAGACAGTCCCAGTCTCTACTCCACTGACACCCTCCTGCCCATGTCCACCACCAGGCTCCATATCATCACAATGTGTTCTCCCAACCCTCCCCTGCAATGCTCTAGGTCTGACTCTTGTCCCCTCTGCATATGAATCAGACTTTTTCTCTTCCACACTGCCTGTGTGTCAGCATGGGGTCACTGAGAGCACAGGAGAGACAGGCTCCCTGCTGTCAGTTCCAGTGCCCAGCATGCTCAGTGAGAATAGACTCTTCTGAGATTTTAGTTGTTGAACTCTAGCAAGTCTCTACTGAACATGTGCAAACTACAGTTTTTTTCCAAAGGCTTATCACTTGGCCAAATTTAAGTCAGATTTTCACAGGGACATCAAAAGGCAAATCCCGGACACAAAGGCCACTCCTGACCCCGCAGCCAAATTTCAGATCCCTGCTTCAAAAGTACACCAGAATCTTTTCAAACACTGATAAACATTTTTCCCTAGCCTTGCTCTCAGAAGAAGTATTTCACAATAATTATTAATAATAGTTCAGTCTGAGGCAAAGTTATAAGCCATTGAAAACAGGGCCTCATCCGATGTATGAGGCAAGCTTTATAATTGGCAGTACTCCCAGCCCTGCCTGTAATATCTATGGGTGTGTACATAGAGAGCGCACGCCATGAAAATGTACCTGCCCAGACATAAAACTTGCTCACCCTCCCATACCAGGATGTTAATGATAACATGGGGTACAGAGAAGTGGAGAGGAAAGGAAGAGAAAGTATTTTACTCACTTTAAAAATGTTTTGTTCCAATCCATTGGGTGAGTAGAGACTTGCAACATTAATAAATGTAGAATTTTTTTAAAATAGCTCTATAATGCTCAACCCTTAAAGGCATCTGAGGGGTTAAAAATATAATCAAAATCAACCATGGCCCAATAACCTCCCAAATTGCTGTAATCAAACAGTTCCTATAAAGCCACTGTACAAGCACATGCCATGCTGCTGCCCTACACTTTGATCTTCCACATCTCCAAGTGAAAGACATCATGAGGCTGAAATCTGATATGACAACATTGATTTAAGGTGAAGGTTCTCATAGCAGTGGCAGCCAAGGGGCAAAGTCTTAGATAAAATCACCAAAAAGGATTACCTCGCATACCATTTTTTCAAACATAGACTAGCCACTGCTGTGTCTGGGGAAATCATGTGGTTATTACATGGGTCAAATCCTGAAACTCTTATTCAGTTTTTAATTAGGAAAATTCCCAATGAAGTTAATGGGAGTTTTGTCTGAAAAAAGACTATGGGCGAAGTTCACGCCTATGGCCAGGAGCATATACAGGGTCTATGTGCTACTTAAATCTCACTTCAATCCTCATAACAGGGCTTAAAGGGACTTTAGGTAGTGCTTAAGCCTGGTGCTGGCCCTCTGTGCAGGGTGTGTTTCACTACGAGTTTATGTTGGATTTAGCAGCGTTAAATCCGAATTAAGCTTGCACCCGTCCACACAACGAAGCCATTTTTTCAGCATAAAGGGCTCTTAAAACCCATTTCTGTACCCCTCCCCAACGAGGGGATAAGTGCTGAAATTGACATCACCGTTTCGAATTAGGGTTAGTGTGGACGCAATTCGAAGGCATTGGCCTCCGGGAGCTATCCCACTGTGCACCATTCTGACCGCTCTGGACAGCACTCTGAACTCGGATGCACTGGCCAGGTGTACAGGAAAAGCCACGGGAACTTTTGAATCTCATTTCCTGTTTGGCCAGGCGAGCTCATCAGCACAGGTGACCATACAGTCCCAGAATCGAAAAAGAGCTCCTGCATGGACCGAACCGGAGGTACTGGATCTGGTCGCTGTATGGGGATAGGAATCCATGCTATCAGAACTATGTTGCAAAAGACGAAATGCCAAAACATTTCAAAAAATCTCAGAGGCCATGAGGGACAGAGGCTACATCAGGGACGCAACACAGTGCCGCATGAAATTTAAGGAGCTCAGATAAGCGTACCAGAAAACCAAAGAATCAAACTGATGCTCCGGGACAGAGCCCCAGACATGCCATTTCTATGCTGAGCTGCATGCAATTCTAGGGGGGGCCGCCACCACTACCCCACCCCTGTCCGTGGACTCTGATGATGGGGTACTCTCTGCCATGCCTGATGATTTTGCAGATGGGGAAGATGCGGAGGAGGAGGAGGAGGACGAGCTTAGGGAGAGCCCACAGCACATCGTTCTCCTCGACAGCCAGGATCTTTTTATCACCCTGACTGAAATACCCTCCCAACCCCACAAAGCCGGAGAAGGGACCTCTGGTGAGTGTACCTTTTTAAATATAATACATGTTATAAAAGCAAGCGTTTTTTAATGATTAAGTAGCCCTGAGGACTTGGGATGCATTCATGGCCAGTACTGCTACTGGAAAAGTCTGTTAAAGTGTCTGGGGATGGAGCAGAAATCCTCCAGGGACATCTCCATGAAGCTCTCCTGGTACTCTAAAAGCCTCTGCAGAAGGTTTCTGGGGAGAGCAGCCTTATTCCGTCCTCCATGGTAGGACACTTTACCACGCCATGCTAGTAGCGAGTAATCTGGTATCATTGCATGACAAAGCCTGGCAGTGTATGGTCCTGGTGTTTGCTGGCATTCAAGCAACATCCGTTCTTTATCTCTCTGTGTTATCCTCAGGAGAGTGATATTGTTCATGGTGACCTGTTTGAAATGGGGGAATTTAATTAAGGGGACATTCAGAGGTTCCCGTTCCTACTGAGCTGTTTGCCTGTGACTGAAAAGAAATCCTCCCCGCAGTTAGCCACGTGGTGTGCGGGGGTGGGGGACAGCATTGGCGCTGAGCTGTTCGTGTTTGGCTAGCAGGGATCTTCCCTGATACCAGCCATACGGTGGGGGGAGGGGTAAAGCGATCATCCCAGAGAATTGGATGGGGGGAGGAGGTTAGTTTGGTTTCTGTTGCTGCACGTTAACAGGAAAACCTCAGCACTAAATGGCCAACTCAACGGGCTTTGCTTGGTATGGGAAAGGAGGGCGCTGCTGTTATGAAGGTTGCAGAAGCCAAAAGACTATGGCTTACCATGGCTGCCTGCAAACCAAATTCTGTTGCCCGGGACTGCGTGTGTGATCTCTAACACCAAAGCCGCAGGCACCCAATATAAGATGCAAAATGCGACCTTGTACCTAAATCACATGTGCTGTGTAATGTGAATAGTGTTGTTCACCGTGAAAGAGTATAGTCATTGTTCTGTAAAATGTATCTTTTAAAATACTTCACTCCCTTTTTTTCCTCTAGCAGCTGCAAATGTTTCAAGCCTCCCTCCTCCGTCCCAAAGGCTATCTCAGATAAGGCGGCGAAAAAAACGCACGCGCGATGAAATGTTCTCTGAGCTCATGCAGTCGTCCGGCACTGACAGCTCAGCAGAATATGTGGAGGGACACAATAGCGGAGCACAGGAAAGTGGCCAATGAACGTGAGGAGAGGTGGCAGCAGGAAGATCAGAGGAGGCAGGAGGCAACGCTGGGGCTACTGTGGGATCAAACGGACATGCTCCAGCGTCTGGTGGAGGTTCATGAACGGCAGCAGGATCACAGACTGCCGCTGCAGCCCCTGCTTAACTGATCTCCCTCCTCCCCAAGTTCCATAGCCTCCTCACCCAGACACCCAAGAACGTGGTGGCGGGAGGCTCCGGGAACCCAACCACTCCACCCCAGTGGACAGCCCAAGCAACAGAAGGCTGGCATTCAACAAGTTTTAAAGTGGCCTTTTCCTTCCCTCCTACCCTCCTCCCACACCCCACCTGGGCTACCTTGTGAGTTATCTCCCTATTTTTATAATCAATCAATAAAGAATACATGTTTTTTAAATGATAGTGACTTTATTTCCTTTGCAAGCAAGCTGTGATCGAAGGGGGGGAGGGTGGGTGGCTTACAGGGAATTTAGAAGCAACCAAGGGGAGGGGTTTTCATCAAGGAGAAACAAACAGAACTGTCACACAGTACCCTGGCCAGTCATGAAACTGGTTTTCAAAGCTTCTCTGATGCGCAGCACTTCCTGCTGTGCTCTTCTAACCGCCCTGGTGTCTGGCTGCGTGTATTCAGTGGCCAGGCGATTTGCCTCAACCTCCCACCCCCCGATAAATGTCTCCCCGTTACTCTCACAGAGATTGTGGAGCACACAGCAAGCAGCAATAATAATGGGACTATTGGTTTCGCTGAGGTCTGAGCGAGTCAGTAAACTGCGCCTGCAACCCTTTAAACATCCAAATGCACATTCTACCACCATTCTGCACTTGCTCAGCCTATTGTTGAACAGCTCCTTACTACTGTCCAAGGTGCCTGTGTACAGCTTCATGAGCCGGGGCATTAAGGGGTAGGCTGGGTCCTCAAGGATAACTATAGGCATTTCAACATCCCCAACTGTTGTTTTCTGGTCTGGGAGGTAAATCCCTTCCTGCAGCCGTTTAAACAGACCAGAGTTCCTGAAGACGCGAGCGTCATGAACCTTTCCCGGCGATCCCACATTGATGTTGGTGAAATGTCCCTTGTGATCCACCAGTGCTTGCAGCACCACTGAAAAGTACCCCTTATGGTTTATGTACTGTCTGCCCTGGTGGTCCGGTCCCAAGATAGGGATATGCGTTCTGTCTATAGCCCCACCACAGTTAGGGAATCCCATTGCAGCAAAGCCATCCACTACGACCTGCACATTTCCCAGGGTCACTACCCTTGATAGCAGCAGCTCAGTGATAGCGTTGGCTACTTGGATCACAGCAGCCCCCACAGTAGATTTGGCCACTCCAAATTGATTCCCGACTGACCGGTAGCTGTCTGGCGTTGCAAGCTTCCAGAGGGCTATTGCCACTCGCTTGTGAGCTGTGAGGGCTGCTCTCATCTTGGTATTCTTGTGCTTCAGGGCAGGGGAAAGCAAGTCATAAAGTTCTATGGAAGTGCCCTTACGCATGCGAAAGTTTCAGAGCCACTGGGAATCATCCCAGACCTGCAACATTATGCGGTCCCACCACTCTGTGCTTGTTTCCCGGGCCCAGAATCGGTGTTCCACGGCATGAGCCTGCCCCATTAACACCATGGTCTCCAAATTGTGGGGGAACGCAGTTTTAGAGAAAAGTATGTTCACGTCCTCCTCCGTCGTCTCCTCGCCTGGTTTTTCAGGTGCTTGTTCTGCATAAACTGCACGATAATGCGCGAGGTGTTTATAATGGTCATAACTGCTGCGGTGAGCTGAACGAGCTCCATGCTTGCTGTGCTATGGTGTCTGCTCCTCGGGCAATCCAGGGAAAAGGGCATGAAACGATTGTTTGCCGTTATTCTGACGGAGGGAGGGGCGACCGACAACATAGCTTACAGGGTTGTCTTACAGGGAATTAAAATCAAGAAAGGGGGTGGCTTTGCGAGAAACAGAATGGCCCCCTCAAGGATAGAACTCAAAACCTCAAGGATAGAACTCAAAACTGGGTTTAGCAGGCCGTTGATTTCACGGAGGGAGGGAGGAGAAAACGAATACAAAACAAATCTGGTCTATTTCTTGTTTTGATCCACTTCATCTATCTTTATACATCTTGCTGGCAGCAGACTGTGCAGTACGACCGCTAGCCATCATCCTCTCCTGGGTGGTCGGCAGAAGACGGTGCAGTATGACTGCTGGCCATCGTCGTCTTCTGGCTGCTCATTAAAAGATGGTGCAGTAGGACTGCCGGCAGGACTGAATCACCATGAGATGAAACTTAAAAGGGAAATGACCTGGCTGAGCCACTCCCATGTTTGCTCAGGCGCCCTGACCTCATTGAGGTCGGCTAAAAGAGCACCCTGGAGTATGGCAACAATGGCTACCAATCATACTGCACTGTCTGCTGCCAAAGGCAATGAGCTGCTGCTGTGTAACAATGCAGTACCGCGTCTGCCAGCACCCAGGAGACATACGGTGACGGTTACCTGCGCGGGCTCCATGCTTGCCGTGGTATGGCATCTGCACGGGTAACCCAGGAAAAAAGGCGCAAAACGATTGTCTGCCGTTGCTTTCACGGAGGGAGGGAGGGAAGGGGGGCCTGACGATATGTACCCAGAACCACCTGTGAGACTGTTTTAGCCCCATCAGGCATTGGGATGTCTACCCAGAATTCAAATGGGCGGCGGAGACTGTGGAAACTGTGGGATAGCTACCCACAGTGCAACACTCTGGAAGTCAGCGGTTGCCTCGGTACTGTGGACGCACTCTGCTGACTACATGCACTTAGAGCATTTGTGTGGGGACACACACAATCGACTGTATAAAAACGCTTTCTACAAAACCGACTTCTATAAATTCGACCTAATTTCGTAGTTTGTAGACAAGGCCTGAGTGTCAAAAAGCCAGAACCTGCAAACACACACATGCTTAACTTTACTCACATGAGTAGTCCCATTGAGTCCAATGGGACAGTCACATAATTGAAGGTGAGCTTCTGTGTTTACTGGGTCCAGATCTGGGCCTAAATTACTAATTTTTGACTGTGGATTCACTTTTGCAAGATTCTGTCTACAGTTTGTTCTTGTACATGGTTTAAATCTATGCATTCACTTTTAGACTTTTATTTTTAAACAGGTTTCTCTTAAAGTAACATAACACTGGAAAGTTTTAATCGAAACAGAGGGTCAAATTCTGCTGTCACTCACAATGATGTACCTCCACTATAACTCCATTGGCTTCAGTGAGGTTACTCTGGACTGACATTGTTGTGAGAACAGAATCTGACCCAAATACTCCATCTAAAAAAACCCAATTGCTACAAAATTTACTTTAAAAATTTAAAATAAGAATCTTCATGTAATTGTCTGAACAGTTGGGATTATAAATGGTTAACCCAGTGCATGAACTTCTCCAGTGTGCAAATAAAAGGACTGATTGCCAGGATATTTATAAACTACACATCTTTAGTAGCATTGAGTCCAAAACAAGCAAACCATGCAGAGTTTTGTTTGTATTATTCTAGTTTATTCTGGAGTGTTCCATTTACAAAAAACAAACAAAAAAAAAAAACCCCAAAAAACCAACCAGTGCCCAGCAAGATTTTTTGATAAGAAAAATGGGGCCAAATTTACCGCTGGTGTCACTCCATTGATTTAAATACAGTGACTCTAGGGATGACTTTGATCTATTTTATTTACTTGCCAATAAACTTTGATCAACATACTACTAAAAAGAAGAATACAAACTGGCCTTGCTCATTCTCCCAGTGAAATCAGTGGAAGATTTATTATCGGCTTCAATGGGAACAGAATCAGACCATACGGCAGGAAGAGAACATTGGCACTAAAAGCAGTCATTTGTTTTTTCTTTTTCTTTTTCTTTTTTTTTTACATTTTGATAGTATGTACTGCCATTTTTATCCATGGACTTTCTTGACAAACATTGTCTTCTGTTCTCTTGAAATATAATCTGGGCCTGATTCCCACTAACTTCTGTAAAATCATCGTTGGTTTGCACTGAAGCAAGTGGTCAGGCTATCTTAATCCCCTCCCCCAAAATATCTATACACTCACACCAGTCTTAATGTGGTGGGGATATATAAACATTTAGTCTGAGCATTTCTGGGATATACACGAATATTGTGAGATATTTTATAATACAGGGGTCCTTGGAAGTAGTTTTCCTCTTTTTCACAAACATGAGGCAGTTTGGCCTACTGGATAGAGCACTGGCCTGCAAGTCTAGAGATGTAGACTTAATCGCAGCTCTGCCACTGGCCTGCTGGGTGACCTTGGACAAATTGTTTTGCCTCTGTCCTCCTTGCTTTCCCGATCTGTAAAATGGGGATAATGATAAATCCTTTGTAAAGTGCTTTGAGGTCTATGGATGAATAGTGCTATATAAGAGCTAGGTATTATTTTTAAATTCAAAATATAAAGTTAAACAAACTGCCCAATCCAAATCATAGTGTCAATAATTAAAATAGCTAAATCTCATATACTTATACCTGCTTTCAGAAAGGGCAAGTGTCTCACTGTCTGGAGTGGCTCATGACCATGAGTGCTAACCTCAGGACAGAGTAGACATCCCAAACTGGTTGTATTTTCTATGATTAGATTCCGCCAACCCAGTAACAAATGTGAACTCCTGAAGCACTATGGGAGTCACAGATCGTCCCCATGGGCATTCCAGTCTATTCTGCCATCCAGCAAGCTGGATTTAGTGAAAGGTGATTGCTATACACCAAAAATCATAAAATATTCAGTTTGCTCCTAGTCCCAAGAGACCAGTCACTCACCCCAGGTCAATTTGTACCTTAGATTTCTTACCAGAGACAATGCTGGTAGCCAATCCTATAATAAACTAACTAAAGATTTATTATCTAGGAAAAAGAAATGAGAGCATTATTTACAGGTGAAAGCAGGCAAACATATATACACAAATGAGTCACAGTCTATGGTTTTAAAAGGTGACAGAGATGTAGTAATCTATCAGCTCTGAATGTTTTTTAGGGCTAACCCAGGTTGACTCTGCGGATCTCTGCTTCTGTTTCGTGGCTCCAGCCCTGGGAGAGTCCAAACAGCAAAAGAGAGATGAAAAATTTTCTTGTCAGCTATTTGTATTTCCTTCTTCCAGAATTACTTGCATGACTTAAGACCTAGACACAAGACTGCTCTTGAGATTATCAGATGGGTGCAGTATACAAATCTGAATGGAATGGAGCAGAATAAACCGAAGTGATTTGAGAGGCCAGAACTCTGTCATAAATATTTAAATTAAAGCTTTTAACATATTGACAAAGGGAAAATGATGTGAAAGCCTACCTAATGGCCCTTTTCTCAATAGACCTGGTTGGAATAACCCTAGTTGGGACTTCTGCTCCCCTAGTTGGTTGGCGTTCAGACATGCTAGAGATGCAATGTGCTTAGTCTCTGCAGATATGTTCTGTCCTGCCAGCTGAATGATAGAGCTGCAGTATTGGATTCAAAGAAGTCTATATGCTCTGCTCACTTGGCTATAAGATAAATATCATAATGTGGCTGGCAAGAGTGGTAGCATGAAAATATGGCAGGGGGATCTCATAATCCCTGAATGATGATGGGGTTTTGCTCTTGGTTTGGTGATGGCAAAAGTGATTTGGAACTGGAAAATATATAATCTCAGTTGAACTATAAAGGGAAGTTGTTGAAGTCAGGTGAGAAAAACAAATGTTATCAGTGTTGTTATAAAGGTGCGATAACTACTATAGTTAATGGTAGCTTCCCTGCTATGCCATAAATCTGATCTTTCATCACTTCCCTCCACATCCTCCCCTAATTCCCAGTAAAGAAATCGATCTGCCTGAAATTTTGCATGCTTCATCTCATTCTATTGTCAAGCTTCTCTCGGAAGGCTGGTAAATATCAAGCACAGGGTCTGAAAGTGATGGTGTTTTTTTGGAAACTTTACCTGAAGATCTTTTTTTTTTTTTTTTAATAAAAAAATTTTTTGGGCCCTCCTGTTTCTAAAAAATTCTTAAAAATTCTAAAATTGTTTTCTTTTGTTGGACTTGCTGAGAGTGCCTTTTTGCATTTTTGAGAGGTTAAATACAAATGTATTATATAGAAGTTTAAATACAATAATCCCCATGCTAAGGCCCTGATCCTGCAAACACTTTAGCATGTGAGTAATTTTTGTGCATCTGAGTACTCCCATTGGCTCCAATGGGACTTACTTACATGCACAAATTTAAGCACCTGTGTGTTTGCAAGAATGGGGCCTAAGGGAGGCATTGAAAATGTGAATTAGAAGCTCATTAGAGCAGGGATTTAAGTAGAAAGCATGGGAAGGCTAGGGGTGGGATTTTGAGAGGAAGAGGAAATGATTTCCCCTTAGTTCTGACAGCAAGGAGGAACTTACTTGCTACAGTGCATTGCTTCAAAATTATTTTTATAATGTAATCCAGTCAAATGAAACAGTTTACGTGACATTTCTCAAGTTGTCCTTAGTATTTTTCTCAAATAAGCATTCAAGTTTTATAGAAACAATTACATTCAGTCCCTAAGAAATGTTTGACAAATGCTGTTATATTTTTAAGCATTTTAATACTGTTTCATTAAATTTCTAGACAGTTGCTAAACTTTTGTTAAGCATTTTCCCAAGTGCTGGGAGCATTTCACAGGAAGGTCCCCTTAACTAGGATTTAGGTGGTTTATACAGCTTCCCCAAATTCAAATGCATAATTCATAGGCTTATACTATTTTTAATACTGCTAGGGGAGCCTGCTGTTGCATGAGGAACATAAAGGTTAGGGGCAAATGGCATCAGCAGGACTTGGAGAAGGGAGGATGAACATGGGTGGTGAGACCCCAGACAGCATGGGGTCAGGTATGGATTCTGGGAGGGAGTTGGCCTGAGGAGCATGAATGTATAGGTGAGACTTGTGGTGAACATGCTGGCAAATGGGGTATAGGGTGTGGAAGTAGCAGTGGGCTGGGATGAGTATGGGAGTGAGGGGAGAATGCCGGGGTGGGGGGGTAGTATCCTCTTATATAGGATACACATTCTTCTCAAAAAGAAAAGAAGTACTTGTGGCACCTTAGAGACTAACCAATTTATTTGAGCATAAGCTTTCGTGAGCTACAGCTCACTTCATCGGATGCATACTGTGGAAAGTACAGAAGATCTTTTTATACATACAAACCATGAAAAAATGGGTGTTTACCACTACAAAAGGTTTTCTCTCCCCCCACCCCACTCTCCTGCTGGTAATAGCTTATCTAAAGTGATCACTCTCCTTACAATGTGTATGATAATCAAGGTGGGCCATCTCCAGCACAAATCCAGTGTTTAACAAGAACGTCTGGGGGGGGGGTAGGAAAAAACAAGGGGAAATAGGTTACCTTGCATAATGACTTAGCCACTCCCAGTCTCTATTCAAGCCTAAGTTAATAGTATCCAATTTGCAAATGAATTCCAATTCAACAGTTTCTCGCTGGAGTCTGGTTTTGAAGTTTTTCTGTTGTAATATCGCAACTTTCATGTCTGTAATCGTGTGACCAGAGAGATTGAAGTGTTCTCCGACTGGTTTATGAACGTTATAATTCTTGACATCTGATTTGTGTCCATTTATTCTTTTACGGAGAGACTGTCCAGTTTGACCAAAGTACATGGCAGAGGGGCATTGCTGGCACATGATGGCATATATCACATTGGTGGATGTGCAGGTGAACGAGCCTCTGATAGTGTGGCTGATGTTATTAGGCCCTGTGATGGTGTCCCCTGAATAGATATGTGGGCACAGTTGGTAACGGGCTTTGTTGCAAGGATAGGTTCCTGGGTTAGTGGTTCTGTTGTGTGGTATGTGGTTGCTGGTGAGTATTTGCTTCAGGTTGGGGGGCTCTCTGTAGGCAAGGACTGGCCTGTCTCCCAAGATTTGTGAGAGTGTTGGGTCATCCTTCAGGATAGGTTGTAGATCCTTAATGATGCGTTGGAGGTGTTTTAGTTGGGGGCTGAATGTGATGGCTAGTGGCGTTCTGTTATTTTCTTTGTTAGGCCTGTCCTGTAGTAGGTGACTTCTGGGAACTCTTCTGGCTCTATCAATCTGTTTCTTCACTTCCGCAGGTGGGTATTGTAGTTGTAAGAATGCTTGATAGAGATCTTGTAGGTGTTTGTCTCTGTCTGAGGGGTTTTTTCCTACCCTCCCCCAGATGTTCTTGTTAAACCCTGGATTTGTGCTGGAGATGGCCCACCTTGATTATCATACACATTGTAAGGAGAGTGATCACTTTAGATAAGCTATTACCAACAGGAGAGTGGGTTGGGGTGGGTGGGTGGGGGTGGGGAGAAAACCTGGATTTGTGCTGAAAATGGCCCAACTTGATTATCATACACATTGTAAGGAGAGTGATCACTTTAGATAAGCTATTACCAGCTGGAGAGTGGGGTGGGGGGAGAGAAAACCTTTGGTAGTGGTAAACACCCATTTTTTCATGGTTTGTGTGTATAAAAAGATCCTCTGTACTTTCCACAGTATGCATCCGATGAAGTGAGCTGTAGCTCACGAAAGCTTATGCTCAAATAAACTGGTTAGTCTCTAAGGTGCCACAAGTACTCCTTTTCTTTTTGCGAATACAGACTAACACGGCTGTTACTCTGAAACCTGTCATTATGCAAGGCACTGCATTTAGCCGTATGGAGTGGAAATCTATCAACTGCATGAAAAAACTTGTACAGATACAGACAGACATCATCTTCCTCTCCAAATGCAAACAGATGGACATTGTACCAAAAGGACTGAAGGTAAAAAATCCATTACAATCTACATACCACACAGACTGTGCTGACAGCTTGTGCCACACGCTCTCAAAGAAACTGCGGAACCACCTGATCAACATCCTATACAGCAAACAGGGAAAGATTAAGAATGAGCTCTCAAAAATGGATACTCTCATAAAAAAACAACCTTCCACACAAACTTCCTCGTGGCTGGACTTTACTAAAACTAGACAAGCCATTTACAACACACACTTTGCTTCTCTACAAAAGAAAAAGGACACTAAACTTTCTAAACTACTACATGCCACAAGGGGCGACAGCAATGGTTCCCTCAACCCATCCAGCAATATTGTTAACCTATCCAACTATACTCTTAGCCCAGCAGAAGCAGCTGTCCTATCTCGGGGCCTCTCCTTCTGCCCCTCCACCCCCACGAACATGATATAGTTCTGTGGTGACCTAGAATCCTATTTTCGACGTCTCTGACTCAAGGAATATTTCCAACACACCTCTGAACAACATACTAATCCACAGAGACCTCCCTACCAACACTACAAAAAGAAGGATTCTAGGTGGACTCCTCCTGAAGGTCGAGACAGCAGACTGGACTTCTACATAGAGTGCTTCCGCCGACGTGCATGGGCTGAAATTGTGGAAAAGCAGAATCACTTGCCCCACAACCTCAGCCGTGCAGAACACAATGCCATCCACAGCCTCAGAAACAACTCTGACATCATAATCAAAAAGGCTGACAAAGGAGGTGCTGTTGTCATCATGAATAGGTCGGAATATGAACAAGAGGCTGCTCGGCAGCTCTCCAACACCACATTCTACAAGCCATTACCCTCTGATCCCACTGAGAGTTACCAAAAGAAACTACAGCATTTGCTCAAGAAACTCCCTGAAAAAGCACAAGATCAAATCCGCACAGACACACCCCTGGAACCTCGACCTGGCATATTCTATCTACTACCCAAGAGCCATAAACCTGGAAATCCTCGGCGCCCCATCATCTCAGGCATTGGCATCCTGACAGCAGGATTGTCTGGCTATGTAGACTCCACCTCAGGCCCTACGCTACCAGCACTCCCAGCTACCTTCGAGACACCACTGACTTCCTGAGGAAACTACAATCCATCTGTGATCTTCCTGATAACACCATCCTGGCCACTATGGATGTAGAAGCCCTCTACACCAACATTCCACACAAAGATGGACTACAAGCCGTCAAGAACACTATCCCCGATAATGTCACGGCTAACCTGGTGGCTGAACTTTGTGACTTTGTCCTTACCCATAACTATTTTACATTTGGGGACAATGCATACCTTCAAATCAGCGGCACTGCTATGAGTACCCGCATGGCCCCACAGTATGCCAACATTTTTATGGCTGACTTAGAACAACGCTTCCTCAGCTCTCGTCCCCTAACGCCCCTACTCTACTTGCGCTATATTGATGATATCTTCATCATCTGGACCCATGGAAAAGAAGCCCTTGACGAATTCCACCATGATTTCAACAATTTCTATCCCACCATCAACCTTAGCCTGGTCCAGTCCACACAAGAGATCCACTTCCTGGACACTACAGTGCTAATAAACGATGGTCACAAAGACACCACCCTATACCGGAAACCTACTGACTGCTATTCCTACTTACATGCCTCCAGCTTTCACCCTGACCACACCACACGGTCCATTGTCTACAGCCAAGCTCTGCGATACAACTGCATTTGCTCCAACCCCATAGACAGAGACAAACACCTACAAGATCTCTATCAAGCATTCTTACAACTACAATACCCACCTGCGGAAGTGAAGAAACAGATTGATAGAGCCAGAAGAGTTCCCAGAAGTCACCTACTACAGGACAGGCCTAACAAAGAAAATAACAGAACGCCACTAGCCATCACATTCAGCCCCCAACTAAGACACCTCCAACGCATCATTAAGGATCTACAACCTATCCTGAAGGATGACCCAACACTCTCACAAATCTTGGGAGACAGGCCAGTCCTTGCCTACAGACAGCCCCCCAACCTGAAGCAAATACTCACCAGCAACCACATACCACACAACAGAACCACTAACCCAGGAACCTATCCTTGCAACAAAGCCTGTTGCCAACTGTGCCCACATATCTATTCAGGGGACACCATCACAGGGCCTAATAACATCAGCCACACTATCAGAGGCTCGTTCACCTGCACATCCACCAATGTGATATATGCCATCATGTGCCAGCAATGCCCCTCTGCCATGTACATTGGTCAAACTGGACAGTCTCTCCGTAAAAGAATAAATGGACACAAATCAGATGTCAAGAATTATAACGTTCATAAACCAGTCGGAGAACACTTCAATCTCTCTGGTCACGCGATTACAGACATGAAAGTTGCGATATTACAACAGAAAAACTTCAAAACCAGACTCCAGCGAGAAACTGTTGAATTGGAATTCATTTGCAAATTGGATACTATTAACTTAGGCTTGAATAGAGACTGGGAGTGGCTAAGTCATTATGCAAGGTAACCTATTTCCCCTTGTTTTTTCCTACCCCCCCCCCCCCAGACGTTCTTGTTAAACCCTGGATTTGTGCTGGAGATGGCCCACCTTGATTATCATACACATTGTAAGGAGAGTGATCACTTTAGATAAGCTGTTACCAACAGGAGAGTGGGTTTGGGGTGGGGGGGGGGGAGAAAACCTGGATTTGTGCTGGAAATGGCCGAACTTGATTATCATACACATTGTAAGGAGAGTGATCACTTTAGATAAGCTATTACCAGCAGGAGAGTGGGGTGGGGGGAGAGAAAACCTTTTGTAGTGGTAAACACCCATTTTTTCATGGTTTGTGTGTATAAAAAGATCCTCTGTACTTTCCACAGTATGCATCCGATGAAGTGAGCTGTAGCTCACGAAAGCTTATGCTCAAATAAATTGGTTAGTCTCTAAGGTGCCACAAATACTCCTTTTCTTTTTGCGAATACAGACTAACACGGCTGTTACTCTGAAACATTCTTCTCAGAAACAGCAGCCTTGGAGGACTAACTCTATGATCTAGGAGAGAGGAGTTTGTCAGTGATCAAGAATGGCTGAGATACTGTGCTGGGAGAAAGTGAAGAAAAGTTTTATATGTGGCAGTGGGCAATTGACTTCACCCCTTAACTTGCTCCCAGACAACTTAATGTTTGGAGGGGGGCGTGGAAATGTAATGGTAGGATTTCTGTAAGGAAAGTGTAATACTGTTTTATTGGTTGTCAGCCAGATCCCATTGAAGGTTGAAAGTATGTTTCTTTAATGACCTTTTTTGTTTGAGAATTAGACTGTTTGTGGACTTTTTGATGTTTCAATATTACCCTCACTAAGGCCTGGTCTACATAGAAAATTTTTACCAGTATAGCTCTTAGGCAGGCAGATGTGATTTCCCGTCTCCCCCACCAAAATAGTTATACTGCTATAATCCCTAGGGTGGGTGCAGTTAAACTAGTATAAAGATGACCTATAATGTTATAGCCTGTTGCCCTTCCTGTATGGGAATAGCAGTACTGGTATAAACTGTTATAACTGCATCTACACGACAGGGGTTAACAAGGCTGGTCTAGTGAAAGCAGAACAGCCTTCTAGTGTAGACCAGCCCTAAATTATGGTTGAAAAAGGTCTGAAAGGTCTTCCTTTAGAACCTTCATAGTGATTTTTCTTGTACCTTACTTTGAAGGATTCTTTCACTGGGTTGTTTGGGGTTTTTTTGTTTGAGGGGTTTTTTTTTCTTCCTTTTTTAAGGGAGTGCATATAATTCATTCAGAGTAGCTTCCTGAGGGCTTAGGTTAAGAATCTGTTTTTGTCATGTGCAAACTGTGCATTTGAAGTTAAAGCACTCTTATAAACTTATCATTAACAGCGCAGAAACGATAATACAAAAGGTCCAGTTTGAAATAGAAACATATTGTTTCCCCCTTTTCCTTTGATGTCTATATGCTAGTAAAAGGTAACATTGTATTGTGAAGTCTTAGATTAGCATACTCAATAAATAGGTTGTCTGTGTAGCTGCCACTGAGAAATCTTAGTCCTTGATTGCACTTGTTCTCAAAAGTTTGTCTTACCTGTGTGATCAAGTGGTCCTATGTTCAGTGCCAAGACAAGAATTCAAGAGTTTAGGATAGAATTGTCCTCCTGAAGCAGTGGTGTTAAGTCAGGGATCATTTAGGACCCAAGCATCTATCCATGAAGGGATGGATACACAGAGCTAAATTTTCAGTAACTGACAGGTAAGTTGCTTATATGTCTATGTCCTCACATTAGAGGAGATCTGCAGACTTCAGTGGAGATTTGTCAATTTACACCAGCTGATGTGTTATCTGCACACTCCAGGGGAGCTGTAGCTCACGAAAGCTTATACTCAAATAAATTGGTTAGTCTCTAAGGTGCCACAAGTACTCCTTTTCTTTTTGCGAATACAGACTAACATGGCTGTTACTCTGAAACCCACCTTTACCCAGTTCCTAGGGCTCAAGATGTAACCTGGTTGATTTGGGCACCGCCACCCTTTCCCACTTCCTACAGATCCAGGAGAAAGGCACCTACCCTTATCCAGTTCCTAGGGCTCAGAGCATAACCTGGGTCATTTAAGTACCCACCTGTACTCAGTTCCTAGGGCTCAGGATATACTCTTCTGTGGGTTTGCAGGATTTTTTTTACCAGTGAAAGAGCCTTACACAGTAACACCCTTATCCTCTATTTATTAACAATTACCAAGCAAAATACAAATGCTAAGCATACAATGCTATGCGCACCAATCCTGATCACTCTGGCAGACTTTCCCTGTTGGCCAGGCAAGGTCAGTCTCGTCTAGGTTCTGGTTGCTGCATGTCAGAGTCATGCAGAGGATTCTTAGGAGCTCTGATTTAAGGCTGTGTCTGGGCCGGGGGGTTGAGTTCTTCTTCTTTCAGGTCTTTTCTCCTAAGGCCTGGTCTCCACTGGTTGGGGGTGGGGGGGCATCGATCTAAGATACGCAACTTCAGCTACAAGAATAGCGTAACTGAAGTAGACGTATCTTAGATTGACTTAGAATCACTTACTTCGTGTCCTCGCGGCGCGGGATTGATGGCCGTCGCTGCCCCGTCGACTCCGCTTCTGCCTCTTGCCGTGGTGGAGTTCCAGAGTCAACGGCAGAGCGATCGGGAATCAATTTATCGTGTCTACACTAGACACGATAAATCGATCCCTGATAGATTGATCACTACCCGCCAATCTGGCGGGTAGTGTAGACGTGGCCTTAGTTTTTTCCCTTTTCCTTTCTTTTTCCTTCCCAGCTGATCTCTTTCTTAGACCTCCGTTTATATAGTGAAACTTGAGTCCTGCTTAACTATACCATAACCAATCATTTTACTAAAATATTAGAAAATAATTCTTTGACCAATCCTAACATATTGCAAAATAATTCTTTACCCAATCATACCCCACCACCTTAACTGATTTAAATCTTGTAAAATTAATTATGAACCAGACAGAAACAATCAAAGAACCAGACAGAAACCATACAGATAAACAATAGAGAAGTGGGGACCATAAAAGCAAAACAATAAAGAAACAGAGCATTCACACCCACAGCTGTTGATCCGTGATTCCTTGCCAGACAGAATGCAGTCAAACAAAGTTTTCTTTAAACATCTTAAGAGATTTCTTGCTTATCTGGTAATGGTGGGTGCTATTAGGAGGGGTGCCTTTTCAACAGCCCAATATTACATTGTTTTGATATAATTGAGATGGAATGTGAGGATGACTCTCTGCTTCTTGGCTCATGGCTGCTGCTTTCCTAATATGGCTGCAGAAAAAAGCCTCAGAGTTTACAGAGGCTCTGGGCCAGAGATAGCTTATGCAAGTTAACTGCCTGTGTTTTTGAACATTTGGTCCTTTGCTTATAGTGTTTTGGGTACTACTTTGCATTATACACTGGGCTGTAGAGGTCAGGTAAGAAGTGTAAGTATAAGTCTCCTATGTCTGTTGGTATCCAAGAATCTATATGCTTGATCGACATTAAATGCTGTTTCTAACTCAGACACTGATTCTTTAACTGGTAGTGAAAGACTAGTAAAAGACAGGGTTTGCCTTGATCTATGAACGTGTGAAAACTACAAAATGCCGTGTCTTCACTAGGATTTTATCTTGTGTGTGTGAACTCAAGTTAAGAACACATTTTTCCCCCCCGGTGAAGACAAGGCCTTAATGTTTGAACTGCAACCTCAGAGCCAATTGTAAAAATTTCTTCATAGACTTCAGTTCTTAAGTGGTAGCTAACCCTTTCCTCCATTTCCCATCGGAGATATTAGAATACAAACTTTAACAGAATATTCTTGATAAGCAGAAGTTTAACAACTTTGTCACCTGTTATTTCTGGTAAATATCTCAAGTCTCTCAAGACTTTTAAATTAACACAATTTAATGCCTGTCTTTATCAGATCACATTAAGGGATGTTTAGATCTGGGGAACTATTTTTTCTGGAGCTATGGTTGTGTTGGCTGCATGGATGCTCGTGCACACAGTCACATTTTCACTTTCGCACCTTAAAAAAAAGAAAAGAAAAGAAAAATTCTGGAACATCTCCCAGATAGTAAAAACAAAAGATAAAAAATAGAAAAATAAGAAACTTAAAATTATAAGAGGTTTGAAACTCTCCAGCTCTCAGGCTTCTGGAGTCTCATACAGTAGGAGCTGAAACTGCAGACAAGGAGCAAGATGGTGACATTCTGCTGACACAGCACTTTTTGCTAGTGGGCTTTCTTCAGAAATAGGCTGGTCATAGGTTGATCCGGGTAATTATAGGCCTGTTAGTTTGACATCTGTAGTAGTTTTTGAAGGAGAAAGTAGTTAAGGACATTGAAGTCAATGGTAAATGGGACAAAATACAACATGGTTTTACAAAAGGTAGATCGTGCCAAACCAACCTGATCTCCTTCTTTGAGAAAGTAACAGATTTTTTAGACAAAGGAAACGCAGTGGATCTAATTTACCTAGATTTCAGTAAGGCGTTTGATACCGTGCCACATGGGGAATTATTAGTTAAATTGGAAAAGATGGGGATCAATATGAAAATTGAAAGGTGGATAAGGAATTGGTTAACAGGGAGACTACAACGGGTCCTACTGAAGGGTGAACTGTCAGGCTGGAGGGAGGTTACCAGTGGAGTTCCTCAAGGATCGGTTTTGGGACCAATCTTATTTAATCTTTTTATTACTGACCTTGGCACAAAAAGTGGGAGTGTGCTAATAAAGTTTGCAGATGATACAAAGCTGGGAGATATTGCCAATTTAGAGAAGGACAGGGATATCCTACAGGAGGATCTGGATGACCTTGTAAACTGGAGTAATAGTAATAGGATGAAATTTAATAGTGAGAAGTGTAAGGTAGGGATTAATAACAAGAAGTTTAGTTATAAGCTGGGGACGCATCAATTAGAAGTAACGGAGGAGGAGAAGGTCCTTGGAGTATTGGTTGATCATAGGATGACTATGAGCCGCCAATGTGATATGGCTGTGAAAAAAGCTAATGCGGTCTTGGGATGCATCAGGTGAGGTATTTCCAGTAGGGATAAGGAGGTTTTAGTACCGTTATACAAGGCACTGGTGAGACCTCACCTGAAATACTGTGTGCAGTTCTGGTCTCCCATGTTTAAGAAGGATGAATTCAAACTGGAACAGGTACAGAGAAGGGCTACTAGGATGATCCGAGGAATGGAAAACTTGTCTTATGAAAGGAGACTCAAGGAGCTTGGCTTGTTTAGCCTAACCAAAAGAAGGCTGAGGGGAGATATGATTGCTCTCTATAAATATATCAGAGGGATAAATACCGGAGAGGGAGAGGAATTATTTAAGCTTAGTACCAATGTGGACACAAGAACAAATGGATATAAACTGGCCACCAGGAATTTTAGACTTGAAATTAGACGAAGGTTTCTAACCATCAGAGGAGTGAAGTTTTGGAATAGCCTTCCAAGGGAAGCAGTGTGGGCAAAAGATCTATCTGGCTTTAAGATTAAACTCAATAAGTTTATGGAGGAGATGGTATGATGGGATAACATGGTTTTGGTAATTAAATATTCATGGTAAATAGGCCTAATGGCCTGTGATGGGATGTTAGATGGGGTGGGATCTGAGTTACCCAGGAAAGAATTTTCTGTAGTATCTGACTGGTGAATCTTGCCCATATGCTCAGGGTTTAGCTGATAGCCGTATTTGGGGTCGGGAAGGAATTTTCCTCCAGGGCAGATTGGAAGAGGCCCTGGGGGTTTTTTGCCTTCCTCTGTAGCATGGGGAATAGGTCACTTGCTGGAGGATTCTCTGCTCCTTGAAGTCTTTAAACCATGATTTGAGGACTTCAATAGCTCAGACATAGGTGAGGTTTTTCGCAGGAGTGGGTGGGTGAAATTCTGTGGCCTGCGTTGTGCAGGAAGTCAGACTAGATGATCATAATGGTCCCTTCTGACCTTAGTATCTATGAATCTAAGTGACCTGTATTTTCATAAGTCTTAGAACATCATTCTAGCCTGAGATGGACCGTAGACCCAAAGTGCAAGGCTTCTAGGCCTTCCCCTTGATTTTTATGGTTTGCAGATTGTATCACTCCACTTTGCAGTACATCCCTTAGAGCCATGCAACTTGGTCCAGTCAAATTTCAATTAGGTTACTGTTAGCTAATATCCACTTGGAAAAGTACTGATTAAGCCAGCAATTTGAAAAATATGAGATATTTCCCACATCGCAAAAACTATTGGTTTGTGACCTGCCAAAATATCAAAATTCCAGAAACATAAGACCACTTTTAGTCTTATATGGGTCAAATATCATAAGATGACATTATATATATGTATAAGACCCGTATACATTATATATATGTATAAGACCCGTATACAAATAACTAATGAGAAAAATCCTAGCACAACAAAGCTAGTTATGCAACATTCATTCATCAACAAGATACAAATAAATTCAGACATGATAAATTCGATCATTCCCACTTTCTCCTCTGCTAACTAAAATAGACAAATCCTCTTATTCTTGCAAACAAGACAATTACAGTAACGTTCCTTTTTTGGAACCGGCCTATAGGTCAGAATAGGTCCTTCTCCCTGCCTTGTCATCCCCTTCTGAGCTGCCTGGCTCCCTTTTAAGCTCCACCTCCAGCTTGAATATGGTCTGCAGGTGCAGCTGGACAGGGTTGCTCCTTAACACCTCCAGCGCTCTTGTGAGGTTTCTACATCCCGTCACACAGAGTATGGTATTGAATCCAATCACTCATGGAGTTTTTCAGGGCAGTGTGGATATGAGAGAGAAAAAAGCATCTCAATAAAGGTACTAAACACTGGATCTACAAGCTGATGACACTGAACTCCAGTGCTGGTTCTGGTTCCATGTTCACAGCAAAAGTGAAAGACCCCAAAAGCTTTTGTTAGAGGACAAATTTTGAAAAAAGACTAAAATAAAGCATCTTTGATAACTCAGAGTTCTTGGGAATATTGAAAATGGCAATGTGAAGCTCTTTTCTTTTGCTAAATGGACTGGAGATTTGCTTGGATTAGGGCCTTTACAAATATGTACAGTGTTTGCATTTCTTCTGTTAAATATTTGTCTCTTTCTAAACAGACTATTTTTGCTTGCTTTGGTGTTGTTATGATGACGTGAAACTTAAGAAATAAGGAATTCCATCCTTAACACAGAAAAAAGAATTTAAAACCTGGGACCAAAATCTGCCCTCAGATATACTGGTGTAAATTCATGGAAATGGGATTTGATTTGAGTGTTGTTACTCAGGTCTTACAGGGTATAATGGAGCAAAATCGGGCCAGCTGAGAGGGGAACAGGTTCTTGATGGTTGGATGGCAAGTTTGGTTGCTTGATTTTAATTTATGGTAGAATATTTATTCCTTTTAAAGCATGACCCTGTGTGGTGAGCAGTGCAGAGCTGCTCCATCCCCAGGGGAAACCATGATCCTTTCCAGGGCTATCGGGGAGGGCAGCTACTGCACCACTCCTTTCAAGAAGACAGATCTGCTGGCTAGAGCAGAGGTGAAGGGGGAGGCATGGCATTGCTTCCTCTTAGAAAGATTACTAATGTGGCACTAATCCCGAGCAGCACTTGTGCTCAGGTGTATGCACATGTTGCAGCAGTGGCTACGCAGAGAAAGTGAACGCTTCCTTGTGTCCCCCTTCCTGGGGTCAGCAACACCTACACAGCTATTCCCATCTTTGTGCATCTGTGCAGAGGCTGGTGCCAACCTGGCTTCACTCTTTACTTGCATTTGCTGAATGGGTTGGGTTGACCTACCTGCAGAGATTCCTAGATGTGTAGCATTGTAGAAAAAATCCTGACTGGGCTGTATTAGTGTAGGGAGGATTTTATATAACCTACTGACCATTGTTTTGCCCAGTGTTTTTGTATTCAAATTAACAATCTAAAGGTGACAAGATTAGCTTTATAATAATAATTAATAAGAATTCATTTCCATTGCAGTAGGTCTTAAGGATCCTATTGGCGAGCAGGACCTGACTGTGCTAAAACAAATAACATGAAGACAGTCTGTGTCCCCAGAAGGTCACAGTCTAGGACTTGCAGCAAATGAATAAACGGAGGGTTGCCAACACTCCCGGATTGGCCGGGAGTCTCCTGGAATCGGACTCAGTCTCCCAGTTGCTATTGAAAGCAATCTGGGAGATTTTAATAGGCCAAAAATCTGTTCGGCGGCGCAGCAGGGCTAAGGCAGGCTCCCTACTTGCCCTGGCTCTGTGTGGCTCCCGGAAGCGGCCAGCATGTCCCTGCAGCCCCAGGGCACAGGGGCAATCAGGGAGGCTCTGTCCCTGCCCTGAGTGCTGGCTCTGTAGCTTCCATTGGCCTGCAGGCAGGGGCAGCACACAGACGTGCCTGGCCGCCCCGAGCCTAGGAGCTGCAGGGACATGCTGATTGCTTCTGGGAGCCACCTGAGGTAAGCACTGCTTGGCCGGAGTCCGCACCCTGCACCCCTTCCCACACCCAACCCCTGGTCCCAGCCCTGAGCCCCCTCCTGCACCCAAACTCCCTCCTGCAGCCCCTTCCCACACCCAACCCCTGGTCCCAGCCCTGAGCCCCCTCCTGCACCCAAACTCCCTCCCACAGCCCCTTCCCACATTCCAAACCCCTTGGCCCAAGCCCAGAGCCTGGACCCCCTCCTGCACCCTAACCACATGCTCCAGCCCAGTGAAAGTGAGTGAGGGTGGGAGAGAGTGAGCGATGAAGGGAGGGGGGATAAGTGAGAAGGGGCGGGGGAAGGGTGGGGCCTCAGGAAGGGCAGGGCAGGAGGAAGGGAAGGATGTTTGGGTTTGTGCAATTAGGTAGTTGGCAACCCTACAGACAACCAAAGGGGATGGAGGACAAGGTAGCTTCAGAGATAGATGCGACTGCATAAATGAGTAGTCAGAGTGGTCTCAGTAGTCATAGAATCATAGAATCATGGAATATCAGAGTTGGAAGGGACCTCTGGAGGTCATCTAGTCCAACCCCCTGCCCAGAGCAGGACCAATCCCCAACTAAATCATCCCAGCCAGGGCTTTGTCAAGCCTGACCTTAAAAACTTCTAAGGAAGGGGATTCCACCACCTCCCTAGGTAACGCATTCCAGTGTTTCACCACCCTCCTAGTGAAAAAGTTTTTCCTAATATCCAACCTAAATCTCCCCCACTGCAACTTGAGACCATTACTCCTTGTCCTGTCATCTGCTATCACTGAGAATAATCTAGATCCATCCTCTTTGGATCCACCTTTCAGGTAGTTGAAAGCAGCTATCAAATCCCCCCTCATTCTTCTCTTCCGTAGACTAAACAATCCCAGTTCCCTCAGCCTCTCCTCATAAGTCATGTGTTCCAGACCTCTAATCATTTTTGTTGCCCTTCGCTGGACTCTCTCCAATTTTTCCACATCCTTCTTGTAGTGTGGGGCCCAAAACTGGACACAGTACTCCAGATGAGGCCTCACCAATGTCGAATAGACGGGAACGATCACGTCCCTCGATCTGCTGGCAATGCCCCTACTTATACACCCCAAAATGCCATTGACCTTCTTGGCAACAAGGGCACACTGTTGACTCATATCCAGCTTCTTGTCCACTGTAACCCCTAGGTCCTTCTCTGCAGAACTGCTGCCTAGCCATTCGGTCCCTAGTCTGTAGCGGTGCATTGGATTCTTCCGTCCTAAGTGCAGGACTCTGCACTTGTCCTTGTTGAAACTCATCAGATTTCTTTTGGCCCAATCCTCCAATTTGTCTAGGTCCCTCTGTATCCTATCCCTACCCTCCAGCGTATCTACCACTCCTCCCAGTTTAGTGTCATCCACAAACTTGCTGAGGGTGCAATCCACACCATCCTCCAGATCATTAATGAAGATATTGAACAAAACCAGCCCCAGGACCAACCCTTGGGGCACTCCGCTAGATACTGGCTGCCAACTAGACATGGAGCCATTGATCACTACCCATTGAGCCCAACAATCTAGCCAACTTTCTACCCACCTTGTAGTGCATCCATCCAGCCCATACTTTAACTTGGTGACAAGAATACTGTGGGAGACCGTGTCAAAAGCTTTGCTAAAGTCAAGGAATAACACATCCACTGCTTTCCCTTCATCCACAGAACCAGTTATCTCATCATAGAAGGCAATTAGATTAGTCAGGCATGACTTTCCCTTGGTGAATCCATGCTGACTGTTCCTGATCACTTTCCTTTCGTCTAAGTGCTTCAGAATTGATTCCTTGAGGACCTGCTCCATGATTTTTCCGGGGACTGAGATGAGGCTGACTGGCCTGTAGTTCCCAGGATCCTCCTTCTTCCCTTTTTTAAAGATGGGCACTACATTAGCCTTTTTCCAGTCTTCCGGGACTTCCCCCGATTGCCATGAGTTTTCAAAGATAATGGCCAATGGCTCTGGAATCACATCCGCCAATTCCTTTAGCACTCTCGGATGCAATGCATCCAGCCCCATGGACTTGTGCACGTCCAGCTTTTCTAAATAGTCCTGAACCACTTCTTTCTTCACAGAGGGCTGGCCACCTCCTCCCCATGCTGTGCTGCCCAGTGCAGTAGTCTGGGAGCTGACCTTGTTCGTGAAGACAGAGGCAAAAAAAGCATTGAGTACATTAGCTTTTTCCACATCCTCTGTCACTAGGTTGCCTCCGTCATTTAGTAAGGGGCCCACACTTTCCTTGGCTTTCTTCTTGTTGCCAACATACCTGAAGAAACCCTTCTTGTTACTCTTAACATCTCTTGCTAGCTGCAACTCCAGGTGTGATTTAGCCTTCCTGATTTCACTCCTACATGCCCGAGCAATATTTTTATACTCATCCCTGGTCATTTGTCCAATCTTCCACTTCTTGTAAGCCTCTTTTTTGTGTTTAAGATCAGCAAGGATTTCACTGTTAAGCCAAGCTGGTCGCCTGCCATATTGACTATTCTTTCTACACATCGGGATGGTTTGTCCCTGTAACCACAATAAGGATTCTTTAAAATACAGTCAGCTCTCCTGGACTCCTTTCCCCCTCATATTATTCTCCCAGGGAATCCTGCCCATCAGTTCCCATAGGGATTCAAAGTCTGCTTTTCTGAAGTCCAGGGTCCGTATTCTGCTGCTTTCCTTTCTTCCTTGTGTCAGGATCCTGAACTCGACCATCTCATGGTCACTGCCTCCCAGGTTCCCATCCACTTTTGCTTCCCCTACTAATTCTTCCCGGTTTGTGAGCAGCAGGTCAAGAAGAGCTCCGCCCCTAGTTGGTTCCTCCAGCACTTGCACCAGAAATTGTCCCCTACAGTTTCCAAAACTTCCTGGATTGTCTGTGCACCGCTGTATTGCTCTCCCAGCAGATATCAGGATGATTGAAGTTGCCCATGAGACCTAGGGTGTGCGATCTAGGAGCTTCTGCGAGTTGCCGGAAGAAAGCCTCGTGCACCTCATCCCCCTGGTCCGGTGGTCTATAGCAGACTCCCACCATGACATCACCCTTGTTGCTCACGCTTCTAAACTTAATCCAGAGACTCTCAGGTTTTTCTGCAGTTTCATACTTGAGCTCTGAGCAGTCATACTGCTCCCTTACATACAGCACAACTCCCCCACCTTTTCTGGCCTCCCTGTCCTTCCTGAACAGTTTATACCCATCCATGACAGAACTCCAGATACATGCAAGTTATCCCACCAAGTCTCTATTATTCCAATCACATCATAATTCCCTGACTTTGCCAGGACCTCCAGTTCTCCCTGCTTATTTCCCAGGCTTTGTGCATTTGTATATAGGCACTTGAGATAACCCGCTGATCGCCCCTCATTCTCAGTATGAGGCAGGAGCCCTTCCCTCTCACATGCTCCTGCTTGTGCTTTCTCCTGGTATCCCGCTTCCCCACCTACCTCAGGGCTTTGGTCTCCTTCCCCCGGTGAACCTAGTTTAAAGCCCTCCTCACTAGGTTAGCCAGCCTGCTCGCGAAGATGTTCTTCCCTCTCTTCGTTAGGTGGAGCCCGTCTCTGCCTAGCACTCCTCCTTCTTGGAACACCATCCCATGGTCAAAGAATCCAAAGCCTTCTCTCTGACACCACCTGCGTAGCCATTCATTGACTTCCACGATTCGACGATCCCTACCCAGGCCTTTTCCTTCCACGGGGAGGATGGACGAGAACAACGCTTGCGCCTCATACTCCTTTATCCTCCTTCCCAGAGCCACAGGTGATCTTGGTCACAGGTGATCTTGGTCTATGTGATTGTGGATCCCAATTTGGCATCTGTGAAGTGGACCTGATCCTCCTTTCCTTCTGTGCATGAGGCAGGTGGGATTGTGCTAATTCTGTAGTGAAAGATCTGTTACCAAATGAATTATTGACAGTCTTTTTGACAGTCTCAATGAATGTTTTAAAATAAATCAATGGTGTAGTTGCTGGACCTGGTGTTTTCCCCGCTCCACAGTATTTTAGCAGTAACAGCATCACAGATTTCAAGGAATCCATTCCTTCTCTTTAGGGCATGTGTGTTTGTTTTGGTTGGTTGGTTTTAGATACAGCACAATGGCATTATGCATATTCTCAGGATTATCTTTATTGCATCGAGGAGCAATAAAGGTCACCATCAGATTGTTCAAATTCATTATTGTCTCTTCAGTTTTACTTAGTCTTCTGCCAGCTGATCTTTTGATATTTGTGATTACTGATAGTAGTTTTAGTTTTGAGAGTTGCCAGTAGCTTGCAGATTTTATTGGTATTCTCAAAAAATCTTTGAAAAGCATTTTGATTTTGTTTAATTATGAAGGTCAAAAAACAATTATAGCACACAGAACCACACCGTAAATCAAAACAGGAGATGGTGAAATTCCACCAAGAAGGGGTGAATACTCACAATGTATAAAATATAGAGAACCAACACCAATATCATATCATATTGCTTCTATATAAATCCATGGTATGCCCACATCTTGAATATTGCATGCAGATGTGGTCGCCGCATCTTAAAAAAGATATATTAGAATTGGAAAATGTTCAGAAAAGGGCAACAAAAATTATTCAGGGTATGGAACGGCTTCCACAGGAGGAGAGATTAATAAGATTGGGACTTTTCAGCTTGGAAAAGAGATGACTAAGGGAGGATATGACAGAGGTCTATAAAATCATGATTGGTGTGGACATAGTATATAAGGAAGTGTTATTTACTCCTCATAAGACAAGAACTAGGGGTCACCAAATTAAATTAATAGGTAGCAGGTTTAAAACAAACAAAAGTAAGTATTTTTTCACACAACTCACAATCAACCGGTGGAACTCCTTGCCAGAGGATGTTGTGAAGGCCAAGACTATAACAGGTTTCAAAAAAGAACTAGATAAGTTCATGGAGGACAGGTCCATCAGTGGCTATTAGCCAGGATGGGCAGGGATGGTGTCCCTAGCTTCTGTTTGCCAGAAGCTGGGAATGGGTGACCGGGGATGGATCACTTCATGATTACCTGTTCTGTTCATGCCCTCTGGGGCACCTGGCATTGGCCACTGTTGGAAGACAGGATACTGGGCTAGATGGGCCTTTGGTCTCACCCAGTATGGCCGTTATTATGTTCTTATGTTCTTAACACTCAAAACTTCTCATAGGCACAGATAAACTCATATTATTTATTACTTACATTACAATAGCACCTAGTAGCCTCAATCAAGGCTCAGAGCTCCATTGTGCTAGGCACTGAACTTACATATAATAACAAGACAGTTTCTGACCTAAGGAGCTCACAACTTACAGATATGACAAGAAAATAAGTAGAGAAGACAAATAAATAGTGGGAGGAGAGGAGGGAGGACAAGGTGACCAGCAAAAAAGAATAGTCAGCATGCCCACTGTCTCACCATTGTCAAGCATTTTGTTGGCATAAAGAATAGTACAGTATTCTATTCTTCCACAGAAGGCTCTTTCAACGTAGTATTTAGTCTTTTTCAAAGCAGAACAGTATATGCAGATTGGTGCTGAAAACAAAAAAGAAGAAAGAAAAGAAAGAATCAGAAGGTTTATGTCAGGGAAGGAAGGCAGCAGGGAAACCACTTCGTGATCTAACAAAAAAGATGTTAAATGACTGAACAGTCTGGGGAAATGATAATGTTATTTATTACCTTTTGTTATTTTAACAGTAGTTGTTTAAATAAGAAAAAAATAGAGGGCAGATGGCAGCTTTCATAGTAAAAAGGATACGATGGAAAAATAACGTGATCACCTTGGACAGATCACACACCCAGCACTATACTTGTCGAAACATGGTCTGAATGAGATGTGAGTCTGTGTGCTATGCAACATTATACATTATTTTTTTAAATCAAGAAATTTTTTTCTTGATTTTAAAAAAAGATATGGTTGAGGTTCAGCAATAGCTGCTCTTACAGAACCAAATCCTTCCCAAATAGGGAAGGAAAAGGAAAAGGAAATGTGGCTGGCCTATCCTGTTCTACAGAAATCCTACTGAATTCCTCAGGATGGGGTGGGGCAATGTGCTCTAGAACACACTTCACTTTGAATGGACAGCTAGCTCTTGATGCTGATCAAGGCATATCTGCGAATTGACTGGGGCTAGCCATACCCCCCAATCCACACACCACACCACAGCCCGTGATAACTTGGTCCATGAGTCAGCATGTTAGCCAATGCTCTGTGCTAGAACTTTCTTGAGTGCTGTAGAGAAATCCTGCTGAGCTGCATAACCAGGGAGAAGAGGCTCTTCTGAACAGCACAGAGTAAGATTTAGCTGAGAGATAAACTAACTTGGGTTTAAGTAGCCTGATTTTTTAGAGTTGCTGAGCACCCACAGATCTCACTGACATGAAGGGAAATTATGGCGGCTCAATCCTTCTTCAGGCCACAAGATCTAGTCTGTCTGTAGTGATGACAAAACAGGGAGGAGAGTGAGGTACTGCACATCTTCAGATAGATTTTTTCACGCTTACAAAATTGAAAAATAGGTGATGGTGTCCAATAAAATTCACCCTGACACAGAGACCTCACAAGGAAATTTTAGCCTGAAAGGTGAATTTTTGAGGAATGTGTGCAAATGGGATTCTAATGGAAACTGTTTTGCAACCTTAATTCAAATAGTTGCTGTACCCAAGGGCTGCTGTACTCCACTCAGGAGCTAGAGATGAGGGGCCTCAATCTCTTCTTCTACTGGTTTTACAAACCATGTAACTCCACTGGCCTCCATGGAGTTGTTATTGTTGATATACACAAGAGTGAGGAGAGAATCAGGCCCAAGAACTGTGGGCAAATCTTAGGCAGACAGATATTGATCCCAAAAAGTTTTCAACATGGTTTTGAACTCCAGTGTAGACAGGATTTAAGTGCTAAAAAGGTTAGTTGGCCACACTTGACCCTACGCTTCCAGCAGTGTTGACCATGACCAACTCAAACATTTGTAAAGGCATTAAACTCCCTCTTCATTGGTGTTTAAATTCATATTACCTACAATGTGTTAGGTCATGGTTAAAACCACGCTAGCTATTTTCCTAGACTAGATGTGACCTATGTTTGCAAGTCTCTCGTATCTTATCTGTCTAGTGCCATCTCACCTGTTTCGAACCCACTTCTTCCATAAGGCCTCCTCTATGTTGCTCTTTTCCAGTGATGATTTCATACTTTGTTCCCTATCTGCTGACCTGTTTGGCAAGTGTTGTGTCCGTGGTATGGGAAGCTCTTCAGAGTGGATATATCTTTTTTTATCGTAAAGTACTGTTTACATTTGCAGTGCTCTCAGACATGAGTACAACTGCTATTCACTTCAGTGAGAGTTGCACATACATGTCAAAGGGTGGAATTTTGCTGAAAATGCTGAACTATATTAATAAACAAATATTGACTTATTTTGATTTTTATAAATTTGAAATGGCCACACCATTAGTGACTTGTTCTTGTTTGTTTAAAATATGAGCTACATACTGTGAGCCAAGTGACCTCAAGTGACCAACCATCAGACCCGCCCTTTAAATTCTCTGGGAATTTTGAAAATCCCCTTCCTGTTTGCTCAGACAGGCGTGGAGTGCTCTCAGCGAATCTTTCCAGGTGATCATGCCTCTATGCGCCAGGCGATCCCTCCCGTGTACATAGTGCTGTGTTGACAAGAGAGCTTCTCCCTCTGATGTAGCTACTGCTTCTCGGCGAGGTGGATTAACTACGCTGACAGGAGAAGCTCCCCCATCCGTGTAGGAGTGTCTTTACTTAAGCACTATTCTGCATCAATGCAGCATTTTAAGTGTAGACCTGCCCTTAGTTTCCCCTGTTGGAGAGACAAGATGGGTGAGGTAATATATTTTATTGGACCAACTTCTGTTGGTGAGAGAGACAAGCTTTTGAGCTTACACAGAGCTCTTCTTCAGGTCTGGGAAACTTCATGTGTCAATATATTTATGTCTGCATCTGTAATTTTCACTTCATGCATCTGAAGAAGTGGGTTTTTTACCCACGAAAGCTTATGCTCAAATATATCTGTTAGTCTTTAAGTTGCCACCGGACTCCTTGTTACTCAATAAGTGTCACCGCTAAGCTAAATAGAAGGTGGAACAGATTGTTTAGCATAAGTGGTTAAACACATTTCAAGTGACAATTCAAGGTGAAGTGGCCAGTTAACATCCCTCCAGTTATAGCAGGGGATGGGCAAACTTTTTGCCCCGTGGGCCACATCGGGGAATAGAAATTGTATGGTGGGCCATGAATGCTCACAAAATTGAGTTGGGAGTGCGGGGTCTGGGGGGGAGGGTCTGGGGATGAGGAGTTTGGGATGTAGGAGGGTGCTCTGGGCTGGGACCAAGGGGTTTGGCGAGTGGGAGGTGGGGCTGGGGCAGGGGGTTGGGGCGCAGGAGAGGGTCGGGGGGTGCAGGCTCCGAGCAGCTCTTACCTCAAGTGACTCCCGAAAGCAGTGGCATGTCCCTTCTCTGGCTCCTATGCGGAGGCATGGCCAGGCAGCTCTGCACGCTGCCCCATCCACAGGCACCACCCCTGCAGCTTCCATTGGAGCATGTAGGAGCTGGAGCGGGACCATGCTGCGGTTTCCGGGAGCCGCATGGTGTGGGCCGCAACCCAGCGCCCCAGCTGGAGCGCCGGAATGGGGCCGAGCTGCTGGTACGGCCCCCCCAACCCAGCGCCCCGGCCAGAGCGGGGCCGAGTCGCGTGGTGCAGCTCCCGACCCAGCGCCCCGGCTGGAGTGCCCCGTAGTTTGCCTGCCCCTGAGTTATAGGGAGGAACAGAAGGAAGGGAGGAGGAAAATAGCAGCTGGGAGCGGGGGGGGGGGTGTCTTTCAGCAATGGGGGAGACGCTTTTAAATATTAAAAGGCAAATGTGATTGTAAAGCTACAACAACACTAGCAGGACCAGTTTATGCATTCAGGCTGCTTTTTACCTGAGCACTGAAGCTGCTTGCACTGGTTTTAGCTGAGACCAGAATTAGTCCCACTAATTGTAGTGTAGCGCAACATTGTTTATCCTACAATTTTCAGGGACAAACAGGGGATTGGGTAACGACATTAGGAACTGGCTAAGTGATTCATAAGGGAACGTAACCATGATTTGGGTAACAAGGAGTTGCAGATTTAAATAAAGAATATTTTATTGTATTTGATCCCATGTTATTTTGAACTTTATAAATTTTTCACATATCCATCTCGAGACTATCTCATCCGAGGTGTGGAACACTACCATTGTATTGTGTTTTTCATCAGCTTGATAATGAATCAAGTGATGCAACACAAATGCTTTTAAATATGTCTCTAATCTTGTGGGAAAGGAATAAAGAAGTCTGATTTCTTTAACAGAGCTTGTAAGACACTCCCTAAGTGCAACAAGTGGTATTGCAAGCTGCAACACAAAGGGCTCATAGACAAAAGAGCCTTTATTGCAGAAAATGTTTCCACTTCAGCTAGTTATAAAATGGTCCATAAAAGGGTATAAATTGGCTCTTTCATTTCAGAAAAATAAAATGCCCTCCCACTTGATAGCCACATAGTGAAGTCCAAAGCTCTTGTCTGAGGTGTTTACAGTGTTAGGCAAACACACACACAAATGAGGGTGGAGGACAGTGAGGGAGGGGAAGACACGTCCTTGTATGTTGTTGTGTAATGTAACTGTATCAAATAATTTTGTTCAGTATTTATATTAAATAACCACAGATAATATTAAAAAGTATTTAATGAAAAATGAATGCTGGGGTATATGCTGGTTTGTTACAGCGTAATAGAAAAGGGACAATGTCTTTAATTTTAAGTGTTCCAGGGCTATTTTTTGTATTCCGGTTATTCACATGGGAAAATAACTAGACATTCCATCTACATCATTTGGCAGAAACAAAATCTGTGCTCCAATTTGAGTTTCAATAAATCAGTACTGGAATTGGCACTGTCACTCTATAAACTCTTGGGCATTGGCTTGAATACCCTTTTGGAACCATATGGCTCCACTCTTGAACATGACTCTCATGATGAAAAAGTCACTACATCCTGAAACACATTGACAGAGAAGAAGAATGGAGTATTTATATTGACCAAAAAAGCCCGAGTGGCGTATTAAGTGGTTTTGTTACAATCTAATGCAAATGGAATAGTTCATTTTAACTCTAAGATTTACAAGGCTGTTTTCATTTTTTTAAATTGATTTGGAAAAATAAAAAAGACAAGACAACGCCACACAACAGCTACTGCTGTTAACATGACCTTTCTGTGCTGGGAAGCAGAAAGACTGTAGAACAAAAGAATTAGAAAAGCTTTGTAAATACACATTGCAAATTTTGGCACAGAAGAAACCTGTCTCATTATTTTGTTGGTAAACAATATTGCTCTCTTAATGATGTCCTCTTTTAGTGAATAAATACTTACAGAGCCTTCTAAATCAAAACTGAGGACGTTTATGGTATGTCCACACCAGCAAATTCTACAGTCATCTTCCATCAATGGTGCAGCTGCACTAGTGCTGGGAAAGGTGCAAATACTAATGGAGAGAGGATTCAGGAATTTTTATCACGATGTCATGAAAAATTGCAGAGCCCTGTGAACACTAGTGCATGTAGCATTGGTGAAAAAATGAGTACACAATTTTCAGGTGTGGACAAGCTGCTAGATACTTAAGGGGCAACAGTGAATACCAGCAGCATTGTTGTTTTTCCTAAATGTTATGGCAAAAGCATGAATGGCATTACAGTATTTCTAAATATTTTTGCCTAATTAGTCTCCTGGGAAGAATCTGACCTTCACTTGTACTGGATGTGAATACAAGATACTGATGAAAGTAAAACATACACACAGACCATGTGGAAGGCCCAGGGTCAGCACCACCAAACAGCTGCAAGTCCTGTAACATTTTTTTTTCTTTTGTAAAATACACCTTCCTAGGATTTGAGTTGGTTGAGCTTTGTATTGACTCAGAAATATAAATGTCCCGAGTTACAGAATCAGACTCTTCCTCTGGCTGGCAAGCATGTCACATGAGTAAAACAAAGAAATAATCTATTTAAATGTTAGCTAACCTAGCAATATCTACACTCTCCCTCCACAGCCAGCTATACTTGAGGGGCTGGCCCATGGTAGTTTTTCTCCTTCCTCCTTCTGCGAGGAAACCAGCCTTTTATATCTCTTGATAAGCTACACAGAAAACAAAACCCACGTGCTCGATTAGATAGGTCAAGCAGAAGCACAGCTGCTTTACCTCAGCTTGAGTGAGCTGGAGAAGAAGAAATCCTGCCTGCCTAAGCTGCCTTTATACAGTATAGTCATAATTTACTAGCAGTGTAGCTCAGAGGTGGCATCAAGGCAACGGTTGGTGTGGTAAAGACTCAGGCATTTTTATCACCATGTTGTAAGGGTAAAAAAAACCCACATCCTGTCTACGCTTCCAGCTTCTGCTACAGTTGCCACACTGCTACCACCATCACAATTGCGCCGGTGGTGAGTTATGGGTACTGAGTTTGAGCGTAGACATGTCTCTGCTGCATGGAGTTCCACTGTGATGTATAAGCGCTTGCAAAGTTCTGGAATGGGAAGCAAACCCATTTCCCACAGACCTCTGCCAGCAGTAGATGGCTTTCTAGAAGATGGATGGGGGGCCTGAATGTATCCCTAGGCCACTTATGTGGCCAGTAGGCAGGCACATTTAGGATCCATTTGGTTGGGGATATCCTTGCTGTGTAATTAATCATGTAATAGCTGTAATTGTGAGAGTGGAAGCAAAATCACAGACAGGCAGTGAGAATGAACAGGGGGGTCAGAGGCAAAGACAAGGCTGTAGGCAGCAGCATTGAAGCCACTGCAGGGGCAGAGGCCAAACAATTCAGTTTCATTCTTCCTGGCCTGGGAGAAGGCTGTCCTCTTCCTACCAGTGTCTATCCCCATTATGAGGCAAGAAGCAGATTATAGCTGCCTTCCTTCCCAGAACTTGTTCTAGTTGGCTAAGAAAAGATCCTGATCCTTAGAAAGAACGGTAGCCTGGGGTTTTCCTAGGGCCACCTTTTCTTTCTCAGCATCTATGCTGTTGTTCCCCAGACCTCACCCTCCTGCAGAACTCCTGGACAGTGGTAGCCTGGGCCCTGGGACTTCCTGTTGTTGCCTTAAAAGGCCAGTTTGCCCAGTTACACTTCTCAGGGGGGCTGGAAGAAGAGCAAGGAGCAGAACATGAAAAATTGCCCCCAATACTTACTCGTTGAAGGATTATGCTACTAGCATGGGTGAGGGGAAAATATCCTGCGCTGCCACATGCCCCATGTCCATGCATATTTCATTTCAGTTGGTGATTCTTCACTCCAACCACCCAATAAACTAACTCTTCCCTGATCAATACATTCTGCCCCTGATCAATTTACTGCTGCTGGCACCCATTTGCAGGGCATGGCTCTTCTCCTTCCATCCCTTTGCACTCTGCATGCACAGAAGGCCATCGGCCCTCCAGCTGCTGCTGCTGCACCTGAGCCCTCTACTTCTTGCTCCCCCTCCCCTTCTGTAAAAACATCTCCTTCTCTGACTGCTAAAGGACCAGCCATTCTTGCTCCCTTCCGCCCTCTCTCCTCTGGAGAAGACATCAATGTCCTTTTCCGTGGGAACCAGTTCCAACCCGGGTCCCCCATCACTGGAGGTTAAAAGCAGTTTGTGTGACTTGGCCCTGATGATGGGGGACTGCATCAATGGAGAAAACAGGATGAGGTGTTTCTGTTTCCTGTATAGTGCTTTCTGAGCTCAGGGAGCCTGTGCACCCCACCAGAGTGATTTACTCAATTATTTGTACTTATGTCGCAGGTTTGGTTGATACAAATGCAGAATAATAGGCCAGGTCCTGCTCCCATTGAAGCTGTTGGGAGTTTTGCCATTGATGTCCCTAGAGCAGGCTTGGGTCCATACTCCTCACTTTTCACAATTTCTCACTCTGGTGTGAATGCACATGGGATGAAATCCTGGCTGTACTGAAGTGAATGGCAAAACTCCCATTGACTTAAATGGGGCCAACATTTTACTCATATTTGCTTCGTACCTATGTTGTTTGTATCGGTTCAAAAGGTGAGTTTTCCATAGTTAGTGCTGTACACTAACTTTCCTGTAGAGACGGACGTACTATACTGAACTAAGTAAATGTCAAGGAAACGAGCCTCTTAAAAGAATTCACACAGCAACCAAATGAGAGGAATGTTTAGATATCATCCAAAACTGGCAAAGGCAAGGCTATATAGTTACAGGAGAAAAGCCCCATAAATCCTGCAATACCTAGGCATAAGGAGGCTCATCAAAGTAGCAGCCTGCTATGCTTAGGGATTGCAAGACTAACAGTGACCTTCCAACTTAATTATATTGCATTTACTTTTTTAATGTGTGTTATAGCCCTCGGGTTGTTTTTAAGGCATCTTTAATGCGTTAATTTATTTTTATGAATTGATTATGGTTCGAGTTAATCCCTTTGAAAAGAATAATTCCGGATAAATGCATCATCATTAAAAAGCCAACATTTATCTACAGTCACCACACAGGGTGTATCTTTGAAATCCCAGTATTTTCTTTTATTTGGAATGGGAAATAACTGTAGGATTTCAGGTGCCTCAGTGTGACAGCTCCGGCTAAGTGTTGATTAATTTTTTTATCATTGAGATCATTCTATTTTCAATCCCCTTTTGAGTCTAATGGAATGTTATTTGTTGTTGGATTGGAGAACTGGGGCTTTCCTTTGCTCCCATGTTCTCTCTTTCTTATGCAAGTAGACCTAATTTGTGGTAAATTATTTCTAAGTTTCAGAGTAACCGCCGTGTTAGTCTGTATTCTCAAAAAGAAAAGGAGTACTTGTGGCACCTTAGAGACTAACCAATTTATTTGAGCATAAGCTTTCGTGAGCTACAGCTCACTTCATAAATTGGTTAGTCTCTAAGGTGCCACAAGTACTCCTTTTCTTATTTCTAAGTTATATTCTTTTGGGCTCTGAGGTTTCCACTCATGGGTGCCTAGGAGCAGAAATGCATTCTTTTTATTTTAGGAAGCTATCATGAAAGGGTTACTGCGAATGGCCAGTGCTAATATTTCACACACTTCACAACTTTGTGTAAATGGAAGGACAAATTGTTGTGTAGTTAAAGAACAGCACGGGAAGATGAGAGTTGTATTTCTAGCTCTGCCTCAGACGTCGTCTGTGATGTCTGACAAATGAACAAGACCCACATTTTCAAAAATGTCCACTAATTCTGGGCGCTTCTTTCTGCAGGGATCCAGCCGGATACAGCTGGGGCATGAGTTTCAGAAGTGCTGAGTACTCAGAGCTCTATTTGAATCAAAGAGAGTTTCATGTGCTCAGCAGAACATCAGGCTCAGTGCATCTCAAGTTAGGCATACAAAATTAGGAGATGCTTTGGAAAATGTTGACCTTCACGTTTCTCTGTCTCACTCTCCCCATCTGTAAAGTGGGGTTAATATTTACATACTTTACAGGGGTGCTGTAGGTAACTGATTCCTCTTTCTTTGGATTGATTGTTTGATATGGAAAATGTCAGTGATTATAAGTCATCTCTGTTTTAAAATAAGTGAGTTATTTATAGCAAAAATGTCAAAGTGATAATAACTTAAAATTAAAACCAACAAACTCTGCACTTCCTTCCTTGGTAATGTAAATGGTTTATTTAATTTAGGACAGCTCTTTTGGCATGTTAAGTATGCCCCTGATTTGTGAAGTGAGAAAGCCTTTAAAAATAGGGGTCCATAAAATGGAAGCATTGCTCCATCATTTGCTATAAAAGTGAATTTGTAACAAGGCTTTTCTAAGGTGACTTTTGGGATTGTTTACATCCATCTGGCTCTTTCTGTGATAAATAACTCACTTACCTTAAAACAGAGAGGCCAAAGTTTAAAACAAGGGCACATTATAATAAAAATAATTATTTTTGGGTCTGCTTTTGGCTGCATTGGTGTGCAAGCAGGTAGAGCCACAAAACTGAACATAAGTAGCCTTGTGTGCAATATGACTGCCCATCCCACAATTCCTCCATTGTGCACACGAGTGCACTAAGGGGATAGACTTTGCTGATGTACTGGATCGTGGTCTGTAGAGCTGTGACTTACTGGAAAACAGCTGAGGGGCTGTTTCTCAAGCTAACATACATAAATACTGTCCTCAGCACACAGGCACCGACTTTCTGATTTCCCTGGGGGTGCTCGACCCCTCCTCCGCCCCAGCCCTGCACCCACTCCACCTCTTCCTCCCCTGCTCAGCCCCCACCCCACCTCTTCCCGCCCCTGCCCTTGCTCACCTCTTCCTGCCCCCACTCCTCCCTTCCCCCCCAGTGCCTCCTGCCTGCCACTGAACAGCTGATCAAAATGACATAACCTTTCCCACAAATAGGCAGAATTAGCATGTAATTATATTCAGACCAGCTGCAGGCATGTGCTGTCCCACATAGAATTGAATGTGTTGGGTTATTTGTACTCAGAGCTGGAATTATTTAGGAGGGAATGAGGACTGTGGTGATGACATTTGTGCACATGTCCGCATGCTCACTACTCCCACTCCCCCAGCAGTCATGTTCAGTGATGACCATGTGCAATAGCAGTCGCACAGGCCCTGTGGAGAGGCATTACCCTGGCAATCTGGAGGAGGCAGAAAGAGGGTGGCTAACTTCTGTTTTGCCTTCTCAATGCTTCCTGCAAGTCTTCTGGTTGTGTGTACATCTGGAATATAGATATGCAACCAAAAATTGGCCCTTAAAGTTAAGGTCGCTCACTCCTGCAGAGGAGAGATGTGTACTTGCAGAGCTGGGTAGGCATGCTCAAATTGGGGTCTGATCCAAACTATGACTTTAATGGGCATTGGATGAGGCTCCAGGTGCATAGGCAATAAACCTATGGTGTGGAACATTTGCACCATGCTGGACAAAGATGACAACCTCTTGTGTCTGCACACCTTCCCTTATGAGTGTGCTGGAGGGGCATACTGAGGGTGGGAAATAGATATCATTGGGACAATGGTGCTAAGTTTTCATCCATATGACAGAAATAAAGAAAGTCGTACAGCTGCTGACACATGGCTCCACCTCCAACCTCACAGGATGGTGAGTAGCACCGCATTGCCATACTGCTCATTATCCCCCCTAGTACTTTTCTTATAGCATCTCTCTCTGCCCCCATGCAGGAACAGATGCCTCGCAACTGTATTAGATATGATAATCCGTTCCTCTCAGACCCTTGAAATACCTAATGTGCTTAGAAAAGTATAAACTAAGGAGAAGGTAAAAAAGATTAACACCAGCATGTTGGGAGACCATAAGTCTGAAATGCAGGGAACTTTAAAATATCCTTTCTGTGCTTTTCCATTATGCTGAATATCTCTCTTATCCTTGCTATTTGGTGCATTTGTCATATTATTGTGGGGAATAATCTTTCTCAAACAGGGACCTAATGGGTCATTTGTATTCCTAACTTCTGTGGTGCTGAAGTTAATGGCGTTTTATTGCTTCTGTTTCCAGATCATCTCTAATAACTTGGGCTCAGCACATTACAGTTACAGATAAAACATATATCATGAAGGAAAATTCCACTGACCGTTTTGTTTGTATGTCCTCGTTGTCTCAGAATCCCACTGTCGAAGAACATAGTGTCAAACTATAGATTAAATATTAATCCCTTCTCTTTCTGCCCCGTTAAAAGTCCGGTTGGCGGTGCTGTGGGTCTAAGGCAGGCTACTCCCTACCTGCCCTGGCACTGCGTTGCGCCTTGGAAGCAGCCAGCAGGTCTGGTTCATAGGCAGGGGGGCTGCGGGGCTCCTCACACTGCCCCTGCCCTGAGCACTGGCTCCACCCTCCCATTGTCCAGGAACTGCAGCCAATGGGAGCTGGGGGCGGGCAGTGCCTGTGGACGAGAGCAGCGCGCGGAGCCTCCTGGCCCCCCCCCCACCTAGGAGTTGCACCTGCCAGTCGCTTCTGGGGCACAGCTTGGAGCCAGGACAGGCAGGGAGTCTGCCTTAGCCCCGCTGTGCTGCTGAACGGGAGCTGCCCAAGGTAAGCCTGCACCCCAGCCCTGAGCCCCAACCCCCTGCCACAGCTCTGAGCTGCCCCCCAAACCCAGAGCCCCCTCCTGTACCCCAAACCCTTCATCCCCAGCCCAGAGTCTGTACCCCCTCATGCACCCCAAACCCCTGCCTCAACTTGCAGACCCCTACCACATTCCAAATCCCTCAGCCTCACCCCCCAGCCTGGACCCCCTCCTGTACCCCAAACCCTTTATCCCCAGCTCCACCCCAGAGCCTGCACACCCAGCCGGAGCTTGCACCCCAACTCCCAGCCCCAGCCTGGAGCCTCCTCCCGCACCCTGAACCCCTCATTTCTGGCCCCACCCTAGAGTCCGCACCCCCATTTAGAGCCCTCCCCCCCTCCCAACCTCTCTCCCAGCCCAGTGAAAGTGAGGGAGGGTGGGAGAGAGAGAGCCACTGAGGGAGAGGGAATGTAGTGAGTGGGGGGTGGGGCCTCAGAGAAGGGGCAGGGCAGGGGGCGGGGCCTCAGGGCAGGGGCAGGGCTAGGGTGTTCGGTTTTGTGCAATTAGAAAGTTGGCAACCCTAATTCCCACAGATGTTACTCCAGTAGGAGTACTGGTGTGAATGACTGCTCTTTATAGTGATAAAAGACTGTTTATAGTGATAAAAGACTGCAGATTCAGGTCCTTAGATTGTAAGCTTTTTGGGACATGGGCTTGTCTTACTATCCATCTGTAAAGCACCTGTCCGGCACACAAGGGACACTGGCACTGTATTAATGACATTACTGTTCAAATGATCCTAACTCGGAAGGGCAGTATTTTAAGCTGGCAGCTGATGCTGAAGGAACAACTGGGAGATCTGTGTTTTGGTATCCAAGATAAATGATATTACCATTGTTCAAATGAAGGCTACTGCTCTGAAATGTAGCTGACTGTAGCCCTTCCTCAGGAGCACACAATCAGGGAGCAGGGAAGGTAATGGATAGCCAGAGCGGGTGGGGCCGCTCGAAGCTGCGTGATCCCCCTCTCTGCTTGGTACAAAGGATACCTCAGAAAATCTGCTCAGAGCAGCATTAACTTCAGCTACAGTCTGTGACCATCAACGGAGAAGTCACATTATTCTTTGTTTTACTTTTATTAGTTATTTGTATTATGGTAGCGACTGGAGGCCCACGCAGAGATTGGGGTCCCATTCTACTCGACACTGTAATACACATAGTAAGAGACACTCCCTACCCCAAAGAGCTTGTAGTCTAAACAGACAAGACAGACAAAGGGTAGGAGAAAGGAGGTATTATCACCCCCAGTTTACATTTAGGAAGCAGAGGCACAGTCCTGAGCACAGGTAATTGCAGGGCCAATGGCAGCATGCCAACGGTATCAGACTGCTGTGCTGCCAGTACCAGAGGGGAAAGAGGTTTGGGGAGCAGTGTATAATTGCACACATTATGCACATATTAAAATGACCTGGGGTGTTTTTTGTAATTCCTCCCTGTGAATATTGACTTTCTGTGAAAACTGGAAGGATGGGGACGAGGTGCAGTGTGAAAGGAACAAGCCATTTATCCTGAGCGGTACTGGTAGCACCTTCTCTTCTGCACATTTTTGCACAGGAGGAGGGGGACTATATGCGCTTGAGATCTTACAGACAGGGAAAGCAATTCCCTGTGGTTGGCATGAGTTATTCTACTGAGTGGAATAGCACAAGTTGTTCTGCCTCCCAGACTTGTAACATCCTAGTGCCCAACACAGACAGTTACACATCCTGCAAAGCAGTGATACAGTTCACTGTTCCACAGTGTTCAGTTTTGTGTCTAATTTCAGCATTTTCAAGGTGAATTGCTATAATGATCTTTTGTACTGCAGTGTACATAAATCTGCAAGCTGTTTTAACTGCCTTGTTTCCTGCATTGCAGCTACCACGTGTTGCTGTTTATCTGTATTTTTTCACACACACACACACATGAAGTTGTTGTTGATTCACTTAATAATGGTCTCTTTGGATAGACCCTCACATTTACAGATAATGTTCTCTCAAGGCAAATAAAGTTCTGTACTGACTCACCCAGCATTTGGCAGCATTGTCAAAATTGTAATTGCTCCACACCAGCATTAAATGTTTCAATAGAAGTGACAGTTGGATCATCTTCCACTCAAAAGATGTGTCATTTTTTTCCAGCCGCTTGTAGCTGGTGACTTAGCAAAAGAAGCAAGTCTGAAATGCCTCAAACCAATGCGACCATGGTGTTGATGGTACCTGCAGTGCAGAGGGAGGAGAGAGTCCCAAATATACTCTCTCATCCTCATTTTGCAGGAGAATGTGATCAGATAACACACACAAAGCTACGAATACTACTGACAAAATTCATACTTGCTCCAACTCCCTGATCTTAATAGCTCAGGTTTAGCACACTATTACTCATTTACAGTACTTCTTCTGCACACAATATACACACAACAGATGATGGAAAATTCCACTGTTCACCTTCTTGCCTGAGGCTCCATAGTTGCTTAAAGAAAGAGTGTCAAATTACAGAGCACAACAAGCAGGGCTGAAAATAAAGAGCAAATCCTATTGATTTCCTATAAAGCCAAGAAAGACGTTTAACATATTTGTCACAGAAAAGCTGTATCTGTAAGAAAAGCTAAAAAAGGTTTCAACATGTTATGTCTTCTGATCTCTCTACTTTTTATGTTTGTAGTCCTGAGGCTAGTCATGGGATACACACCATTTCTCTACATATGGGAAATGGGTTTCCCTTATGCCACTGCTATATACAATGCATCCAAATATTACAGTAATACTGCCATATAAATGCCTACTCTGAAATCTATAATAAAAAAGACTTTAAGGAAGTTCTGTTACTTCATGAAAACCAGGAGGATATCTGCTTTGTTCAGTAGAGTTCAAGAAGTATGTGTGAAGATGTTAAATAATCCTGTTGAAGTGATGTGCAAGATAAAGTACTGAAGGGTGAACCACAACTAGTTTGGAATTTGGGTTTGTAGCGGATTAAATCCCTTAGAGTGCAGTTGTACTCTTAAAAGGGATTATGCAAAAATAGCACTTATACCAAAAGAGAAGATGTGCTGACTATTCAGTCATACATTTTTTTACTCCTGCTAGCCCTAGCTCTGCAGAACTAACATGAATGAAAAGGAAGGCTGAATGGTGTCTATTTCATCTTGTGCATCACAAGTTTTTGACCAGGTTCAGACCCGTTAACTCTATGCAAACTCACTGAATGCAATGCTCAGATGTTGCTAGGGGCATAGTAATTCCTGCACTAGCTTTATATTGGTAATGATGCATATAAATTGAAAAGAATCCAGTTTGACTCTCAGAGCCCAGGCTTTTTGCAGGACTGGAGGTTTGAAGAAACAAGTTTTTACTTGTAAACTGAGCTCATTTGCTAGAAAAATCATTGAGACACAATAAACATGGAAACCCACAATGCCATTTTGAGACGAGCTTTTTAGAGTAGAAACCCACTTAAAAGTTAAGGCTCTTACCCATAGTTTCGCTCCCTTGATTCTGCAAAATTGACCCGTAACAATTAGTAGATATATTCTTATCTTCATCGAGTGAGGACGATGCAATATACTGCACTGTAGATTCATTAAAAAATTCAGTTGCCTTTACTAAGTCAGTCTGTGTTCAGTGTAAGATCTGTTTGAATATAGAGTCGTGGCTTGTGAAAATGCAGTACATGCTTGGACTTCTGTAGATACACCGTCATATTACCATAAACTGGAACACAGAATTCTGTTTTTTACCTGTATTGACATTTTAAAAGCACAACAAAAATCAAGACATTAAAGTGTAATATTCATTTATTTAGCATGAGTGTACATTACACTGCGCCCTCTGAGACGTTTGGCAAACAAATAACGGCAACTTGTCTTAAGGAGTTTACAGTTTAACAAAGCAGGTATGAAACAGAACAAAGCACAGAGGGAGCAGAGTGTGGCGTATGTTCGTTTTTGGCTGGAAACTTCTTGGGTGCAGAACTGGTGGGGTTTAGAAGTTTTTTTTAAATAGGAGGAAAGGGAGGCAGTTTGGTGGGTGCTGAATGGAAGGTTGTTCTAAACCAGTGGTTCTCAAACTTTTGTGCTGCTGACCCCTTTCAAACAGAAAGCCTCTGAGTGCGATCCCCCCACTTATAAATATAAATAAATTCTTAATTTATAAGTGGGGGGTCGCAGTCAGAGGCTTTCTGTGTGAAAGGGGTCACCAGCACAAAAGTTTGAGAACCACTGGCTTAGAACAAAAATATACACTTTTTATATATTTAACACCATTATAAATGCTGGAGGCAAAGTGGGGTTTGGGGTGGAGGCTGATAGCTTGTGACCCCCCCCACGTAAGACCCTTGTGACCCCCTGAGGGGTCCCGAGCCTCAGTTTGAGAACCCCTGTTCTAAACTGACTTAAGCTATGTACCTAGAGAACATTGGCTTACGTTGCATTCCATCTTTGTATTTTGTATTTGTGGAAATATCATGCTGTGTTTTTTTCCCCTGTAGTCACTGTAATGATTTATATCTGGAATGTTTTTATTTTTGGTGATTATTTTTTTCTACCTGCACACTTATTCACTGCAACACTTTCTTCATTTTCTCTTCTGTGCTCATGTTAGAGATGAAACAAACATTGAGGTGATCTTGGTTTTGCAAAATCTAGGTCAGGTTTTGTATTTGCAAAACCAAAACCAGGGATGGCTTTTGGATCAGGGTTCCATTTAATTCAGAAAGTTCAGAGATGAGCTGGAGTGTTTTGGTTCATCCCAAAGTCATATCTTTGTGGTCCATCTTGCACGCAGCCTCTCTGTCTATCCAGCCATCCAGGGTATTTATAGGGTACCTATCATTGTAGTATTTAAGCACAGCAAACCAGCTTTATTTATGTCAGTGCTATATCATCTGGTGGAGTCCCCCACATTAGAAGCTTTCTCAGCTGACTGTTAAAGCCAGCTTTTTGGCTCCTTTGTACTACTGAAGCATTGCAAAGGGCCCAGACTCTGGTTTAGGATCTGATCTGTATTTCCCACTTTCATCATTAGTTGCTTGCTACCAGAGCATCCAGGATTAGAAATGATTGCAGTAAGACAATGAGACTTCATATTACCTCAGTAAATGGTGAGCTGGTGCCTTCAATGGAGGGAGAAGTTTCTCCCCTTCCCACCAGCATTACTTCAGTCTTGCTTAATTGCAGTTTGAGCTGTTCAACTCCTCTTTATCCATGTGCTAGTCTCTTGCAGGCATTGTGACATTTTTGTGACACCATTGATTGTGTTTGTTGAGGAGAAGAGATACATCTGAGTGTCTTCTGAATATGTGGGTAATAGAGACCACAAGCATCTTACAATTTGTGAAAGTGATTTTTGTTTTGCAGAATAAGGGTTTGTCTAGATATGGGTCTCATTTTATCCAAAACTCCAAAATTTTTCATTCTTTCTGTTTTGAAGTGGCTGTGTGGCATTTCCAAACTCTGAAATAACACTAGAAAGGCTTTCTCGATGAATTTCCAGTCCAAGCAAGAAGCAGTAGTTACCAAAAATTTCACAATAGTTCTGGAAGACCAGTACAGCACAGCTTCCTAGCCATCTGTTTTCAGTGCCATTTTATGAAGCATCTATAAGAAAGATAACTTCTTTGAAGGATAAAAAGATGTTTCTAAATCTGTAAATTTTTATATGAATGTGTGTAATAATGTCCTGGGTCATGTCATCTGTGAGGACTGAACCCAGGATGACTTGCTCTGAAAGCATTAGCTTCTACTGTGGTTTACATGTGCATAAACAATTTGAAAATATTTAGAATATTCATAATCTTACATCTATTCAGATTACATTGATATGACTTTGTGGACCCAATTCCTGCATAGCACAACTCTGCTGTAGCCAATGAAGTTACTGCAGGGTAGAATTTGGCTTAGTGAGTTTATAATGTGAACATTTATAAATTTATGTATTTAATAAAGAAATAAAGAGTGGTATGATTTTTTTCCCATGACAATCAAGGACTAAATCCTGCCCTGGCTGGCCCAGTGAGAGGGTACAGACAAGCTGCAGGGTGAATACTCATATGTCATGCCAGGACAGGATTCCTGAAGCCTGTGGAATGCACAATGTGGGATGCATAATTCCTCTTCTCTGAGCTGCAACAAAACATGTCCCCAGCGGGCACGTGCTGCTGCCTGTGGCTTATTCACCAGCCAATCCATAAGGAGGAGGGCATAGACCTGCCCCCTAACCTAATGATCACATTCCCTGGCATAATCTGAGGATTTTTCCAAATACTCTTTCTTCCTAACAGATCCTGACCTGCTCCCTTTGCCCTCCTCCCTGCTCCTTTGGCACAATTACAGTTTAAAGTAGGATTTATCCCTAGGGGTCTGTAGTGGGATGAGAGACCTCTGTGTAGATACTTGTCACCTAAAGGGGCTCAGCGACAAGAAGTGGCTGAGGAGCTCTTGCTTTAAATTAAATTAGAGAGGTGGTGGGTGCGGGGCGGGGACAGAAAGACGATCTCAAGTCCTATTGGAAAAGTGACTCAGCATAAAAGCCCCTCTAAATTCCAGTAGAAAGAACATTTGGAGGGAGGAAAAGTGACCCTGAAAGCCTTGATATTCCACTTAGTGAAGTTAGAACATTTTCCCCTAAGGAGCTAGTCAGAAATGGATTTGCATTTGTTTGACTTTTGTTGTTGTTTTGTTCATCTGTTTGTAAGGTTATAAGACTATATTTTGGTATAATTAATAATATAATTAACATGTGTGCATGTTGGAATTAAACATTTTTCTGAAATAACCTGGGTTTGAGGATTGCTCTGGGCAAGTCTACAGAGCAAAAAAACCCAACCCTGCGGCAGTGAGTGTCAGAGTCTGAGTCAAATGACTCGGGCTCATGCTGCAAGGCTAAAAGGAGCAGTGTAGATATTCAGGCCTGGGCTGGAGCCCGGGCTCCAAGACCCTCTCCCTCACAGGGTTTCAGAGCCTGGCTCCAGCATGAGCCCAAATGTCTACAGTGCTATTTTTAGCCCAGCAGTGCATGCCCAAGTCAGTTGACCTGAAATCTGAAACTTGCTACTGTGGGTCTTTTTGTGTGTGTGTGTGTAAATGCACCCAATGGTGATTTAAACTACTGGGATAAACAATTTGGGTTATTTTAGGTTTACATATTTCAGATTATTACACACCTGTGATGCAGTTTATAATCAGCAAAGGCCATCACGAGTACTCACAGACTAAGACAAACATCTGTAAAACCAGGAAGTTTCATTGTGCAGATAGAGGTGGTGGGAGACCTCATTTTATTATTCACAATTATTTTATAGCTTTCATAGTACGGGTGGCACTTCTTTACAGAGTGCACAATGTGTAGTTGTTGTCAACACAACATTTACATGAGGTCTGTGTAAACAAAACATTAGTGCTGAAATACAATAGACTCCATCACAGAGCCAGCATGGCCTATTGGATGAAGCATTGGAATGGGACTCAGGCGATCTCAGTTCTATTCCCAGCTCTGCTACGGCCCTTCTGTGTGAATTCAGTTAAATCTCTATTTCCCCTTCCCTTGTCTATGTAGACTGTAAGCTCTTTGGGGCAGAGAATCTCTCCCACTATGTGTTTGAATAGTATCTAGCAGAATGAGGCCTCTAGGCACTGTTACAATACATAATAATCCTCAACCCCTTTCAGTTTAATAAAAAATTCTTCACAACTGCCTCGCAAGTGACAGTTGCCACTATGCAATTGTCTCCCAGGACATGGGGGTTCCTGATTCACTCCCAGCTTCTGAAAGCCTCCTTTGCTCCCCAAACATATACACAAAGTATCTATATAACATAATCAAGAAAATTTACAAACAGAGGCTCAATATATGTGCTTGTCCATCTTTTACATAATAAAGAAAAAATATTGATCTTGTACTTACATGTCATGCACAGACAACCTAAAATTCTGGCATTTCCTAACTTTTAAATGTTTGATTTTGCAACCTTAACATTCTTTTTCATGTAGTTTTTGGTGTGTAATTTCCTAGGTTTTTAAACAAGCAAACTGAAAAAAAAAATCTGTCCTGTAGTATCATATTGGCCCAAACAGGTCATCAGCAGAGTTAGAATCTTTAGCTCCACCACATAGGCATCTTTCTGCCACGTAGAGTTAATGGAATAATGGATAGCTGTAGTGGGTTGTTATGTTCTGTGTGGACCAGTACTAAAAGCAGATGAGACACAAACTTTGCCAAGGTGCTCACAGATACTTGCTGACATCAGGTGAATAGTGAGAATCTTGGGTTCCATTCCGAGCACTGGAGTGGGGTGTGCTCTGCTGGGTACTGACTCTTATGCATAAAGAAAAGGAGTACTTGTGGCACCTTAGAGACTAACAAATATATTTGAGCATAAGCTTTCGTGAGCTATGGCGAAAGCTTATGCTCAGATAAATTTGTTAGTCTCTAAGGTGCCACAAGTACTCCTTTTCTTTTTGTGAATACAGACTAACACGGCTGCTACTCTGAAACTCTTATGCATGTTTCCCCTAAAGCTTGACCCTTTATTTTCCATCCCTTCCAACGTGTCCCTGTTCCAGTCCTGTCTCTTCCCCACTCCTGGCTCCTTGTCCCTGTCCTATTCTTTGCCACATAGGCTTCTCATCGCATTCCAAGTCTCCTTGACCAGCCAGTCCCAGTTCTCCCCCTCCCAAATCCCTTGCACCCCCTCACTGGTTTGCATCCCCAGTCTCCCTCTCTGGGTTTTTCATCCAATCTCAATCTCCCCTACCCACTCTACCTGGCTCCTTGTCCCTGTCTCCCCGATCCTTGTCTCAGTCTTTTGATTCAGTCAGTCTCAGTTCTCCCTCCACACCCCAGCTCCTTGTCAGGTCTTTCTCCCCTGCCCCTCACCCCCTGCCCATCCCAAGCTAGTTCCTAGTCTTGGCCCCTTTGTCCAGCCAATCCCAGTCTACTCCCCTGCCTCCACTTCTTTGTTAGATCTCAATGTCCATCTTCCTCCTCCCGATCCCAGCCAAGTCCTAGACTCCTTGCCAAACCATTACCAGCATCCCCTCCCCAGAGCGCCCATTCTCCTTATACAACCAGTCCCAGCCTTCTGCTCCCAGTCCTACTCTCCTTGCCAGTTCTAGTCCATCCTGCCCTGTTCCTGGCTCCCAGTCCGAGCCTTTCTTCTCCTTCCTGGCTTCCAGTCCCAGCCTCCCTTCCTCTTGGCTTCCAGTCCCCTTGCCCAGTCAATTTCAGTTTTCACCTCTCCAGTTCCCATTCTCCTCCCTGACTCCCAATCCCAGTTTCTCAACTCCCCTCCAGTCCCAGTCTCTCCAGACTTTTTGTCCCAATGTACTCCCTTCCTTTTTGGTTTAGCATTTGTTCACTCTGCATTGGATCAGAATGCATCCTCTTTCACACTGCTGGGGTGCCAGCCAGGGGATTATTGAGAGCCAAGGAGGGACAGGCTCCCTGCTCTAAATTCTGGTGCTTGGCACCCCATCCCAGCAGAGAGTGACAGTTACAGGGAAAGTCCAGCTTCACTTGTAGTCTATGGCTGGAGCATGCTCAATTTCTCGGTGAGGGTTGGCGGGTGGGGATTAGGATGGTGCATGCGTTGCCTGATTAGCAGTAGGAGCTGGGAGGGGATGGAGCATGCCCAGTGTGGACATAGGTGGTGAGTTATATGGGCCTGTGGTGCCTGGGCTCCAGCAATATTCAGACCCCGGGAGCCCAGCTCCACCAATGTTCAGGGCCGGGTCTCTCCCCCGGCCCCGCCTGCCGCCCCCCTGCACCTCCCCCGAGTGTCCCCCGGACTCCTCTTGCTGGCCCGGCTCCCCGGGAGCGGAGCGCCCCTGTCTCTCCCCTGCAGCTCCATGCTGCCTCCCTGCATCAACTACCGCTGCAGGGTCCCAATGCCCCCCAACCACAACTGAAAGGACAGGCTGACCCTGAGCCTGCCCTTCCCCCTCAGACACTTTCATTATCCAATGGGACCCTCCACTAGCACAGGGGGCCCCTCCGCCCACAGTCACCGCTCCTGCCCCATGCTGGACAAGGGGCAGCCCCACCCCCAGTGAAGCTACAGTGAGGGGCAGCAGCAGGGGAGGAGGTGCACATGTGATGGCAGCCCCCCCCCACGGCACCCACCGCAGGGGAGGCAAGGGTGCTTCCTGTACCTGAGAGGGGCCCTAGGAGCACGTGCAATGGTAGTGGTGTGAGATGAGAGTGGTGTAGGGGGGAAGTGGGGGAGCCCTCCCCCAGAGCTTACTGCTGCCTGCGGGGAGAGGGCTGGTGGCAATCCTGCTCTCTGGCCTTTGCCCCGGGGCAGCCTGTCTGCACCCCAAACCCCTCATCCCCAGCGCTGTTCCACCCCAGAGCCCTCACCCCCTGCACCCCAACCCTCTGCCCTAGCCCTGAGCCCCTCCCACACCCCAAACCCCTCATCCCCAGCCCCACCCCAGAGCCCCAGCCTCTGCCTGAGCCCCCCCAACCCCTCATCACCAGCCCCACCCCAGAGCCCTCACATTTTTACATTATTTTAAAAAATATATAGTAACTCCTCGCTTAATGTTGTAGTTATGTTCCTGAAAAATGCTACTTTAAATGAAACGATGTTAAGCGAACCCAATTTCCCCATAAGAATGAATGTAAATGGGGGATTAGGTGCCAGGGAATTTTTTTTTTGCCAGACAAAAGACTATATTTTATATATATACACAGTATAAATTTTAAACAAACAATTTAATACTGTACACAGCAATGATGATTGTGAAGCTTGGTTGAGGTGGTGAAGTCAGAGGGTGGAAGAGGGTGGGATATTTCCCAGGGAATGCCTTACTGCTAAATGATGAACTAGCACTCAGCTGAGCTCTCAAGGGTTAACACATTGTTGTTAATGCAGTCTCACTCTATAAGGCAGCAGGAATGGAGGGGAGAGGGGGGAAGACAGCATGGCAGAGAAAGAGACAGAGACACACACCCTGTGTGTGAGAGAGAGACTTTGAGACAGCAGTTGCTGCCAGCAAGCTCCCTCCATTCTGAGCCCTGCTGTGTCCCCCTCTGTTCTGTGAAGATGGGGAGGGGGACACCCTGACAACAACACCCCTCTTTCCCCTCCCCACCTGCACATATGGTGACCAGACAGCAAGTGTGAAAAATCAGGACAGGGGGTGGGGTATTATAGGAGCCTATATATGAAAAAGACCCCAAAATCAGGACTGTCCCTATAAAATAGGGACATCTGGTTACCCTGTCTGCACAACAAGCAAGAGGCTCCCGGAGCAGATCCAAGGCAGAGGGCAGGAGCAGCACATGGCAGTGGGGGGAGGGACAGCTGAACTGCCCAGCAGTTGATAGCCTGCTGGGCAGCAGCCGCACAGGGAACTTAGGGGAGCTGATGGGGGGCTGTCGGCCCACCCTGGTTCCAAGCCCCCACCAGCTAGCTGCAACTGGCTGCTCTTCCTGCAAGCATTGGACAAAGCAGGCGGCTGCCAAACAACACTATAAGGGAGCATTGGGCAACTTTAAACGAGCATGTTCTCTAATTCAGAGGTTCTCAAACTGTGGTCTGTGGACCACCAGTGGTCCGCGAGCTCCATTCGGGTGGTCCACAGATAGTTCCCTCTAAGGTGCACTCCTGGGTGACCGCACATGAGAGAATGAAGGGCCACCCACCTAATTAGTGGAGCTGCGCAGGCATGGCTCCTCTAATTAGGTGCCTGGACCCTGGACAAGATGCACATGTAAGGGGAGGTGGTGGTGTTGAGGGAAATGGGGGTAGGTAGGAGGGGGCAGTGGGGTGAGAAGAGGGGGTGGGGGGAATTTGGGACGTCCAGTGCTACAGCGCCAAGAGAAAGAGGCTCCAGGGCTGTGGCTGCTGGGGAGAGGCCCCCTTCCTTCCCAGCTTCAGCTCTGTGGCTACTGTGGCAGGGGAGAGACCCCCCCTCCTTTCCAGCCAGAGCTCAGGGGCTGCTGCAGTGGGGGAGAGAGGGAGAGACCCCCCTTCTTCCCAGTCCCAGCTTGGGGGCTGCTGCGGCAGGGGAGAGAGGGAGAGACCCCCCTCCTCTTATTCCCAGCCCCAGCTTGGGGGCTGCTGTGGTGGGGGAGAGAGGGCACATCCATCGCATTAGAAAGGTTAAGACTACTTATATTAAAATATGAGTTGTGTGCTTTTATGTGTAGAACAAAAAAAGTTAATTATTATTTAGTTTTTTTTAAAATATCACACTTTTATCCTAAGTGCTTTACAATAGTTAGCTAACGGTACAAACAACATTTGGAAAGATCATTAAGTGGTCTGCCAAGACGCTCAGCAATTTTCAAGTGGTCCGCGGAAAAAGAAGTTTGAGAGCCACTGCTCTAATTGATCAGCAACGTAACAACAAAACAACGTTAACCGGGACGACTTTAAGTGAGGAGTTACTGTATATTGGCTTACAAGGCAGGTGGGGGGAGGAGAGAGGGACTTGGACCTGTTCTGGGCACCACCAAAAATTATACAAACCTGCCGCCCCTGAGTGTGGACAGAAGCTTGGGAGAACTGCTAAAATCTAAGAAGTCTTGACAGATCATATCTGAACATATTTTTCAAAAGTTTAAAACTTGGCCAGACTAGTAGCTCTAATACTGCCTTGCCTGCACTCTGCCCAGTAATCTGTTTCACTGGGACCAGACCACTCTACATTCCAAAGTTCGGAGCTACTTCCAGTTAAGCAAGCAAACAAACAATAATACACTTGACAGCAAAATGATTCCTTTCTCCCTCCATCCCTCAACATGGAATTTCTGTTATCCCCCAACTCCCCTCACAAAAATCTACCTTGATTTGAGGAGCAGAACAGAAAATAGCCTAATCCCACGACAAATTTAAAGTTTGATATTTTTCAAACCACGATGGTTAGAAATAGAGGCTCTGTATTGTTGGGGGAAAAGGAGATTCCCTGCTTTTCCACAGGACAAAGAACACTTGCTTCTAGAGCTGGGAGATTCAAAGATAACAGGCCATTAAAAATGTAACAGAATTATATGTAGAAAAGTCATAATATATCATTTCTAGAGGTTTCTATACTACATGCTTTTTATTTTTTTCTCCCTCTGAGTCCTGTACAGTTAGACTGGCCATATAGAGATATGAAAAAATAGTACCAAATTTTTAAAACTCTCTAAAACATTTCTAAAAGCTTTTTCTGAAAAATGTGGCCTAAGAGAATAAGAGGGTGTGGTATTTATTGGCACTATTTTAGAAAGAGTGGCATCACTCGTGATGTCTGTGCTGCCCTCAGGCAGAGAGGTGTGTGTGTATCTATCCCTCAGATGTGAGGGGAGCAGGTCACGGTATTGCCAACTCTAAGCATTCAAAAATTGTGAGTCAGGCCCCCAAAATCATGAGTTTGGCTTAAAAATCATTACTTTTTTAAAAGAATAAATGTGGGATACTTTTTATTTGCCTCTGCTTTCTGAGCCTTTAGGTCATGGTTGCTTCTTGTTTTCAAGCTTTTCTCTGCAACCATGAAGGCTAGAAACTTCCTTCACTTGCGATTTTAAGAAAAATACTAAATATTGTGAGATGCGAAATAAAATCATGAGAGTTGGCAACACTGCATCTATGTAGCCACCAAGCAGAGGGATATGTAGGGGAGAATGAGTTGTGTGTCTGGGCCTCAGGTATAGAGGGGGACACATACGCAGGAGCCTGAGGTAGAGGATGTATGTGTATGCACGGGGATGACCTGCAATAGAATGTGTGTGTGTGTGTAGCACTCAGGCATAGTGGAGGGGTGTGTGTGTGACTTAGGTACAGAGAGGAGTGTATAGAAGCAAATGTGCAGGTGGGCCTGATGCTTATGGCTAGGGAGTGTGTGGACCACAGGCAGAGAGGTGTGTGCTTGTGGGCCTTGGGCATAGCAGTGGGGAGGGGATGTTGGTGGTTAAGGGTCCTCAGGCACAGGCTTCTATGGGAGGGCCTTAAGGGCAGAGTGTGTGTGGGGGGAGGTGAGAGGGCCTCTGGCACAGGGCTTTTTGGAAATTAAATGGAACCTCAGACTCGTTTGCAATTGTGTATGTGAGAGCCTCAGGCATAAGTATTAAGAACATAAGAATGGCCGTACTGGGTCAGACCAAAGGTCCATCTAGCCCAGTATCCTGTCTTCTGACAGTGGCCAGTGCCAGATGCTTCAGAGGGAAGGAACAGAATAGGGCAAATATTGAGTGATCCATCCCTTCTTGTCCAGTCCCAGCTTCTGGCAGTCAGATGCTTAGGGACAATAAGAGCATGGGGTTGTGTCCCTGACCATCTTGGCTAATAGCCATTGATGGACCTATCCACTGATGGAACTTATCTAATTCTTTTTTTAACCTAGTTATACTTTTGGCTGTCACAACATCCTGGCAACGAGTTCCACCGGGTTGACTGTGTGTTGTGTGAAGAAGTACTTCCTTAAACTTGTTTTGAATCTGCTGACTATTAATTTAATTGAGTGAGCCCTGATTCTTATGGTATATGATAACACTTCCTTAGTCACTTTCTCCACCTCATTCATGATTTTATAAACCTCTATCATATTCCCACTTAGTTGTCTCTTTTCTAAACTGAAGAGTCCCAGTCTTTTAAATCTCTCCTAATATGGAAGCTGTTCCATGCCCCTAATCATTTTTCCTTTCCTGTACTTTTTCCAATTCTAATATCTCTTTTTTGAGATGGGGCAACCAGAACTACACGCAGTATTAAAGGTGTGGGCGTACCATGGATTTATACAGTTGCATTATATTCTTTTCTGTCTTGTCTACCCCTTTCCTAAGGGTTCCTAACATTGTGTTAGCTTTTTTGACTGATGCTGCACACTGAGCAGATGTTTTTCAAAAACTATCAGTGATGACTCCAAGACCCCTTTCTCAACCTGTAAGAGCTAATTTAGATCCCATCATTTTATATGTATAGTTAGGATTATGTTTTCCAATGTGCATTACTTTGCATTAGGGCTGTCAAGCGATTAAAAAAATTAATCGCGATTAATCGTACTATTAAACAATAATAGAATACCATTTATTTAAATAATTGTGGATGTTTTCTACATTTTCAAATATATTGATTTCAATTACAACACAGAATACAAAGTGTACAGTCCTCAATTTATATTTATTTTTGATTACAAGTATTTGCACTGTAAAAAAAACAAAAGAAATAATATTTTTCATTTCACCTCATTCAAGTACTTTAGTGCAATCTCTTTATCATAAAAGTTGAACTTATAAATGTAGAATTATTTACAAAAAAAACTGCATTCAAAAATAAAACAATATACAATTGTAGAGCCTGCAAGTCCACTCAGTCCTACTTCTTGTTCACCCAATCGCTCAGACAAACAAGTTTACATTTGCAGGAGATAATGCTGCCGACTTCCTGTTTACAATTTCACCTGAAAGTGAGAACAGGCATTCTCATGGCACTGTTGTAGCTGGCGTCACAAGATATTTACATGCCAGATGCGCTAAAGTTTCATATGTCCTTTCATGCTTCAACACCATTCCAGAGAGCATGCGTCCATGCTGATGACAGGTTCTGCTGGATAACAATCCAAAGCAGTGCGGACAGACGCATGTTTATTTTCATTATCTGAGTCAGATGTCACCAACAGAAAGTTGATTTTCTTTTTTGGTGGTTTGGGTTCTGTAGTTTCCACATCAGAGTGTTGCTCTTTTAAGACTTCTGAAAGCATGCTCCACATCTTAGTCCCTCTCAGATTTTGGAAGGCACTTCAGATTCTTAAATCTTGTGTTGAGTGCTGTAGCTATCTTTAGAAATCTCACATTGGTACCTTCTTTTCATTTTGTGAAATCTACAGTAAAAGCTTCAGAGTAGCAGCCGTGTTGGTCTGTATTCGCAAAAAGAAAAGGAGTACTTGTGGCACCTTAGAGACTAACAAATATATTTGAGCTTAAGCTTTTTTTCATCAGATGCATTCATGGAAAATGCAGTGGGGAGATTTATATACATAGAGAACATGAAACAATGGGTGTTACCATACACACTGTAACGAGAGTGATCACTTAAGGTGAGCTATTACCAGCAGGAGAGCGGGGGGTGTGGGGGGAAAGAAATTTTTGTAGTGATAATCAAGGTGGGCCATTTCCAGCAGTTGACAAGAACGTCTGAGGAACAGTGGGGGGTGGGGAGGGGAATAAACAAGGGGAAATAGTTTTACTTTCTGTAATGACCCATCCACTCCCAGTCTCTATTCAAGCCTAAGTTAATTGTATCCAGTTTGCAAATTAATTCCAATTCAGCAGTCTCTCGTTGGAGTCTGTTTTTGAAGTTTTTTTGTTGAAGAATTGCCACTTTTAGGTCTGTAATCAAGTGATCAAAGAGATTGAAGTGTTCTCCAACTGTTTTTTAAATGTTATAATTCTTGACGTCTGATTTGTGTCCATTTATTCTTTTACGTAGAGACTGTCCAGTTTGACCAATGTATATGGCAGAGGGGCATTGCTAGCACATATCACATTGGTAGATGTGCAGGTGAACAAGCCTCTGATAGTGTGGCTGATGTGATTAGACCCTATGAATGTGTCCCCTGAATAGATATGTGGACACAGTTGGCAACGGGCTTTGTTGCAAGGATAGGTTCCTGGGTTAGTGGTTCTGTTGTGTGGTGTGTGGTTGCTGGTGAGTATTTGCTTCAGGTTGGGGGGCTGTCTGCAAGCAAGGACTGGCCTGTCTCCCAAGATCTGTGAGAGTGATGGGTCATCCTTCAGGATAGGTTGTAGATCCTTGATGATGCATTGGAGAGGTTTTAGTTGGGGGCTGAAGGTGATGTCTAGTGGTGTTCTGTTCTTTTCTTTGTTGGGCCTGTCCTGTAGTAGGTGACTTCTGGGTACTCTTCTGGCTCTGTCAATCTGTTTCTTCACTTCAGCAGGTGGGTATTGTAGTTGTAAGAATGCTTGATAGAGATCTTGTAGGTGTTTGTCTCTGTCTGAGGGGTTGGAGTAAATGCGGTTGTATCGTAGAGCTTGGCTGTAGACAATGGATCGTGTGGTGTGGTCTGGATGAAAGCTGGAGTATGTAGGTAGGAATAGCGGTCAGTAGGTTTCCGGTATAGGGTGGTGTTTATATGACCATCGAAGCCCTTGAGGACTTCCACCATGATTTCAACAATTTCCATCCCACCATCAACCTCAGCCTGGACCAGTCCACACAAGAGATCCACTTCCTGGACACTATGGTGCTAATAAGCGATGGTCACATAAACATATGGAATAGGGGCTTCCCACACAAGTGTATATAGGATGCCTCATAAAGGAGTGTGATTAGGAAGCTCATGTTTGTGTATTTGTGTTTGAGCACATGGGGATCTCAAATACCTGTGTGTTTGCATGGGGGTTCTAAAGGTGTGTGTTGAGGAGTATCAGGCATTGGTGTTTGAGCATGGTGGTGGGGGTCTCAATTAAGATTGTGTTAATGTAGATGAACGACCTCACAAAGCTGAATGCATATATGTGGGATGGACTTCAGGAATGAGTGAGTGCTTCTCTCTGGATCACAGGGCAAATTGTGCATGTGTCTGGCACGGGTAGTTGTGTGTGTAAGGGTCTCTTTTTTGGGGGGCACAGGGATGTGTATTGATGTTTTTGGAATACTGGCATGTGTGTGTTGCAATGGTGTCACTGGCAGAGTGTATCACTGGCCTGATGTGTATAGGGGGAGGGGCGTGTGACAGATATAGCAATTTCCTGCAATATCCTTGGAAAATCTTAGTGTATTAAATGCAAAGTTTATGTATTGTTGTGGGCTGGGATTGTTACCTCTAGCTGGGGAGATGTGATGTGAGGGCTGGGAGGACTGTACTGAAATTGTGCCAGACAAGAATGGATTTTTGGGGACATTAGGTGTGCAATGGATTTCCAGGGAAGTACCTAAGGAGAGGTTAAGGCAAATTCCCCACCTCTGGTTATGCAAAAACCCAGCCTTTTGAAGCTCTGCTCTGAAAAGGTAATTGTCTGCTGATTACCTGTTCCTGGAGGTTGGAGGACAAAGGATCTGTATAAGGAAACAGGCTGATCTGCCCAGTTTGGGTTCTGGTTCTGAATCTGAGAGAGCTATGCACTTATAAACATAGGGAAAACCCAGTTATGGGTTCATGGCTTTTAAAATGCTCAGTGGTAAATTATAACTATAGGCAATTATGCTGTTCATGCCGTTTGGAGAGAAAGCAACCTGCAGACGCTGGCCTGTTTAGGCCGTCTGGCTTGTAGGGAATTGTGTAGTCTAGAAAAACCTTGGTCAGGAGGTGGAGGGATGCGGGTCTCAATCCAAGGCAGGTGATGGCTGAGGAGCCAGGAGCCTAGAGTGGATGTGCTTGGTGGGCCATGGGGGGGGGGGGGGGGGGAATACAGATCAGATGCCTTGGACTGTGTCAGGGCTCTCTGGCACTGAAGTGTTTTCCCTTTCCAGGAGCAGGGGGTGTGTGCGTGTAGGAGCCAGGGGCGTGGAACACTGAGCGATGTGTGGGTGTGGACCCCTGGCAGCACCTCTCAGTGGGGCAGGGAGTCACTGGCCCCAGTGGGTGTATGCCTACGGGGCCCTCTGAGGCTGGCGGCCTGGGCGGGGCGGTGCCCCTGGCACAGGGGTGTGTCTGTGCCGATGTTTCTGGAACATCCTGCCAGCTGCCCCCCACCGTCCGGAGAGGTCTGTGAGGCCGGGCGTCACTGACGGGGAGAGGAGGGGGGCGGGGCAGAGTGTGCGTGTGTCAGGCGTTGGCTCGGTTGCCCCGTGCGCTCCCCGAGCGGAGGAGGAGGGGGGGGTGGGAGTGTGTGTATCTGTCTGTGCCTGCTGGGGGGGGGGGGGGGGGCGGACACAGTGGAAACTTCCACTCCCTGCAGCAGCAGCAGCAGCCTCGGCAGCGCGGAAGCCGCCGCAGGAGGGGGCGGGGCTGGCGCCTCACGCACGCGGTTCGGAGGCGGCCCCTCCCCCCCGCACGCTTCGGGCCGCCTGCGACCCCCGCCGGGCGCCAGCCCCGCGCAGCCCCCGGCCGGCTGCGGGCCGGAGGGGGCGGGCGTGGGGGGGAGGGGGCGCGCCTAGCCCGGCCGGGGGGCTGAACTCGGCGGGGCCTGGCTCCGAGGCCGGTGGGGGGGCGGGGCGGCGCTGTGGGCGGAGCCTGCGCAGCTGGCGGCGGCGCCCTTTAAGCAGCGACGCGCGCTCGCCTCCCGCTTGTGCAGCCTGGGACCCAGCAGCGCCGCGCCGCGCCCGAGCAGCCCCAGCCCAGCCCCGCCGCGCCGCGCCCCCGCCCCCCACGCTCTGCCCCCATCGCGCCGCCAGCAGCAGCAGCAGCAGCAGCAGCAGCAGGAGGAGGATGCCCCGCTATGAGCTGGCTTTGATCCTGAAAGCCATGCAGAGGGTGAGTGAGGGAGGGACCCGGCCCCTGCCCCGCTGCTTCCCCCGTGCGGCTCCCCCGCCAGCCCGGTGCAGCGCCCGCGTGTGCCCGGCCCGCTCCGCGCCCGGCGGCGCCGTAGCGCTCGGTGCCGCCCCCCCCCCCCCCCCGACCTTGGCCCCCGCCTGCGCCCTGGCTCGTCCCTTCGGCCTCCCGCCGCCCCACGGGCTGACCGCGCACGTGCGTGTCATGGGGACGGGCTCGCCGGGCTCGCCTGCCTGGGGCTGCGCGGGAGGAAAAAAGGGACAAACGGTTGTGCCGCAGCCTGAAGGCCCCGGGCTTGGGCTGCTCAGCTGGGGAAGTGTGGGATGGGGAAGTGTGAGGTGCGCAACTGGCCCCGTGAAATAACTCTCTCCCCCCCCCCCCCCCTCCCGCGTGCCCTTTCCTGCCCTTGCCCCGGCTCAGCTAGGACCATCCTGGAGGTTTGGCAACCCTAGGCTCAGCACGGGTTCCACTGTGTGGCTCCTCTCCACACCTCTGGTGGCTTATAGCAGGTCAGTGCTTAATCTGTAATGAACAGGGTGCCAGAGTTCAAGCAATTTATTTAATTTTCATAACCGTTGTGTCAAGCCTAGAGATGCCAGGTCTGAGCCCTGGCACAAATTAGGCAGTAGTAGATGCTAGGCTAGTTACAGCAGTGGCTGCTAGGTGCTCTCTCTCTCTCCACACAAAGGCCTACAGGGAAGAGTGAAATCCTGATTTCACTCTTGTAAGTTACAGCTGTTACCTTTTTTGCAGGGGAGAGAGTGCCAGTGTTGTGACCTTCTGACCCTGTCCATGCTAGGGAAATCTTTCAGATGGTTTCCACTGTTGTTAATGCCAGTTGAGCTCCTTTGATAATAATAGAGCTCTCCAAGTGTCACTAGTGTGGGTTCTAGCCCACGAAAGCTTATGCCCAAATAAATTTGTGAGTCTTTTAGGTGCCACAAAGACATCTTGTTGTTTTTGCTGATACAGACTAACACGGCTACCGCTCTGAAACTAGTGTTAAGATACTGCCATGGTTTTGGGTGCCTAGGAACCGCCTTAGATGACTTATAAAAAACAAAACAAAAAAATTGCTCATAGGTCTGCACTGGGAGCCAAATCATTCTTGGCTATGTATGTATTTTTTTGTTTGTTTCTCTTAATTTCCCTAATGTGGGCAGGACTTTGAAACACACTTAGTGTAAGGTTTCAGAGTAGCAGCCTTGTTAGTCTGTATTCGCAAAAAAAAAGGAGTACTTGTGGCACCTTAGAGACTAACAAATTTATTTGAGCATAAGCTTTTGTGAGCTACAGCTCACTTACACTGAATGCATCTGATGAAGGGGAATATATGGTATTCCTCTTTCCTGTCCCTCATGCTAAGTTACATACAGAACCCAACTTTATCCACCACTGTAAAGCTTACTGCATAGGGTCCTTGCACAATGCTAGTGTCTAAATGCAGCAGCTTTTCTATTAGTGGAGGTACCTTTATATTTATATATATATATATATATATAGCCTCTATGTTAGATTTTTTTTTTTTTTTAAAAAGTGAGGTGTGGAGGTTACATTATACATTGCAAATTTTCTGCATTTGAATTGGGAGAGAAGGTATCACAGATCCGACAACACAGTGACGTACAAACAAAAAATTATAGTGCAAACACGACTAGGAGTACTGTGGCTTTGAAGAGCCTCACAAGCATTCCTGGGGTTAGAACATGGTGAAGCAGAGATGTGCTTATGGTCACAGAATGCCTCGTATTTGCATTTATACATTATGGTAACAACTAAAATACTCTTTTAAAAAGTTTGACTCTCCAGTATGTACTTTCTTAACAAATGTTCTGTTTTTAAGGCATTTCTGCAAACTAAAATGATTGGGTTAACTGTTTAGTAGTTCTGGTGAAATTAAGCTAGGTACAGAAACTTAAATTTTTCTAACCTACTCCTTGTATCATAACTCTAAAATCTAGAGTTCCTTTTAAGTCTTATTTTAATTGGTTAACTAACTTGCTGTCTACAAATATCTTGCTGCAGTTTGATTTTTCTGTGCAGTTAAAACCCTTTAAAGAGCAATTCTGTGCCAACTGGAGCTTCCCTAAAGTGGTGGTGCTGAATCTCAAGAAGTGGATTGTTTTAATGAGCCCCATAAGATCTTTCCCTGCACAGCATGTTGGTTTAAAAACTTTGTATTTTAAAGATTCTTAAGTGCAAAAACTATTACTAAGACTGTGATGTAAACACACCAAAGCAAGGAAATTCAGTTTGGGCTAATAGTCTGAAATCCTGTAATTAATTGCATTAGTCAATATTTATGACTTGAATGATTTAATACACACAACGGGGTCCTGAATAAACTAGATTTGAATTTGACACTATTTAGTATTTCCTGATCAAAGAAAGAACCCTAGTGATGACTTTCTAGAAAAAGTTGAAATATTGTTTCTGTATTTGAGACATCTTTGCAACTGCCATCCAAGAAATAGCATGTGAGACTTTGGTTCTGTCACTATGTCCAGCTGGGGTACTAATTTTGTCCAAATTATTTAATATCTGTGGAAAGGCTTTGAATGGGAATATGGTGCTTAACTGCCACTTCTGCCTTTGACAATCTTCCTCTACCGTACTGAGAGGCCACAATAAGGATAGAGTGCTCCCAGGAGTTGCAGCACAAATGTATGGAGATGTACTTTCTGCCTTGAAGAGTTTACAGTCCCAAGATTACAAGTGACATGAAAGGTGAAGGTAGTAATGCACAGTAAAACTAGTACAATACTTAAAATTTTTTTATTGTAAATCAAGTGCTAACTCTTTCTAACCACAAGCTGGCACTAGACGCATTGTAGCAGAGGTGGGGCTTCAGGAGGAGAGCGTAGTGACGTTTCAAGTCAGTTCCAAGGGAATATATGGGGAAAGGGGAACTCTTCAGGAAACCACCTGCGTATTCTCCCAGTTGTGGTGATGAACCTTCTAGTCCAGGGGTGGCCATCCTGAGCTTGAGAAGGAGCCAGTATTTACCAATGTATGTTGCCAAAGAGCCACAGTAACACATCAGCAGCCCCCCATCAGCACCCCCTCCCCGGCTCCCAGCACTTCCCACCCACCGGCAGCATTGCTGATCAGCGCCTCCCCCTCCCTCCCCACACCTTCTGCATGCCACAAAACAGCTGATCAGGAGGTTTGGGATGGGATGGGGAGGAGTGAGGACATAGCAGGCTCGGGAGGGTGTGGGAAGGGGTGGAGTGGGGGCAGAGCCTGTGGCAGAGCCAGGGGTTGAGCAGTGAGCACCCCCTGGCACATTGGAAAGTTGGCACCTGTAGCTCCAGCCCTGGAGTCAGTGCCTGTACAAGGAGCTGCATATTAACTTCTGAAGAGCCACAGATTGGCCACCCCTGTTCTAGTCGGTGAGGGCTTGGAAATGGTTTTGTTGTGCTCTAATGCAGTTCCTCAGATTGACCTGAAGGGGGCAATATGGGACATTCCTCCAGGAAATGCTGGCAGCATGGGACAGAGGTAGGACCTATACTCTGATCCCTTGTGTGGCATTGCCTGTTTCTGCAACTTGACTTGTGAATTGGCATACTTCTCTTCAATAAATCCTACAGTTAGTTTTTTTTCTGATTCAGCTGTCTACTTTCATGTTAAATATTTTTAGTTCCCTTCAAGAGGAAAAAATATTCAGGGGTTTTGGGATGAATTCAGTTTCGTAACCAATTGCATAGATCATGTAATATCAATTAACTTTTTTCATATATAATTCTCCTGTTTCAGCAAATTATTTCACTAATATCCTGTGATCCTGCAAAGCAGTGGTTCTCAACCTCGGTGCGCCGCTTGTGTAGGGAAAGCCCCTGGCAGGCCAGGCCGGTTTGTTTACCTGCTGCGTCAGCGGGTTCGGCCGATCGTGGCTCCCACTGGCTGTGGTTCGCTGCTCCACGCCAATGGGGGCTGCAGGAAGGGCGGGCAGTACGTCCCTCGGCCCGCACCGCTTCCCGCAGCCCTCATTGGTCTGGAGCGGCGAACCAAGGCCAGTGGGAGCTGCAATCGGCCAAACCTGCGGACGTGGCAGGTAAACAAACCGGCCCGGCCTGCCAGGGGCTTTCCCTGAACAAGCGGCGCCCCTAGGTTGAGAACCACTGCTCTAAAGGCTATTCTTGCTTCTCAGTTTGAGTTTAGTATGTTCGCGTGCTAACTTTTTTTTTCAACATGTATTGTTTGCCATCCGAGCAGGTTGCCATGTTTTAATAAATTCTCTGCCTGCTGTGAAGAATGTTCAGCTATATTAGGGAAGCGCAGGCTATGGACAAAAGTGCTGTCTGACAACTTGATCTATATACAACTGAGCTTTTATTTCTTTCTGGGAAGAAAAACAAAAAGGAAAAGGTTAATAAGCAGAGTTTTTAAAAATCCTCTACTTTTTCTTTCCTACTGGTTAGCATGGCTTGCATTTATATTTCCGTCTAGAAATGTTTTTGACCGTAGTGGTTATATCAACACCTCACAGTTTAGTAAGATCAGACAAAATTTTCTTTTTTTCTTTCTTCTCCCTCCCTCCCTGCTGGAGTAACTTGCAGGTAGAGTCCTCTTCCCCCTCCCTGTCTCTCACTAGGCTCATAACTTTTTCACAGTAAGCTCTTCATGCAGTCTAAGTCAAAGACGTTTATTGTGTATTTTATGCCTAACACTGTGAGATGTGTAGTCATTCTTCTCTTGTCATGAGTCCATAGTCTGGGTCCAGCTTCTCATGAGAGCTCTGTCTCCTGCTCTAACTATTCTTGTGGAAGCACTTTTTTTTTTTTTGCGAGGCTTGTATGTAAATAAACTTTCTAAGAGTACTACCTTCTGGACTGAAATATCTGATGTTTGGATGCTGGAGTGGGGAGAAAGGAAATGGCAATCTATGTGGCTCATGGTCCATACAGCAATTCTGGATGTGAGCAGACAGAGGCCTCATGGGTTGAGGAGAACAGTAGATAGGGGGCAGTGGATTGTGTAAATGAAGAAGTGTGATGGGAGCCCCTGAGTTTGGGATGTGAAGTAATACAGAAGACTGTGATTCAGGAAATCTGAGTTCTAATCTCGGCTCATTTATCTCATGACTGGGCAAGTCATTTAATCTTTGTACTTCAGTTTGTCCACTTGTAAAATTTGCTCATCAGTGTAGCAGAGAACATGATCCAATAGCTGGAAGTTGAAACTAGACCAATTCAGACTGGAAATAAAGCATACATTTTTAACTGTGAGGATAATTAGCTTTTGGAACAATTTACCAAGGGTAATGGTGAATACTCCATCACTGACTATTTTAAAATCCAGATTGCATGCCTTTCTAAAAGAGAAGCAGTGAAATTATCTTGGGGAAATTCTATGGCCATGTCATATGGGAGGTTAGATTACTAGACTATCATTTTACACGTGTGAATGGGATTCATAGATTCTAAGGCTAGAAGGTAATTATGATCATGTAGTCTCTCACCTCCTGTATAACACAGGCCATAGAACTTCCCCCAAATAATTCCTAGAGCACATCTTCTTTTTAGAAAAATATCCATCCTAATTTTAAAATTGTCACAGTGGAGTCTCCATCAGTGACTCTTGGTACAGTGTTCCAATGGCTAACTACTGTCATGGTTTAAAAAATTTACACCTTATTTCCAGTCTGAATTCAACTAGCATCAACTTCCAGCCAGTGGATTGCATTATACCTTTCTCTGCTAGACCGAAGAGCCTAAAATTAAATATTTGTTTCCCATGTAGATACTTATGTGCTGTGATCAAGTTGCCCCTTAACTTTCTCTTTGTTAAGCTAAACAGATTGAACTCCTTGGGTTGATCACACTGTAAATCAGATTTTTAAATCTTTTAACCATTCTCTTGGCTCTTCTGGCTCAAGATGTCTCTGACTTATCAACATACTTATTGAACTGTGGGCACCAGAACTGGACACAGTACTCCAGCAGCAGTTGCACCAGTTCCAAATACAATGGTAAAATAACCTCTACTCCTATTCAAGATTCTCCTGTTCATGTATCCCAGGATTGCAGTAGCTCTTTTGGCCACAGCATTGCACTAGGCGTTCATGTTGAGCTGATTATCCTCCATCACCACCCCCAAATCTCTTTCCTAGTCACAGCTTCATAGGATAAAGTCCCCCATCCTGTAAGTGTGGCCTACATTCTTTGTTCTTAAATTGATACGTTTACACTGTTTGCATGTGCCCAGTTTACCAGGTGATCCAGATTGCTCTGTATTTAGTGACCTTTGACCTGTCCTCATTATTTACCACTCCCCCATCTGCAAAGATTCAGTGATGACATTTTCTTCCAAGCCATTAGTAAAAAATGTTAAGTAGCGTAGGGCCAAGAACAGGGCCCTTCGGGACTCCATTGGAAACAGACCTGCCTGGTGACTATTTCCCATTTATGGTCACATTTTTTGAGACCTATCCATTAGCCAGATTTAAATCCACTATTGTGTGCCATGTTATTTTTAATCAACATCTTGTGCAGTACCAAGTGAAATGGTTTACAGTAGTCTAAGTATGTTATGTAACCACTATTACCTTTAGTAACCAATTTTGTAATCTCGTCAAAAAATATCAAGTTAACTTCACAGGATCTGTTTTCCGTAAAGCCAGTTAGCCCCACTCTCAAGCCTAGGTTCTTTAGGTACACCCTTGCTGCCTTATCTCTTAAGGCCAAAGAGACTTTTCATGCTCATCAGGGCCTGCAGTCCTTGCCCTCTTCCCTGAAAAAGGAAAGAACACAGGCTGGCTGGAGCTCATAAGCAGTTAAGGGAAGGGGTCTTCATTCACTAGGAGCTCCTGAATGGGCTTGAGGAGGAAGGTGGGCTGAGGGCCGCATAGGGTTTCAGAAATTGTATGGAGGCCGGTTAGGGGAGGCTCTGCCTCCACAAACAGCAAGGTGTGGCCCAGCCCCCCCTGCTTCTTGCCCCCTGATGGGGGTCCCCCCCAGGACTCCTGCCCCCTCTGCCCCTCCCTACCCCCCCTGCTCTCTGTCCCCTGACTGCTCCCGTCCCATTCAGCCCCCCATACCCTGACCCCCATCCACACCCCTGACCACTCTCCCGACCCCCGAACTCCCCTGCCCTCTATCCAACCCCGCTCCCTGCCCCCTTACTGTGCTGCCTGGAGCACCAGTGGCAGGATGCACAGCTGCACCAGGACAGGAAGCTGTGCTGTCCGGCTGGAGCCAGTCACGCCCCGCGCAGCACAGAGCACCAGGTCAGGCTGGGCTCTGCAGCTGCTCTGCCTGGCAAGAGTTCACGGCCACGCCTCCCAGAGCGTTGCGCCAACAGTGCAGTGAGCTGAGGCTGAGGGGGAGGAGGAACAGCAGGGGAGGGGCAGAGGGCTAACCTCCCAGGCCAGGAGGTCAGGCCAGGCAGAACGGTCCCGTGCGCTGTAGTTTGCCCATCTCTGTCATCTGGCCTGGCCTGCCAGATTGGAAGGGTTACAAGAGTGGGGCCCAGGGTACACAGGAAAATGTCTCCAGCACATCTTAAGGCCATTAAAAACTACATTAGACACAATGGTAACGTGTTCTCTATAAATCTGCATGAAATTAGAGGATGTGTGTTAAAAGAACTTGTGATGTGACAGCAGCCCACTTAATGCTGGTGACGTATGAAGCAGATTGGGAAAACCAATGTTTCATGCTCCTCTTCAATACCCTTTGTTGAAAGAAGGAGCGGTTGGATGATGGCATCTTTATGGGGCAGAGTTTACATGAATAGCCTTGACTCTTGAGTTTCCATGGTTTCTCACTGTTGTGGAGTTGAATTCTAAAACTATTTCAAGTTATGTACTCAGACCATGATATAGATACCTGCTTAATATCCCTACATAAAAGTTGATGAAATCTACAACATTACTGAAATGTCACTTTAAAAGGACCTTACATTTTTCAGTGCAATATTTGTGGCCTCACGTCTGTTTCATAAGCTGCTGCTTGAGAGAACTTGGTAAGATGAGCACAGCTCAAACCTGCAGAAAGGATACAGCATTGAGATGCTTCATTTCTGATTACTCACATGATTTGAACTTAATGTTCAGAAATTATTGCATCCCTGATTGTGAACCCAGAGAAATGAGAAAGTGGGAGTATGGTAATAAAGTTTGCGGATGATACAAAGCTGGGAGGTATTGCCAATTTAGAGAAGGAGCGGGATATCATACAGGAGGATCTGGATGACCTTGTAAACTGTAGTCATAGTAATAGGATGAAATTTAATAGTGAGAAGTGTAAGGTCATGCATTTAGGAATTAATAACAAGAATTTTAGTTATAAGCTGGGGACGCATCAATTAGAAGTAACGGAGGAGGAGAAGAACCTTGGGATGACTATGAGCCGCCAATGTGATATGGCCGTGAAAAAAGCTAATGCGGTCTTGGGGTGCATCAGGCGAGGTATTTCCAGTAGGGATAAGGAGGTTTTAGTACCGTTATACAAGGCACTGGTGAGACCTCACCTGGAATACTGTGTGCAGTTCTGGTCTCCCATGTTTAAGAAGGATGAATTCAAACTGGAACAGGTACAGAGAAGGGCTACTAGGATGATCCAAGGAATGGAAAACTTCTCATGAAAGGAGACTCAAGGAGCTTGGCTTCTTTAGCCTAACCAAAAGAAGGCTGAGGGGAGATATGATTGCTCTCTATAAATATATCAGAGAGAGAAATACCGGAGAGGGAGAGAAATTATTTAAGCTCAGTACCAATGTGGACACAAGAACAAATGGATATAAACTGGCCATCGGGAAGTTTAGACTTGAAATTAGACCAAGGTTTCTAACCATCAGAGGAGTGAAGTTCTGGAATAGCCTTCCAAGGGAAGCAGTGTGGGCAAAAGATCTATCTGGCTTCAAGATTAAACTTGGTAAATTTATGGAGGGGATGGTATGATGGGATAACATGGTTTTGGCAATTAATTGATCTTTAACTATTCATGGTAAATAGTGATGGGATGTTAGATGGGGTGAGATCTGAGTTACTATAGAGAATTCTTTCCTGGGTATCTGGTTGGTGAATCTTGCCCCATGCTCAGTGTTCAGCTGATCGCCATATATGGGGTCAGGAAGGAATTTTCCTCCAGGGCAGATTGGAAGAGGCCCTGGGAGTTTTTCGTCATCCTCTGTAGCATGGGGCACAGGTCACTTGCTGGAGGATTCTCTGCACCTTGAAGTTTTTAAACCATAATTTGAGGACTTCAGTAGCTCAGACATAGGTGAGAGGTTTATTGCAGGAGTGGGTGGTGAGATTCTGTGGCCTGCATTATGCAGGAGGTCAGGCTAGATGATCATAATGGTCCCTTCTGACCTTAATATCTATAAGTCTGAGAACCAGTATTGTTTGTTCAAAAACAAACATCTTTCTCCTACCCCCACTCCCCAGCCAAGCTCTTTTGAAATCTGCCCCACATATTTAGGCATCTAAGTATGGATTTAGGGGACTATCTCTCTTGGCACAATTTTTGAAGCTCTTGCTCTATAGTCTTATCACAAAAATAAATGTGCTCCAAGGGTGAGAGTACTATAACCTAGAGTAGTGATGGAGTTCTAAAGGCATGGAAAATGGGTTTAAAATAGAAGTGTTGGACTCAGGCCTTCCTGTAATCAAAAAAGGGGATACTATTTGGAACACTTAGTTAATACACTGGCCTTGCACTGCTGGAGTCCTGGCTTCAAATTTTGGCTTGGGTTACAAATGAAAGTTTGACTTAATACTAATTCCCATTGGATGTTAGAATAAGTCTACATAATCAGTCCCTTGTACAAGAGAAGCCCCAGAATTGAACTTGCTGGTACTGGTAGAGCTCTAAGGAGAAATTCATATAACACATCTGCTCTATTCATAACTCTAGCTATTGCTCTGATTCATCAACAGAAGTCCTTTGGAATGCAGTGCGCATTAAGTATTTCTCCTAAGAAAACAATCAGTTTAAATAATGACAGTGGTGTTACTGGTGTAATAATGTCTGTCTTCATCCACGGGCTCTCTAATATGAGCATGGGCTCTGTCTTGCATGCACTAAGGTTATGTAGTGCAGGGATTCTATCTAGTAAATAAGTAATTTGGGGTAGTACCTGTTGCTATACCTCCCGTGTATGTGTGGTTTTCTTTTTTCTTTTTTTCCCCCCATTAACTCACCTCCCCCTGTTAATTCTTTTTAAAATTTGTCTATACATGTGTTGCAGGCAGTGCAAGCTGCTTCAGTCTGCCTGCCAGCATGGCTCAGGTTGGCTTGATGTGGAGAGGCAACCTCTAGGAGTCAGGGGGCAGCTCATTCACTCTGCCTCTCTGCTACAACTGCCAATGAGGATGTCAGTTGGTGGCTTTATTGGCTTAGCGGGCAGGGTGGTTTCAGCCAGTCACGGCTCCCTGAGTTTTACCATGTTGACCTGAAAATGTGTTAAAATATTTTGCTCCCTTTCCTTGTCAACCCTCTGTTTATACTACTTCGGAGGCTCTTGTCTGGGTCTCATATGATCCCACAGATCGGGCACCTCGCTCTGCCCATGTTTCCTTTTAGTTTTTTCCAGCACTGCTGTGAAAGCTTGCTTTTTCCTAGTACTTGAACCTATGTAGGCCCTGGCTTTTGAAGCTGTGAAGGGATAACTAATAATACGGACACTTAGCTGTCAGTAATTAACCTTACACAATTGACCTTTTTTTACCAGTCTGCTCAACCGCCATAAGATTCTATCTGGTTCAGTGTCCACTTTGGGCCGTTGTGTGCCTGCTAATGACCTCAGCAAAATTTTTCCAAATTTGGTTGCCAAAAAAGTGGTTTAATTTTCAGAGGTGCTTAGCACTTGCAGCTCCTGGTGACTTCAGGGGATGCTCAGTATCCATGAAAATTAAGTCACTCTTGTTTGGGTACTTTAACTTCAGGCAACAAAGTATAAAAACTTAATCTTTTATTTTTATTAAAACATGTGAACAGAATCTTCATGTTATTTGGTAACTGATATATTACTATAGTACATCTAGGGTCCCATATAACTTATACAAGTTTTTTGTTCTTGTTTTAATGAACAGATGGAGGCCCAAACCTGTTTCCATGTTCCCAAAACCCCTCACATCTGAGGAGAGTGGTGAAGATATAGCATCTCAGTCCTGGGGACTCATGGGGAAGGAAAGTGGAGGCAGTTACATAACGGGGTTACTCTTCTGCACTTTCTTGGCTCTTGCCTGTAGCACAGATCCAGCAGGAGCTGCACTGCTGTTGTCTTAGTTCTTCATAGTTGTCTTGTGCCAACCATGGTTGCATACCATAAAATATCCGTGGGGTCAGCAGAGGGCTGTGTTGGGAAGAGTGCCAAGTCCTTGGCTGTGGCCCCTCTTTTTCCTCAAACCTGCTAAAGCCCGACACTTGTGGTATATTTACAGGGTGTTCCACTCTCCCCATAGCCTATAGCTATCAGGTTTTTGTCCCTACTACTCTTTATTCTTAAAGGCCTATTATCCTCTGAGTATGCTTGTTTAACTCCTAATGTTAATTAGGCGCACATATCAATATAGCAGACCATTCAGGTTACATGCTGCTACGGTAAAATATAATTGCAATATGGGGGTTTAAAATGTAGTTATGTTCAGAAAAATGACCATTAAAGCACTTTTACTCAACAGTTCTGCTTCTTGTACTTATTACATCATATCTTCTTTTTTACTCCTGCGTTACAGAGCCAGCGCAGTTATGAGAGAGTGAGCAGATCCTATTCTGATTTATGTATCAACAGAGCTGCTGATTGAGCTGGGGGGGGGACACAGCTTGATTCTTTTAGGACCATGCTGATATTGGCAGACCTGATGGGTAGGAAAAAGTCTTTATTGTAAACTGCATTTTTAAAATTTTTTATATTAAATGTTAAGGGAGACCAATGTTAGGCCCAACAACAATGCTTTGAGTCACTTCATCCTTCAGTTTCACTGGGCCATATAGCTCCAGTTACTACATTGCTTCTGTTGCATAGACAGAACTCATAAGTTTGTCTACAACAATGCATACTTAAAATTGCTATGCTGCACTGGATCTAGACAAAGTGCATTATATTACCCAATAAAGACGGTAGTGTGTAGCTTATCAGAAAAGTAGTCTGATCCATAGAGGGGTTTCACTTGTCTAGATTCTCATTCAAAAATACTCTGACCGGGTGGGGATGGGGTGGGGGGGGGAGAATGTGTTACTGCAGCATCAGAAGAACCTTGCTGCATAACTTGAATAGCATAGGGAAGTTCAGTATAATAGGAAAGTTATCAGGATCACTTCAATAGACAAAAAGGGAATTAACTACTAATATGTACTCAGATTCTAACTACTAGGTTTTGCAGCTCCTTTTCCTGGAATTGGGAGCATTAATACTTTGGAAAGGTTTTCAGCCATGTAGGTGTTTATTAATGATCCATTTCTTTGGGGGTTGCAGATTCATAGGCAGTAGTTAAGGGATATCTTTGTGAAGAACCTAAGGGGTGGGCAAAGGTTAAATGTCATTTCCAGACAAATACTTTTTAACCCCACAAGGCTGTACACAGATGTGTCCACTAACTTGCTAGTGAATGCATAGTTTTAGTAATATGTGACGGATCTGCACTTGAAATAAAATAAAAATTAAAAAAAAAAACCAGAATACTTTGGAATAGTCTCTTCCTCTTAATGAGAGTTGCCAGGATAGACTATATCATTGGTGATAAGAGACAAGGAAAACATAGCAGGAATGCTTACCAGCTGGGAGGAAAGGAGATTGGGGAAGCAGCATTTAAGGCTGCAGCTGTGGGTCTCTTTCACCCTCTCCTCCCCCCCATTATTTAAAGGGCCATCTATCAGAAAATCATACTGGGAAAGCTTCTTTTTAAAAGAGTGACCCGACAATTCTGAATTGCAGTTGTGACCAAGCACTTTTAAAGAACTGTGAAAAAGGTCTGAATTTCTATATGATCTTATTTTGTTCCCCTTTTTTTGAGGGACCCGTTTGAAACTTCAAAATAGCTGTTTGTTTTTGTTATAAGGACTTAAATGTAATCTTGGTGTCAACTGCTAGCTGCATTTAATGTGCCAACACATCATCAGAATCTTACACGAATCCTACATAAATTGTGCCATAAACTGTAGTTGTCTTACCTGTACCATTCCAGACCTTAAAGTGTTAAATGGTGGCTGGATCACCTACATGAACATCTGAGAGAAACAGGTCTTGGATGTATGAGCTATTTTCCTATTCTAATAATAGGTTAAGTGTATGTTATTATAATAATTCTGCCTCTGTGTGCCCTATAAATCCTACCCTGAATCTATTCTACTGTATCTTGTCTTTTTTGAAAATTTGCCTTTAGCTAATAAACTGCCTTTTTTGTGTGTGTGACATATAATATTTGCACAGAAATCTCAAACTGTTATGATACAAAGGAAAAAGTTTCTTGTTCTTCTGATATGGCCCAATCAGAAAGTAGCCAGGGCTGAAATTCGCTGTTCTTGGCATCAATTTTGATGTGCTGCTGGTTTTGTCAGTGCCACAAACACTATTCTCATGACTTGATAGTCTCCCCATTCAGCTGTTTGAGTCCTCCTTTAATCAGGAAGGTGGAAAAGTTTCAGTAGTCAATACAGATTTGTTGCATTGTCACTGTCCACACAGCAAAGAAAAACCTGCAGCTGGCTCATACCAGCCAACTTGGGCTCATGTGGCTTGGGCTGCAGGGCTGTTTCACTGCTGTGTAGACTTCCAGGTCCCAGAGCCTGGGCTCCAGTCTGAGCCCAGAAGTCTACACTGCAGTGAAACAACTGCAGGTTTTTCTTTGCTGTGTAGACATACTTCATTACAGCAGTTCAGAGTAACTTCTTATACCGGCTCCTTATTGAACTTAATTCCAGCATAACCCTGGAAATTTTTCCCTTTTCCTTACTGAAATGAGTCTCCTTCCTTTTGTTTCTCTGATCTTTGCCCAGCAAATTTCCCTCAAAGCTTTACCAGGCTGAACACCACAAACCAGGTCTGAAAGTTGCAAAAGTGATGATCTTGAAAAGTAGCTATTTAAAGCATGGTTTGGCCTTGTCTATAGGTAGCAAGTTCTCCAGAAGTTAACATTATAACCAAAATAAATACTACATGTCCAGTGACAGTGTCTCAGTTGTGACATATATAACAACTTATTAAAGGGCAGATACTCTTTATAAGGATTATAATCATGGTTGGACTGTTCACTACGATATGCACACTAGCTGCCTTTTTGTATACTATTACAGCACATCTGATTTCATTACTGTGTCTGATTACTGCTATTGATCAGTTACTGTCAGTGTCACCAGTTTAGGTCTAAAACTTTTTTCAATAAGATAGGAGGACAAGGAACTAAAATTTTACTCTATTCTTGGCTCACCTTTTGTAGTTGATTCCTTGCATAATTTCTCTTAACCCAATGTATCTGGGAGTGATTGCTTCTGTATACTTTTTTCCCCCTTAAAATAATATATGGAATCTTGGTATTAATGTTATATTGTAATTACATTTTTCATTAAAAAATATAATGAAAGAAGCACTTGCAGCTAAGTAGTGTATTACATTCATACCCAGAAGCTTCATGCAGTTTGGAAACATTTACAGTGTACTGTCTTGTATCAGAGGAGTAGCCATGTTAGTCTGGATCTGTAAAAGTCCTGTGGCACCTTATAGACTAACAGACGTATTGGAGCATAAGCTTTTGTGGGTGAATACCCACTTCGTTGGATGCATGTAGTGGAAATTTCCAGAGGCAGGTATAAATATGCAAGCAAGAATCAGGCTAGGGATAACTAGGTTAGAGGATGAGGCCCTCTTCTAGCAGTTGAGGTGTGAACGCCAAGGGAGGAGAAACTGCTTTTGTAGTTGGCTAGCCATTCACAGTGTACCGTCTTGTTTATGAATAAATTAAATCATGGAATAGACGAGTTAATCTGCAGTGCCTTTTGGGGATGAGTGTAATTTAAAAACAGATCTGTGGTCTGAGACTCATGAGCTTGATAAATTGAGCACTCAACTGTAATCAGTCTGTTTTGTATCGCATTTCCCTAGTCTCTCATCATTCTTGGATATAACTTTATCAGAATGAGAATATAAATATTCTCATTTGTAAAAACTGCATATCTTCCTTGGTTCTGAAATACTTTTTTTTGTGCAACGTTCTGCTTATAAAATGGCCAGTTCATACACAAATGCAAAAATTGTTGAGACTGAAGTGGAACTTTGTTTTTCTTGTTAACACATCTGCCTTAGTGAGAAGTGCACATTCTCACCGTGAATAAGCAGCATGATTACCTGTAATAGTTTGCTAAAACAGCAAAAGAGTTAACATCTTTTTAACCATTTAAGGTACTCCTCCATACTCTCAGCCTTAGCTCTATCTTAACATAGTTTTCTCTGGGAATCTGTTTTGTTTTTAAATTAACTTTACACATGAATGCTAAACAAGAAACCCAAAGAATGCTACCCTGTGATAGTTTTGAGTTGTAGATATGTAATATCAATCTTTAAACCATTTTTGTTTTAAGGCCAGATTTGTTGGTATGCTTTGTCAGCTTTGTCATTTCAGCACAGTCTAAAGCATCTGGAGTACACTGGCCAATTAAATGATGTTTACAGGGACTCTGTGTCACTGGAGCAGCACAAAACATTCAGGGCATACTGGAGAATCTGGCCCATAATTTCCACAGAATGCAACTATAATTTTTGTGTGTGTAATGACAGTGGGTTAATGCAATGATAGTTGAAGGCCAAATCTGTCAGTTACTCTTGACATGTACAGCTCTTTTTGTGTCATTGACACTCTTCAGCCCATAGAATTGAAAGATCCAAATTAACTAGAGAGGGAAGGTGGTGGCATCAAAGGTAACTAAATCAGATGGCTGTACTTAAGAGTAACCTCAGCTGTATACGTGACCCTCTCTAGTTTATAACAACTGGCTAAAACAGTAATTAATACATTTAATTTAATTGCAACCTGACTTCTTGTACATATGCTAAATTTTGAAGATCACAGTGAATTTTTAATCCTAGGCAAAACTTGAATTTCTTGTGGTGGTAAAATCATTTGGGACAAAACAGGTTTGAGTACTAAATTTCTTAGCCCTGGTCTACACTACGAGTTAGGTCAAATTTAGCAGCGTTAGATCAATTTAACCCTGCACCTGTCCACACGACGAAGCCATTTTTGTCGACTTAAAGGGCTCTTAAAATTGATTTCTGTACTCCTCCCTGAAGAGGGGATTAGCGCCGAAATAGACATTGCTGGGTCAAATTTGGGGTAGCGTGGACGCAATTCAATGGTATTGGCCTCCGTGAGCTATCCCAGAGTGCTCCATTGTGACTGCTCTGGACAGCACTTTCAACTCAGATGCACTAGCCAG